>NC_057777.1:8815726-9132748 GCF_014825855.1 Bombus pyrosoma | reverse complement strand
TATTACGGTATAACGTATAACGTTACGTAGCATTACGTTATAACGTATAACGTTATGTAGCATTACGTTATAACGTATAACGTTATATAGTATTACGATGTAACGTATAACGTTATGTAGCATTACGGTATAACGTATAACGATATATAGCATAACGTTATAACGTATAACGTTATGTAGCATTACGAAATAACGTATAACGTTATATGGTGATACGTAATGACGTATAGCGTTATGTAGTATTACGGTATTACGTGTAACGTTATATAGCATTACGTTATAACGTATAACGTTATGTAGTGTTACGTTATAACGTTTACCGATATATGGTAATACGTTATAAAGTATAACGATATGTAGTATTACGATATTACGTATAACGTTATGTAGCGTTACGTTATAACGTATACCGATATATGGTAATACGTTATAAAGTATAACGATATGTAGTATTACGATATAACGTATAACGTTATGTACCATTACGTTATAACGTATATCGTTATGTAGTATTACGATGAAACGTATAACGTTATATGGTAATACGTTATGACGTATAACGTTATGTAGTATTACGGTATAACGTATAACGTTACGTAGAATTACGTTATAACGTATAACGTTATGTAGCATTACGTTATAACGTATAACGATATATAGTATAACAATGTAACGTATAACGTTATGTAACATTACGGTATAACGTATAACGTTATGTAGCATTACGGTATAACGTATAACGGTATATAGCATAACGTTATAACGTATAACGTTATGTAGCATTACGATATAACGTATAACGTTATATGGTGATACGTTATGACGTATAACGTTATGTAGTATTACGGTATAACGTATAACGTTATGTAGCATTACGTTACAACGTACAACGTTATGTAGTGTTACGTTATAACGTATAACGATATATGGTAATACGTTATAACGTATAACGTTATATAGCATTACGATGTAACGTATAACGTTATGTAGCATTACGATATAACGTATGACGTTATGTAGCATTACGTTACAACGTACAACGTTATGTAGTGTTACGTTATAACGTATAACGATATATGGTAATACGTTATAACGTATAACGTTCTGTAGCATTACGGTATAACGTATAACGTTATGTAGCATTACGGTATGACGTATAACGTTATGTAGCATTACGATATAACGTATAACGTTCTGTAGCATTACGGTATAACGCATAACGTTATGTAACATTACGACATAACGTAGTACGTTATGTAGCATTACGATATAACACACAACGTTATGTAGTATTGCGTTATAACGTATAACGCTATGTAGCATTACGTTATAACGTATGACGTTATGTAGCATTACGTTATAACGTATAACGTTATGTAGTGCTACGTTATAATGTATAACGTTATATGCTAATACGTTATAACGTATAACGTTGTGTGGTATTACGTTACAACGTATAACGTTATAAAGTATTACGTTATGACGTATAACGTTATGTAGTATTACCTTATAACGTATATTGTTATACAGTATTACGTTGTAACGTATATCGTTATATAGTATTTCGTTATAACGTATAACGTTGTACAGTATTATGTTATAACGTATCACGTTATGTGGTATTACGATACACCTTATAACGTTATGTAGTACTACGGTATCACGTATAGCGTTATGTAGTATTACTATATATCGTGTAGCGTTATAGGTATATTCAGAAATATGTATATTCAGACTATTCTCTCCATTCTTTCTTCTTTCGCTATACTATCTGTGTCTCTCTATTCTCTCTATCCCTCGGAACATTTTTCAACAACTGCCGCCAAAAACCAACATTTAATGTACGTATCTATTCAGCTAATTCCCTCGATCCTGCGTCTAAATACCATCGTCCATAAAATTCAAAATCTTCATCCCATAGATACTTTGTTACAGGGATCTCAAAGGAACACAACGTTGGCTCGTGGTAGTGAAGCATCTCTCGTAAAGACGTCGCAATAACGTTAATGCTCAATGTCGTCTGAAAGCTGATTTACGGGAAGCCGCGTCAATCCACGGTGGCTTCCGGTCGCCGAGCTAAGCTCGATCCCTGTGTATCACGAGGAAGAACGAGGGGTGAGTTTATCCAGACCTGGTGGATTATGGTCGAGCAATATTCGCGTTGAACTCGAGGTTAGCCATTGATCGACGTCGATGCAAGAGAGGGCTACTCGTACACGACTACCCTACATATGTACGTACATCGAAATATTTACGAGCCAGGCGGCTAGACATCGACGTTTACCCATCTAACAGTATTTTACAGCCGAAGACGTTATTTATAACTTTAGGGCTTGATATACATTAACATTCAAGAGTATGAGACAGTTTGCTTACTTTCGACAGAATGTATTTTAATCTGGAATATTAATTATAAGTATAATGATACAGAACGATCTTATCGTTTATTAGAGGTTTTGTAGAACATTATGACATGATAAAATTTATATTAAATGTTAACTTGCAATAAAAAAGTTGTCATCTGTATCTGTCAAATAATATACAGGTATGTTATTTGAGGAATTCATTGTCCTCAGTTTGTTAATCCTACTATACCTTTTCGTATTTTTCTAACTTTCTATTTTCTTGGTTCTCAATATTGCTGAATGTTGCAATGCTCATTTTAAAAACACGTTGAAGTCTGTTTCCGATTAATATTTCTCTCTATCCGAAATTTTTCCTTTCTTCTTTAATTCTAACGAAATAGATCTTCGCGTCTTACATCAAGGATAAAATATATTTTATGTAGGGATTTATGATAATCTGTCTATCGGGATAGGTACGCAGTTGCATCGATCGATTCGACGGTCGAGTGTCACTTAAGTTGAGTTTCGCGGAAAGATAACCTTGGATGAGAGGAGGAAACGGCCAGTTTGAAAATAACGAATAGAGTGTAGGGATATTGGAGTCGTAATCGAGATTTCAGAGTTCGAAGACTTTTGAAGAGTATATGAAGCTTTACCACTTCCGAACTGATAGCGCGTGTACTGAAGAACATTGCACGCGATTTAAAGTTTCTTCGAAGCGATTGGGAGTCGCAAACTTTTGAGTTACCAAAAATCTTTCGATTAAGAAAAGTTGTATATAATGTAGTATCTCTCTAAAACGCACGGAGCACATTTATCTTGATTTTTTAATTTTACAATCTGATAGTGAATCAATTTCTTCAAACATCCTTTGAATGTTAAGCAAACAATTCATTATTTCACTTTCTACTTAGTATTTCTTACTAGGTTGGTAACATCATGACACTTTTTGTGCTCAATCGTATAATTTTGACATTTTCCTGTATTTTTTCCATTAAATATAAAAAAGAACACGACTTTAGTTTTACACCACATTCAATTTTAACATAACACGAAACGAATCCTGATCGGACACGCGAACTAAGTTACCTCACGATTTTAATAAGATTAAACATTCGATAATTAAATTCGATCGCGTGTAGAAACACGGATATACCTATAATTTCATAGGTCTGGTCATTCTAGTTACGTGTACTCGTGACAGATGGCCATTTTTCCACAAGCAAGATGAAATGACAAGCATCGTGAAATTGGAATGAAAATTACACATATTGTACTTCTATTAACGTATATCTTGTAGGGGAGCGAACTTAGTCAATAGAGTCGTGACAGCATGGAAATACTTTTCTTTTTCCCCTGCCGTAATTACTCTCACCCTCACGAATTGTGCTGTACTTGATAACAACGATGATGAAGCAACAAGCAGCCTCGTAAAATTTTATATTACATCGAATAATAGAATATCGAAAGAGTATAGGATATATCATTAATCATTGAAGATACTTTCTATTATAGTAACTTTAGGAAATATCCTGAAAGGACTCGTATGACGTCCAAACTGTATGCTGTATAGTTGATTTTTCATTATGATATTTTATGTTGATCGTATAAAGATAGTTGAAAGATGAAAAATTAATTTTAAAGCTTATTAGCTCAGAAATCGATTTTTCACGGAATTTATACACGACCGGGTAAGTCTACAAACATTTTTACAAAATAAAATTTCAAAGCTCCGAAAGAAGCAATATTTACGACGAACCATCGTACCCATCAAACTCACTCATCTATATTTTTAGATTGTAGTGAACTACGCAATTAGTCTTATCCTCCAATTTATTAAATTTATTGTCAATTGTACTCCACGAGTATTAACAATTTCTTTTCAAACTAAAAATCTCAAATCGCTCAAAGGTGCAAGATTTCCGACAAAGCATCAGATACGTGAAATCCACTCACGAAGAACACGAGAAGCAAACGGAACCCAACCCCCTTGCTCCAGTTAACGAAACGACACCTGACTCACTGACGATTCGACAATTCGCCGATGTCATATATAGTGCAATGGCGCAAACACGTTCGAGTTAAACCGTTTCGATCACTTGAAAGTTTGATGGTTTTGCGACGGATATGCACATCGGTTTACGAGCTATTTTATTGCGACAGTTTTACCGTGGTTTCATTCAAACGAGGAAAAAACGAATAGGAAAAGCGTAAGAAAGGAGCGAGTTAGTCCCACTTGAATCTAGCAAATTGGCAGGTGATAATGGCATCGTTATCCGAGGAAAAAGTTTCACCAAATCGAGTATCCGCATCGTGCTAGAGGCTTCTGGCCAGGTCGAACGCGATCGTCGCTCGTTGAAGAGCGGATTAAAACTGTCAAGTAAAATGGCCATGGCCACAGAGGCGAGGAACTATTTTTGCTGAAGACACGAATCCTTGCGTTAAAAGTTAAATTAGTTATGTGCAGTTCTGGAAGTTAAAACTGCCATGAAGAGTTAATGGGACAGTGTCCATGCTACAATCTTCCTGGTCCACCAAATTTTGATTTATTTACGGAGACATTTATTATATGTAGATACACAACACATAGATCGTAAAATGTGTCAGTTGGATCAGTAAATTCAAAGGAGCTTACGAAATGTTGTTAATATAATCCGCCACTTAATATCAAAGTGGAAAGTTCCGTACATCGAAGCACATTGTTTTGAAAGTGACACAACTCAGAGAAAGTGTCTACATTTAAAAAGGAAAAGTATAAAAGTGTCTTTGAATTTATTTATCTTAAGTGCAAAGAATTGTTTCTGAATGTAAATAACTTAAAGAAAGTTGCCATTGAATGCTTACAAAAGAAATTTACATTCAAGGACAAAGAACTTAAATATAACAATCTTAAATCCAAACTATTTTAATTTCAATCATTACTTTTATAATCACATATTTACATGCTATTTTTAATATCATTTTGTGAATATAAAACAAGTCAAATCCTATTTTCTTCGATAATTACATATGTATATAGTTTACATTCCGAAATCGCAAAGGAATATTTTTTCCATTTCTACAGAGTATTACATTTCCATCCATCCAATTCGCGATAAAGAGATATCATATAGAAATAGAAGTCACTTACATGAGTGAAGCCCATGTCGATATTACTTCGTGGCTCATAGGGGCAATTTGAGATAATAAAATTCGTATTGTCCGATAGTGTTCCCGAGCGGAAGAAGTTGCCGGCCAACAGAAACGTTAATAAAGAACTTTCAAAGTTATTTGAAGAACTTTGGAATGACGTATGCCTGGCAGCCGCATAATTAAATTTAATCTAAGCGACGGCGACGCGCAACAACTTTTAATGCCGCGTTAATATCACGCGTGTGTCGCACCCAACTTCCAACGCTATTCCTAATGACTGCCATGTTTACGTCATTTGAACTATTTCCAAAGTGGCTTTTGAAATTGTGACTTGAATTTCGTACTTTTATTAGATTGCAAACTGGCAGTTTATTTTAAAATAAAAATTTCTTTTAGACAATAAGATGATTATTTGAACTCGGTTTAAATTAATTTTCATTTTTCTCTGTCTTTTGTAACAGTTTGATACGGTGAGATAAAATTTATATCGTTAAAATCTTCAACTAAAAGAACGATAAAACTTTTGAAATTAATAAATGCAAAAATATACAAAAATTTCATTATATTAAATTTGATAAAACAAGCTGCAACTTTATAACTATTTATTTGTTAATTAAATTTGATACCAAAATATAAGTTAAGTTGGTGATCTAAACGTTCTGTATGTGCTTAAGAATACAGATACTTTATTGTTGATAAAAAAATTTGCAAGTCTCATCCTTTGATTGTATCGATTTTTGACAATTCTACATCAAACAATGAATTACGCTGGAGACACGAATGGACGAGGGTTAAAATTCCTTCAGGCTAAATATAATAACTCTAGCTCGAAGTTACTTCAGTGTTGGTGTAATAAAACCGTGCTACTGTTGTTGTTAGTGAAGTTGACGTAGTAAAAGTTTTAATTTAATTAAAGAAAGAAGTTAAATCTTTTGTAGAACAAGCTTTTTCGTTGATAAGATTGAACCGATACGAGCACAAAATCGTTACAATTGTGAAAGATACTCTCTGACAAACTTCTCGGTTCATTCGGGACTCCTAGTAGGTTTTGTTTTAGCTTTGAATAAAGGAACTTTATTGCTTTCATGAGAGTAACATAAGGCTGGGCGCAAAAAGATATGGAGGCATGTTTTGGCTTCTGTTTGTGATAATATGCTATAAAAACAGAAGGACGAATAAAGTACATAGGACTAATGTATACATCAATTATGTAGTCTCAAATTATATACATATAACAAAAATATTTTACGCTAGAGCACATTTAACTTAATGAACCAAATGAACTGGAACCTATTTCCAAAAATATTCATTAATGCGTTAAACACCTAAAATTAATAACAAATCTCTATAGACCCTTTCTAAAGAAACAAAACAATTTATATTTACACAAAGAAAATATAAAAAGCTACCAGTAGAAATGCTTCAAGCTTAGCAAGAAATAATGTAAAAATCATCAGATACCTCCTGCATCTACGATCTTACGTAAATCGTTAGCACGAAACAGAAAGTTAATTTTTAACGTAACGGCAGCAATTTACGAAAGAACGAAAACAAAATATCCTATAATTAAGAAAAACGTGGTAAATTATAGAGGCGCAAAACGGTGTAAAACGAGGCACGGAACTGTCCGGAAAGATTTGTGAAAATAGATTCGACGAGGGAAATACGGTGCATCGTTCCGATAAGACACACAAAAGACGACGAAACAGCAGGTTCACTCGCACGTAATATTTTTCCCTTATTTATCGCCGAACTTGGCCGATTCCCTTCTACAGACTCGGCCATCTTCCTCGCTCCTATTCGGATTATAGGTGCCTCCATTTTCCAGGAACCCCCGTCGCACACCGTAAAGAATGGACCTTGTTACGTCTCGTTAAGGAGTTTCACGAAAGTTTCGCCTCTACCTTGCTCTTCTCTCAATCTCCCTTTTGTAATAACCGCGAGATGAGTTTACGGTGTTAGAGTCTGGGTTGAAACGAGAAATCAGACGAAGAGAGAAGGAAGCATCGACGCGAGGTATCTAGCTAATTCATAACTATCGTGCCATCGCTTGACCCGGGTCGCGCTGCTCTTCTAATTACATATAAAACCAACTGTTCTCGAAAGTCTGTCGAGCATCGCGAACGCGTTTCGTAATAATTAAATTGCTTCGTCCAGCTCTTTGTTAATAAATTGAATGGCGAGCGTACTGGGTCTACTACTGACTTTCCGCGTGGCGAATTATTTGCTCGGACTGCATTAGTCTGTTTATCCCTGGAAACTTTCTTAGTAAAGATTTTGACGTTGATAAGTTTTATTTTTTGAGATCTTTACATTATTATGTCAGGAGAAAAAATCTTTATTATCATCGCTCGTAATCTACACAACTCCATTATGAATTTTTACAAATACATTCGTAGATAGTTCGTAGTGTAATTCGTGACACTACTTGATCCAATCCATTATTTGCAATAAATTGAAGAATTACAGATGCATCTAGATGTTGTTTTGAGATACAGAAGATTGTAAAAAGCCATGAAAATGAACAGTATTTTTAGAGATTACACTGGATAAAAAAGTAGATGTTCGAAGGAAGTTAAGTTCCAAGTTTTTCCAGAAGGGGATGAAAATTTGTTACACACGACCGCTAGACATTTGGGTACTACAAATTATAAACGTATATGTTGTCCGAATGAGCTGACTCTCTGTGTCTTAACAGGTCTTTTATTCATTATTTCGATATGAACATAGTACATAATATATTACGAAAATATTATTTTTTTTAATTAAAACAGGAGACAAGACTTTGCTAACAAATGAAACAGCTCTGACGAGAAATATGAGAAATTAATATCAGCACAATGCCATCGCTAATTACAATACGAGGACAAGGCAAATCGATTCACGAATAAGAGGAAACTTTGATCGTAATTAGGAATGAAACATCACTACGGGATTTATCGGACGATGGAAGGATATTAGAGATATTAAAGTTCGGTTCGATTTATCGAAGCGTTAATCTTTGATAAATTAGTGGAATCCTTTAATCAATTTGGGAATGATAACGAACATAATCATATGGGAACGAACTCGTCAAACAGCACGTTAGTAATTATAATTATATCGAAACACGTGAATTAAAGTATAAATACAGGTTTCAGTCGATCAGAGAAATTGCCGCTTAGAATGTTTCTACATTTTGCCTCGGATATTTCGTTCTCTGGAGGGTAAAATACAGGTACAATACAGATAGAGAATACGACAACAGTACAGAAAATTCTGTTTCAGCTGTAATTAAGAAATCTTGTTGTCTAGGGCACGCGCTGTTGCTTTACTCCGGAGGAATCTTCCACGGCTCGTTTTCCAACCGCGTTTTGTCCCACGTCCTCTCACCGTTAATCTTACATTATTCTCGACATGAACGTGAACGTTTTGTTCAAGTTTCCGTTGAGGGCAGAAGCGTAGAATCGCGGGACCGGCCTTTAATACGATGGAAATAACCGAAGAATATAAACGCTCAGGCGAATCGTTACGAAAATATGAATCTTTTATGGCGCCAGGTGTCGCAAAGATTAAGCATAAAAAAGTGATTCCTTCTGGTTACGACGTCTAAGACAATCACTCTCGAGGTTATCAACCTATATGTCTACGCAGAACATTCCATTTGCAGTTTATAGATTTGCAATTTCGCACGCACTACGTCAATTTGATAAATATAGCTGTTAGGGCTTTAACTCTTGTCCATGTTTTAACAGGAAATAGGAAAACGTAGGAAATAAATTTAACACAGAGATAAATTCGAAATTTTTAATGACGATCGATGGCCTGTAAAAGTAACAGAAACGGATATACGCGAGAATAAAGTTTGATTCAATGAATACAGAGTTAGCAATCGAAAGGAATCGACAGCTACTGCTGTAACGTTCGAACTCTTTCCAGAGAGCTACTTTTAACTTCTCGTAGCAGAACTGAGTACGATAAGGTAGGACGAAGTTCAGAAAATTCTGTTTCGATACTTAAATCAGATTTGATGACACGGAAGAGAGAGAATATTCAAGGAGAAACATATATATCCCGTGTGCAAGAATTCTACAAAAAATTATTGAAACCTTATATTATTTTAAATTTCAAATAATTTCTGTATAATGTTCTGTATAAAATTTTAAGAAAGAGAAAATATTTCATTGAAACCGAATTTTGTTAACTTTCCACAACTTTAAAGTATAACGTAGTCTAGAAATGACAGGATTAATTTTTCTTCTTTTCTTTTTTTTTTTTTTTTGTAGCGAATCGAAGATGATCGGTACAGAGTGATAAATGTGCAAAAAAAGGACTAAAGTGATAAACTGTTATGAGAAAAAGTGAAAGAATTATATGTGCGTTTTATAACGTATAGATTCTTTATTAAACCTACAAAATCTTAAGTACTCAGTTTATGTTAACTGAGATAGATAAAATCAAGACGTAAACATCTGAATAAGAATTTCAACACTAATATACAAAGTACATCACTAAACAATAACGTTGTTATTATTTTAATTTTATTAATACGCTAATCAGCTTAATTCTGAGACATTATGAACTCTGTTATTCAAACTCTATGTCAATATTTTCCTGGTCAAATAGAAAATATGAACACGTCTGTTTATCATTTAAGATTAGCTGCATCAAAATAAAAATAAAGGGTAAAGAGTATAAGAAAGAAAAATGTATACTCGTGGCAATTACAGTACGTCCAGAGTAATAGTGGATCTTTTCCAGAATATTTAATCAGATTATTTGGCAGAGTAGGAATCATCCCGTATACAAATCATTATTATTACTCTAGTATACCATTATTTAATTTGACATTTCACAATTCCGAGCCTTTTTGCAATACAATACCATGAAATACCCTTCAAAGCAAATCCAAAAATCCAATATTAACATTGTTATGTCGAACAAAATGAATCCATGTTTTCATATATCCGGATGGTATTTTATTTCCAAACATCTACGAGCCAAGCAACAGATATCGATCCACGTCGAAACTGGACAGTCGTCGGTTCACTCTCAAAATTTAATTAACCCAAACGATCTGCTTCATCGTATATCGAAAATTCGTAATTCGATGAAATAAAGTAAGATTCCCAGCGGATATTCCGAGTAATCTCGCGAGCTCGATAGTCGTGGGATGATTCCCTGACTAAGAGCGGTTAATTCTGGTTCTTAACGCGTGTAATTCGCGAAACGGATAATTGTAATTCTTAACTCGTGTAATACGAAAGGGAAAGGATGGCAGTCGTTCGCCAGAACGAAGGGAAGGGGTGGCTCTCTTGGGCGAAACACGGCGACGCCTCTGACGAATGCAAGGTAAATAAGGACGATGGAGATGGAGGAGAATAGTGGAAGCTTAATGTCTGGCTTCTTGGCAGTTGAAATAAATTAAACACGGTCTTACGCGCGCTCATGGAACGCTCTCGAGGACCAACGATTCCAAATTTCGTCCTCCTCTGGCTGCATATTTATTCAGTACCCACCTTCGTCCACCGCGCCAGTTTCTCTCTGCTCCTTCCATGGACCGGCTTGTAAATTAATAAGACAGAGTAAACACACGGCACGACCAGTAGAGAGGGCTGGAAGTATTATGACGGGGATCGAAAGAGAGTATCGTAGGATAAGGGTGTCTCTTGTTTAAAAGGTCGGTGGACGAAAGGTTGGATGTAAATAGACGACCATTGATTTTCGAGTTACGGTGCAACTTTATTTATCGAAATTAAAATTTAGTTGATGTTTGGTTAAATGAACTTATATTGATTGAATCTATTTACACTATATATTTAACACCAAACCTGGTAACAGTACCATAAATTGTGTACTTAATTTTAATGAATCATTGATAAGGTTTCGATAAACAATTTTTATTTTGTCCGATATCCTGTGTCTGTTGATTTCGCAAGGAGAATAGTATTGCTCTTAATCATTAGTTTCTAATTATATTTCAGTAACATCCGTGTATCGTTAAATATATATTTTTAAGAAATGTATTTTGTATATACGATAGATACATGGCTGCCTCGTATTTGACTTTATACATACAAAAATTATAATTACTTATCGTATTTCTATATTGCATTGCTGTGTTTTTAATGTAGTTTCAAATTCTTAATTACATTTATACCGTTGTCAAATTTTAATGTATTTTGTTGAACGGTAGAAAATTTCGACAATAAAGCCTCGCACAAAGACCTAGAACTTCTCGACTACCTAGCACCAAAAGCGTTAAAAATGGCTTTCATTTGTCCATGTAAGAATTCCGCGGAAGAACGTCGGTTTTTCTCTGGCTTTACTAGAGACTGAATGTCATGATCGTGTATATGTATACGTCGACCAACTAGCCAGAGATTTTCTAGATGATAAATACAGCTGACATAGGGATGTGTGTCTGTTTAAACGCCGCGGGACCTTTCCTTAAATCGCGTGAGAAAGCGCGCGCGATTCTGCTACATTTTTCTAGCGTAATACAGTCGAGAGTTTAAGAAGACCCAGCCAAAAATCTGCAGTCACCGATTGTTGCCAACTATCCTCGCGAATTCATGAATTTGTCGCGAAACATCCGTAGACTATACGCTTTAGTTGCGTTTTCATGAAGAAGAAGAAGAGAAGAATTTCGTACTTGAAATTTTTGCAATTTTCCAAGAGAATATTTTAGAAAATTCGAGTATTTCGTTGGGAAAATTGAACAAATATTTCCATAATTTATTATGGGAGCTTTAGAACTACCCGGAGGGAATAAATGAACTAAGCTCGGATAATTGTGGCGATCAAAGTTAAGGAGCAAATTGAAGATTGTTATGATACTTGAAGATAATGTTATCGATTAACTGCGAGTAGTTTGTATACCGTGAAGTTAGTTAATTCAGAATTTCCAGCGGTTTCCTTGTTTAAAATTGGTTTAACGCTATAGAAATAAGTTTCTTAAAATATCAGAAAAATTGTAATAATAAAAATATCTTAAAATAGACATATAAAAAATGGTGAAAAGAGTTAAGATAATAAATAGTAAGCATAAAAATATTAAAATAATAAATAATATAACAGAATTTTTTTGTTTAAAAATTATACTTTTAAATAAGTATCTCCAAAAGTGAGACTATTTGTATGAAAATATTATCGAATTTGCCTTTTTCTTTTCTTTTCTTTTACGTGCAGGAAACCTTCATAGGCACCTCGCGTCCTCCGGGGAGAGGAGCCTGGAATCGCGATATTTATATTTCCTTATTTTTATGTATAATATTATTAGTTGAAAGCTACGGATCATACTTTTGATAATTCGTGGCCAGTTAACAAAACAAGGCTTAGTGGTCAGCGAGCTGAGAGGAGTGGAAGGGAAGGTAATGGTATTTAGTTAACGAACAAACTGAGAATATTTATACAGATTCATTGAAATGCGGATGAAATTATTTTATTCGATCAGGTTTGCCTGTAACCATGTTAACTGGAAATTTATTTTAATTGGTGATGCGGGAGAAATTATCACAAATAATTCCTACTGTTTCCTAATATAAATTTTAATTAATGAATTTTGGCATTGATCATTACGAATATCGTGTCTCTTCGACATGATGTCTACCTAGGCGAAGTTAATAAATAATAGCACTCACTCTGTATTTTCAGTGTTGGATCCATAATTACTGTCATTATTCATGCTAACCAAGATGACTTCCTCTACACTGTTTTTTTCATTCCGTGACTATAAACGAACAACCTGTAACAAGTAATTCTGTCAATACATTGCGATAATTTCAATTATTTCCTATGCAAAAAATTAATTAATTAAACATTTTTACAACCTTTGAGTTCCCCACAAGTATACATAACCATTCATTAACCCATCTGATGCACGATTGTTTAAAACAAATATAAGTATTTTAATCTTTTTATTATACAATAAAATTGTTTCTGCAATTTACATTTAGAAAAATCGTGCATCCAAATGTTAAAGAACTTTCGACAATCGACGAAACGCGACTCTAATGCACATAAATAATCTCACACTGACTCTAATCACGATTTTCCCAATTTCTCCAATTTTCATTCTAACCAGTTTTCACAGTATACACCTTCTAATCAGCAAGGAACCGATTATCACGAGAAAGCCTAATTACACCGTCGTTTTTCTATGAAGGGGAGGACGCGGTAACGCGCAGTCCTCGAACTACAGAAACTCCGGCCGGATTCACAAGAGGGTTAGCGAGAGCGACGGAGCGGTTATACGAACCGGATGATTAAATTCCCAAAAGCAGTCGGTGTGCGCTCGCGATTCATCGTCTATCCCGGAGTGCTGTAGTTACAGTGTAGATCGTAGAGAAGACCTCTGCGGGTGCCTATAAGTGTAAAAGCCTTGAGGATGCAGCCTAACGTAGCAAATCTAATCCTCAAGGAAGTCGATGCGTCGAGGTTAACGAAGCGGCGTGCACAACGGGTGTCGGGTTAATCGAGTTTAATCTATCCCCACGCTACTTCACCGATTTATCGCGAAATTTCGTCCGCTACATTCTTATCAAGTACCTCGATCCTTCTTGAAACCTCTACCGTACTGGTTTTACGCGGATAAATGAAGAGATGGGGCTTATGGTTTAGTGGTAGTAATTTGTTCTTAAATCTCGTACTGCTAGTATAAAGAAAATTTGTATTTTTTAGGATTTATATATGACTTAATAAGTGATTGTGGAAATGCTCGAGTGAATTCTGTGAACTGTACGAATACTTCACGAATGTTCACATTTCCAAATACATTTCAAACTTTTGTCAATTATAATTACCATAGTCGTGTCTCGTTATAATACTAGTAAAATTCCAAAGTGTTTCGTATAAAACATATAATATATTCGTAACACGTTTCTATAAGCGTTCAAATACTTTCCTGAGCCACTGTATGATTGATAATTAACTATCAAATCGTTGAAACTATCTAAACATAAACATTGGAACGATTAAATTCGAATGGAAACAAAACCAACAAAGACTACGATAAAAATTCCTATAAAAGAAAAAAGCCTGTTCCAAGTAATACCTGGCCAAGAGCATCATCAAAAGCTCCAATTTAGACTAAAAGGATATACTGGCTCGTCTCTCGCTGCTCTTTGTCTAAACTAAATTAAATTAGATTAAACTAAGCTCTATATGAACACATTCTTCCTTAAATTTCCTTATACTTAAAAAAATTTACTTTCAAAAGATTTCCTCCGTGAAACATAAGTACGTAAAGGATAAAAAAATTTCCAGTAAATTTCGTTCTAATATTCAAATAACGGAGCATCATTTATCATTGGAATGGAAATTCCATTTTTACATCATTTCATTCAATTTCTCGTTTAAAGCCTTCTGCGATCGGTTGAACATTTATGCACAAACATAGAAATTTGACAGAAGAATTAGTCGCCGAAACACTTTATTCTATCTGCTCTTTATTTGACTATACATGTATTTCCATAGAAATAGCATTTTATTGAATAATAAATGCATGGTTTCTTCGAATGAATTTTTGCCAAAATAACTTCATGAATCTTTTCTCGAAGAACTCCTCACCTTTTTCGATAATGAATTCCTTCGAGTATCTTTTACAGGCTTCTGGAGTATTTAATTTCTTATATGGGTCTTCCGAATAAGTATTGTTAAAACCGCAATAAATAATAACGAAAGTATACGATATTCAAAGTTGAACATTTCAGCTAATGTTCAAAATTTCCTGCTTGCTCTTTATAATCATTGTCACACAGCAAACAAAAGCCTGTTTTATTAACAAATTTTGAATATTTCTTCTAAATTCTTTTTCCTATCCAACTAAATTTGTTTGAACATTTCATTATATTATTTGGTTAATATTCATAATAAAAAACGATGAAGTTGCCGAGCGATCTAGTGCACACTTGTAGAGTAAAAAATAAATCTCGCATGAAATTTCAAATGTTTAATAAATTTAATTGAACTTCTGAGACTCAAATGTGAAAAGTTCTTGAGTAGAATACTTAATGATGCGTTTAGCGATGACCGCTCGGCCTTCATTTCTGGTCACATCAACTTTGTCGTTTATCATCATGACTTGTCGCTGAACCGCCTTTGCCTAGTCCCTTCTTTCTTTTAACTCGTCGCACTTTCCCACCGCTAAAGGTGAATACACATCGACATCATTTCAAACGGCACAGGACTCAAACGGTCGTTTATTTTGCAAACTTATTAACGTCGTTTGAGTTTGTCAGCCTTCCTCTTCTCACGACATTCGTTTCCATAAACCTACAACCTACCGCTAAATCCGTAAATAGAAGTTTGAATAATGAAATTCTGAATTTAGAAATTTCATTACTTTATATTTTGTGCTTTTATTTGTGGAGACATTTTGTATGAAATTCTTTTACAGAAAGTTAATTAAGAACTGTTGTAATAAATATTTCACAGAAAATTTCCCTCGATAGGTTTTTCTATAGCTTGGACTTGTAATCCTATTTAATCGTGTTTGCAAAGTGTTCAATCATTTTTAATAATTAAAATCTCAATATATAAAAGAATAATAAAGAGATACAACGAGGAAATATTCCAGAAAGGGGAAATATTTCTCGAATTTGTAAATGGTTTGGTAGAAAATCATTAATCTTAAATTATTATTAAATGTAATTTAATACTAAGGAAAGCAATCCTACATTTTACATATCTTATATTTACTTATACTATTTTCATTCTAAATTTTTCAGTTTTTTTTTTTTAAGGAATGAGAAGCAAACATTTTATTGTTCTTCTCTAGTGATTACTACAATCTTAAGATCTGCAAGAGTTTTCATACACGAACAACTCGAAGATGAAACGTAATAAGGAACAGTTCAATCGTGGAAGGAAATAATTCGCTTGTGAAATCGTCTTAAAACAAAATAAGGAATGTATCACGTTTACGAGAAGCTTAGGTCTAGTTATAGATACCTTTACGACTGAAATAAATGGGAATTAGACCGTTTTATCAGAGAGAGTGCTTTTTACTCGGTCTCACTTCCGACCAAACAATGCCTGGAAATATCTAATTAACTGATATAGACTGGTTTCGATTTTAAAGGATAAGGAACTTCTAATATCGAATCTTAATTTCATTGCGATGTTTTCACGTGAAAGTACTAAAACAAAGGAAGATAAGAGATACGAGGGAATCAAGAACGAAGGGCTTTAATTTCGCCTCTTAATTTCAGCTGAATTCATAAGCATAAGCTGAATTTCATAAGAATATAGAAAACGCGGTTAAGAAAAGAGAAACAACCGAGCGGGAGGATAGAACGAACTGGAAAAAGAACGAGGAGAAGAAGGGGATTGTAAAGAAAGAGGATTGAGAATTGAAAATTTCTCAATTTTATCAGAATATATCCATATAGAAGTAGGGAAAGATGAAAAAAGAGAAAGCAAAGAACAGGAAAAAGAGGGGCAACAAAGTCAGTATGAAGAAAAAGAGAAGCTTTTAGTTCTTACTTCCCCAATTTCATCGGCATCTACTCATATGTAATTACGAAAAGAAGAAAATGAGAAATGGTGAGAAAAAGAAAAAGGAATTCATGAAAAAAGAAACTTCTAATCACGTCTTTCAATTTTATCAAAATACCTACATGTGGAAATAGAAAAATGGCGAAGATAAGAAAAAGGAAACAACCGACAAAAAGAAGGATAAAAATGATTGGAAGAAAGAGGGAAGTTCCTAATTGTGGCTCTCAACTCGGAACAAAATTGTAAAGGAAAAAGAAAGCAATAAACAAAAAAAGAATTGAAAAAAGGAACATGGGAAAAGCGAGAAGAAGTCAAGAGACTTGTTTGAATACTCGAATTGTAGAATGAAAAAAAAAACATATGTACTTGAGCAATAACGAGCAGATGAGAAGAAGCAAGTGATACAGAAAAATTACGAAGGGATATAGAAGCGAGGAAATAAATATATGAGAAAAGCAAGGGAAATACGTAAGGAATTAACTAAGCGTTAATAAAATAAGGGAAAGAAAACGAAAGCTTCCTAGTTTCATGCTACTTCTTTATCACGTACGAGAAAATATCGGTAGACCGACAGAACGAAAAAGAAAGAAATAAAAGAAACGATGGGAGAGGGGAAAAAGGGAAAATGGGAAAAAGCGAGGAGAGGAGGGAGGGGGAAGGGAGGATAGAGGATAGAGAAGGAGGATAAAGAACGTCGACCAATACTTTTCATTCTGTCACGAACCATCAACCCTTTCTACTTTATTTCCTTGTCGAGGGGGATACGTTGCAAGGAATTCTCTGCAACGTAGTCTGAGTACTGTCCTGAGAAAAATCCTTTTACACCATCAAAGTTTTGCCCGAAGAAATCCCTGGAGTTTCGCCACGAGATTAAAGCGAAATCTTTCGACTCGGACTATCGATACGCTGTCTTTGTGACTAACATTTAAATTTCGTTAAGCTTCACACGAAATTGATTCAATTACAACGATATCTGGGGAAAATTCATACAAAAAATCATAATGATCATGTTTTTAATGGGAAAAGTTTCTTAAATGTACACTTTTGTTATAAAGTATCTGAACACTTGCACATTTCTGTCAAGACGTATTCTAATTGCAAAATTATGAATAAATTGAAGATTTGTACACGTTAGTTGAATTTACATATTTGTTACTGCAGTATTAGGAATTTTAAAGTAAGAAAAAATTTGCAAAATTTATTTCAGGAATAATATTTCTTTACAATTATCTTAGTCTAAAATTCAGAGATATTGCATAGTATCGATATCTCATTAAATTAATCAACTTCACAATATCCAAAATATATTGATAATTCTAGAATCATCGTTGAATATTAGAATAATGTAAATCCTCCTAAAATTCAGGAACATTCTTGAAATACCTCATTAAATTAGTGAATTCCACAGAGTTTAAATGTATATTACTAGTTCTAGAATAAGGACAAATTTCCGCAATTTTCGTTCAGTATTAATACGTATGTATATTATGACGTCTCCAAAAATTAAATATTATTAAATATAATTCAATAAAATTTCACATAAACAATTATATAAACAATTTTATAATAAAAACATACAAGAATGCATTTTAGTAAATGTTTAAGGTATTTAATTTAATAAAGTAGAATTAGAGTAAAATGCAACACGTAGCTAGTTTCTGTCCAACTCGCTAATATTTCAAAAGCTTTCCCAATGCTCTTCACGTTATAATCCAACTGTTCTGCAAGCGGAATAGCGAAAGCGCTAGGCAACCTTACCACTCCCTTATACCTATGTATGCACCCCGGTAATCTGTATATTCGCTCACCATTGCTAGTGAGTGATCATGTTAACTAATAATGATCACTGTTTTCTTCGATGATGTATTGAAATTACCCGTAATAATTTATTGTGTTTCGGCAATTTGGAACGCCTCATTATTCCTCCTCACTATTTTTCCCTTTGAAGCGCTTCCGTCTATTTTATTTATTTTAAACACAAATTACATTATATTTAATTTATTTACTACAAAGATATTCTTCGACTCTCCTGAAATTGTACGTCTATGAAGTATAAAAATACCGTTCATAGAAAAGAATACAGATTCTGATAAAGTGAGTATTTTTCCTAACTTAAATCTTCCGTTTCAAGCAAATATTCCATCGGGGATGAAAAACGTAATCTTTAGAGATACGTGATCTGAATTTATATGTTCGTAAATATCCCTCGTGTAGACAAGGTGATTTAGAACGCTGTCAAGTGTCTGGTAAGTTGGAACATCCAAGTTAACCATTTGTATGCCATTTTCTGACAAGAACAATTTAATAAAATCTGTTTAATATAACAGTCTTTTAACAAGAACAATCTCATAAAATGTCTACAAACCTATATGATCCAAATCTAAGTTAAGCCTTTCACATTACAAATTGTTCTCATTTAACACGAAAATTAACACCACACAATATCTATATTTTCGTTGTATTATGCAGAAACACATGTAGAAATAAAAAATATCTGTAATTGTGTCAGAAATAAAAAAAATAGCTGTAAAAATTATTTCTAGAATTTTCTAATTTAAAGCAACATCCTTATACGGTACGTAGTAAGTGTAGATATTATGAAAATAATATAAATGTCTCACAAATTATTTCTACAATTTCAACATGCATTGACTCATTGTCGGTTTTTCTCATGTAAAATAATTCTCGACCATTTCTACGGAACTTTATGCTCCCAATCGACAACCTCTTGTCATAGATTCTACGGTCCCTGTCTGTACAATAGTTGACAGACGAATTTCTTCGAATGGTAGTCTTGTAACTGTCTAACAAACTGCCATTTCTCAAAATGTAGCAGGTGGTCGTGTCATGTGGAGGGGAAAAGCAGCGTATAACCGGAACACAGAGGTCGCAAAAGCAATCGCGCTCTTTCGCATGGAACGATCTTCCTGCAAGACGAAACATTCCATTCCACGGGTAATTTCGCATCTTTCAAGAATTTATTCGCGAAATCGGTATCCGGAATACGGAAAAAGAAATTCTACCCATCGGATGAACCGCGGACGGAAACTTTTCGCGATTTCTCTATCGCCACCCTCGCCAACATTCTCCTTTCCATCCCACACCGGGGGTGGCTTCTCTATGTGAAACAGAGATCCCGGAAGAGCTCGTTTTATGAATGTCGCGCAAAGTGAATTCGCTCAGCTATTGACGATGGAATAAGCAGATTCCGAAAAGCTTCCCAATGGCGAATGTTTCCCACCGTTACTCTCCCGACTTTTTCCTAATATCCACGAATTAATTTTGCTTTGATCGACTTAAACGGGATTAATTGATACAATTTGTAGATTTTATTTAATATTGGTGATTATTAATGAGTTTGCTAATTCTACTACTATGAAGAATTTTTATATAACTTTTCCGTAAATTCTAGGTATAATATAATTATAAAAATATCATACTATATTATGGTTTATATAGTTATGTGTATACATACACAATATACTAGTTTCGAGAATGAATTATCTTCTACATCATTCTACTCTTACAGCGAGAAACTTTATTGAAATAATCGAAAAATTTAATCTTGAATATTCCTATTAAATTTGCGCGTTCAATTCTCATACGCTTCAAATGATAAAAATATAATCTTATACGTCGTCGCATTCCTATTATTATTATCCAATTCCTATTTATTATTCTTATCCCGAACATAAATCGAAGGACTTTAAATTTGTTGTAAATCATCTTCTCGAAGTTATAAAACCTTCCAATTTATCTGTATTTAACGTATAACTCTGTGTATATCATTTTTTAATCGATCTTTCCTATAAAGCTTCGTCGATACCTTATCACTGATACGACAAACTATAAACTTGCCGAGCGGGACCCTCGAAGTTGACAATATAGGTCAGATAGGAGCGCCAACGCCTCCTCTATCCTTCACAATGCATTTCCTATCGCGACTGCATTCTCTTCCATGCTTTTTCCTCTCGACAAAACTCGCTTCCAGAGAATTATCGCAGAAACGACGAAAAATCGATGAAACTCTCGCATAAATAATGTGCACCCGTTCTCTTTACGTAAGAAACAACTCGTTAACCAGCTTAAAGAAGCTATATTCTGGGTTGAGAAACAGACAGAAAGAAAAGGTTTTAAAAAACTACAAAGAATTTTCAGTTCTTTTTAAGCTCTTAGGTATTAACAGTATATGTTTTCATTTTTAAAATTATAAAAGAATTTCATCTATTCTAACATTTTCAATAACACGAACTTTCAAAAATTCAGCATTCAAATCTAGATAAATTCAAACCTAATCCAAACCTTCCTCGATAGTATACATATAACAACAGCCTTTGTTCAACATCCAAATTAATATCATACGTATAATATTCAAACCTCATTTCATTATACAAGATGTGAATGAATACAAAAGTTGAACATTTTCGGTCTTCTTTTATTATCCTTTTTTTTAGGCATTCTGAAATTTATTATATTTTTTACTTAAAAATTATCTAATCTTTTCTATCTAAACTGTTTTGTTTGAATATTTTGTTTGAATATTTGTTAGCATCAGATCAATCACATTGTAAACTCTTTTCCGAGTGTCTGATAATTAAGAGACTTGAAATAAAAATATCTTATTTCTACTTGCTATAAGCTTCAGAAGCAAAGATTACATCGACTTACATAGCAATCTTATATTCATTATAACTATGATACTAATCTACTTATGTGAACCGAGGGTCCTCAAAATTTATGTAACAATCTAATATTATCATTACTATTATGTTACTACTATCAGGTCGGTGAATATGAACTGTCATTTGATCAAATAAAACTTTAATTACGTGTACTTCCTTAAGAACATTAATTAATAGAGTTTCCATATAGCGCAATGTATGTAAGTACTTTTTCAATGACTAACTAGCTTCATTGCTCCAAATTTATATTATGGATTCAGGGATTCATTTACAATTTCTTGTAAAATAATTTATGCATTAAAAAATTATCTAATTATCTTCCCTTATGTCTCCAATAAGTATCGTGGAACTTTTATTCAAATTCAAGATCACATAAGAAAATCACACGAATATTCCGGTTATTCTCATGATAGTCAATAATAAGATTGTGATATTTCCATTTTATATTTATTCGTCTCAACATTAAGCATACGTAATTCATAGTTCCTTCTTCAATTTAGTTAATAATTATCAGTATGATTATTGTGTAATGATTCCGCAAGTTTAAGCTTCAGTGAAACGACATTTCATATGCACCAACTTAACGTATGTACTTATGATACAATATTTGTATAAGAGTATCAGAAACAAAGAAAACTATAAACTATGACAAATACTTATAAATTTATTTTTCGTGGTTATCATTCATTAAAATTCCAGGCTCGCTAAAACCACGCCCTGTTTCAAACACAGTAACAAAAATCAAGTTCTAGAAAAATATACAAAGCAACCATTCATCGAACAATCTTAGTTTTTAACGAATCGCTTCGAGCACCAGTCATCATGAACAAAAACCACGTGTGCGCGCTCTCGTCTCGAAAATCGAGGAAATGAAACAGTGGCGGATAAAAACGAAATAAAAAGAGCAATCGTCGAGACAATGCTCGAAGAGGAACTCGACAGCGAACCGCGATCTATTCATGCAATTAAAGCTCATTCGCGTCGCGAGAGCTCCTTGTTTCTATGTCTTTTGGAGCGAGGTCACGGCTGGCGAAATGTGTACGCGGATCGTGTTATTGCGTAGATGCACCCTTCTAATAAAGACAACTCCCATCCCATCGCGTACACCAGCTCGTCTTTATCTCTGTCTTCCGCCTCCACGGCGTTTAACGCCCGCGAGCTCACTGGAAGTACGATTCCTCCGCCTTCCTCCGCTCCGTCGAAAATCGATATAGCAATTAGCCTCTTCGCGACCTACGCCTTCGCGCGATAGCGCTCAGCGCTGATTGGAATAACCGAAAATGGGATTGTTGGTGAAATTTGAGAAAGGATATGAAATAAGGTATTAAAGTTCTCGCGCGAAGCTTCGTTTTGAGATGATGTTAATTGTTAGAAATAAAAAACTATTTATTAACAAAACTGAATAACTTAAGCACTAATTACTTTCGTGATAATGAGATTAAATTGTAGGTAAAATATGAAAGAAAAATCTGTGAGACTTGTTTTTAGACATTGTTTAAGATGACATTTTTATGCGGAATAAGAAACTACTATTAATTAAAAAAATTGAATGATATAAGTACTGGAAACTCCGATAGCAATGAGATTGGATCGTGAATGATATTACAAGTTCTTATCAAAAACTAATTTTTAAGATAAAGGGATGAGATAATAAGTTATTTGTTCGAAAAATTGAATAACTTATGTAATTATATTTATTCAATAACGAAATTAAATCAATCGTTCGATTAGTTATTTATTTTCTTTCTTTAATGTTATAAGTTATAAACGAATTTTAAAATAAGTACACTACTTTAAATTGAAAGTGATGAAGTTATAAAGAAAGGTTTATTTAATAATTAAATCGCAGATGTTTATACATTTATCGAATGTTTAAAGATACCAAAGTACATAGGATGCAGATGATATTCAAAAATATATAAAATAAACAATGCATAAACATCCGTAGTCTATTAATAATTAAGTAACTAATCTTTAATAGTGTATACATATTTCTAGAGTATTCATGATTCAATAATGAGCATAGAAGAATGGAGAGTGAAAGAATAGAGTTTATCCGAAATTTAATCAACATTATACCCAAACGCATCTAAGACACGACAGAAAATTAATTTTTTATGTCATCCGATGTATAAGAAATACTAGTTACATTTCAATCATTTGTTCAATCGCACACACAGTATATGAGAATGTTAGGGAAAAACTAAAGGGATATTACTAGCATACTGTAGGAAATAATTTCCGAATTCTAAAATACCTAGGACTAAAGTACCTAGAATTTAAATATCTGTGAGTTTACGAACACACCTATTAATTTTTAAAATTGTTATGTATTAATTAATGTTCTAGAAAATTTATAGATAAAATAAATGTCATATTGTAAAAAAATAACATTATTATACTATTAATCTTTGGGAAAATATAACTATACCCATACATAACTATACATAATAAAGTAATCTTATTAAATAATATTAGAGTACTTTTTAGAATGTTCTTATTTAACATACTTGCAATAGCTATAAGGAAAGAATAATTGAAGATAATATAACTTCAATTCTTGGTCCTACGATAGCACTAAATATTAGGGAAGCTAAAATCAATTTTTTGCAGTAGTTTCCCCTCTATAACGTACTTTTATGGTATTAATGGGAATTTTGGCTTGATAAGGGCACATTCCTGATGCAACAAAAGTTGATGACAAGAACTGTCAAAATATTAGGCTATTGACTTAAAGGTGTTCATAATTTTTACATAATGAACTTTTAGTAATCACAAAGTCACGTGAGTATAGTCTTTTGTTTCCCACTACAGTAGTACCAGTTATACTGGTTTTTGAGTATTATAATGTTGTGTGCGATTTTATCTAATAAACAAATAATAAAAAAATAGATTAAGATAAATTTAGTTTACATTTTCACAATAAAAATTTATCTCTGAATGCTAGTATTATATTATAGTTATTACCTATTCTATTTGCTTTGTCTGACTTTCAACTTTTAAATAAAATGTCTAGGATTTCATCAAAGGAGTATTTTACCCCGACATTTATAATGTCATCTGTGCAGCGGGCTTTTACTCAAAAATTGAGTAAACAGCATGCAGCTGACGTTAGACGTCAGATTGCTACATCTACCTCATATTCACGTGATCTGTCAAAGAGTGGCAGCTCATTCTCAGGCTTTTCTTCCACGGTACATCCTGAATTGCAATTTGTCTACATAAGTTGTAATTCGTATATCAATGTAATTAATAAAAATATTTTAAAGATGTCACTATGTGAGGTATTAGAGCCACTAGACTACGAAGAATTTTTGGCTCAACATCAGTCAGTTCTTGACCGTGATCCTCTTAAATCAATATTAGATTTTCCACCTGGTGATGTTGAATTAAAAATTGTAAAAAGAAAAATCAGAACAGAGGAACCAATCGTGCCTCATGAATCTATGTAAGATTTTTTATATCTTACAATCAACAAAATTATTATTTTTGTATTCATATTAATTTTATTGAATTTTTTAGGGATATAGTATCTCCTTATGTCAGAAGATGTATTGAAAGTTTCACTTCAGATTGGGTAATAGTACACAGAAAATATAAACGTCGAGTTTCTCCCATAGCAAGAGACAGACTTCTTCAGGATACTCCAAGACAAGATTTCGAGGTGCTTGAATAAAAATAAAATATGGCATGGCATATAATTGAAGAACACATTTAAATCAAATATAAAATAGGTGGATCAAGAGGATACAAATGGTTCAGGATCACCAAATGAAGAGGAAGATTTATCTAATTGTGGAGATACACCAAGAGGATCCTGGGCAAGTTTAGATTTAAGACATTCGCAACATGATCCCCTTCTTCCCAGCTTATTGGACAGAGTTTGTCCAGAAACCATTGATCAAATGAACGAGCAAAAACGATCAGAAGATCGTCAAGTGAGTACTGTATGCACAAGCAAGATTAGATTTTAGTAATTCTGATCCACTGATATTAATTTTAGGAAGCATTATTTCCACTTTATGCACCTCCAGCTTCTCCTGATGATGAGTGGCAGGAAATTGGCATAGCACCAGAACCTACAGAACCTTTTTCACATAAAATTCTTGTGAAATGTCTCCAACTGAAATTGGAATTGGAGGTTGAACCAATATTCGCGAGTTTAGCTTTATACGATGCCAAAGAAAAGAAGAAGGTATTTGAAAATTAAAAATCTTGAAAGATATTTACATATAATTTACGTTTTCCTAATTTCTTTTGAATCTATAGGTATCTGAGAACTTTTATGTAGACATGAATTCGGAAGGCTTAAAAAGGATGCTTGGTAGTCATATTGCATACAGTGATGCCAGTACTTTAGCAAGAAGCTGTGTTATGAGTATTAGCAAGCCTAGTCCAGATTTATTTTTAGTCGTTAGACTTGAAAAGGTATTGCAAGGTGATATCTCTGAATGCGCTGAACCATATTTACGTGAAGATAAAAACAAAGAAAAAGTAATACATCAAATACAATCCATAAATCATTAAATTATAAATGTACTGAATAAGGCAATAAGAAAAATTTAATTCAAAATAGGTAAGGGCAGCTGCTGCAGCTGCATGTGAGCGTTTAGGTCGATATAGAATGCCACTTGCATGGACTGCCATTCACATTTCTGGTGTGATAGGAGGAGGTGGAGATACAGATAGTACAGGAAGTGCTGGATCTTTAGACAGAAAATCGGGTGGACTGGAACAATGGCGTAAAAAAGTGGAACCGCCCGCCAGAAGAGGATCTTTAGAAAGAAGAAGTTCAGATAAAAGACGTAGTTGGTCGCCAGACGATTTTGCTAATTGTCTTGATACATTTAGGTGGATATTTTTATAATTTAACTTATTTTATTTACATCTAATGTTTTTTTATATTTTTAAATAAATTTCTAATATTATTAATTTCTAAATTATATGTTTAATTTTTTAGGCCTATTACATTGACTGTTTCAAGTTTCTTTAAACAAGAAAGTGAACGACTGAGAGACGAAGATTTATACAAACTTTTAGTCGAACTACGGAGACCTGGTTCTAATTTAAAGAGATTAAAATGTCTACCAGGTATACTAAAATTGGACCTTAGTCCTAGACCAGAAGAACTGCCTAGATGTTTGGATCCTGATCTCAGAAGATTAGTGCCATATCCTGATGAAAAAAGTCGGCCAGTCAAAGAAATACTTGAATTTCCGAGCGAAGTTATTTCGCCAGATTTGACGTATCGAAATCTCCTATACATTTATCCAAAGGTAAATTATCATTTAGCTCTTTTATACTTAATTACTGCTTACCACGAATAAACAAAATATACTTTTTATTACAGGAAGCAAACTTCAGTTCAAGAACTGGTTCTGCACGAAACATCGCCGTAAGAATTCAACTTATGGGTGGTGAACAGGAGGCTGATGCACTAACAGCTATTTTTGGAAGATCATCGTGTCCCGAAATGACTCACGAATGCTTCACTTCCGTTTCTTATCACAATAAGAATCCAAACTTTTACGACGAAGTGAAAATTCGACTTCCTGCTGATTTGAGTGCAAAACATCATTTGCTATTTACGTTTTATCATATTAGTTGCCAGAAGAAGGCGGAACAACCGAATGTTGAGACTGCTGTAGCATATACGGTAAATAATATGAAGTCAAATTGTAATCAAAATATATTATTTCATGTAAATTACACTGAAAAATATTCTTAATATTTCTTTTATTTAGTGGTTGCCACTTTTGAGAGATGGACATCTACAATCAGGGGAATTCAGTCTACCCGCGATGCTGGATCCACCACCAGCAAATTATTCATATATTGCACCTGATGTTCTTCTACCAGGTACAAGATGGGTGGATGCTCATAGAGGCGTTTTTACTGTGATTTTGGAGCCAGTTTCTAGCGTTCATCCTCAGGATAAATACATTGATAGGTAATATTCCAAAAACTCAAGCTTTTAATTAGAGATTTCAATGAAAATATTTCAATAAAATTAATAATCTTATGATTATTAAGGGATTAATAATACTATTAATATTTTAATGGCAACACAAAAATTATAGATTTCTATCACTGTGTGGTTTCTTGGAAACTGGCCAAGTACCTCCACGCATTGGTGAAGCAGGGATGGAATCGGAATTAAAATCAGCGCTATTGGAATTGGCAAGAGCATCACATTCTGCTTTGGTACGATCGCTACCTCAATTGCTAGATCAATTAATATCCCTATTAGTGCGACCTCCAACACTACCATCTCAACCACTGAATGTGGCAGCAACCGTATTCGAGGCTATAGGTTTGCTAGTACGAAATATTACCAATCTACCTGATGGTCAATTAGATGCTCACGGAAGACACGCGCTTCTAGCAACCTATATTGCTTATCAATGCTCTTTACCAAGGATGACACATGCTCCTGGTATTGTTCGAGCTCAAAGCAACCCTGACCTGCCTCTAGAAGATTTAGAAATGGAGGTACACTCTAGAGGATTGGATCGAACAGCCTCTATGCGTCAAGAATCGCCTTCTATAAATAGCCAACCTACCAGAAGGCTTCTACACGAAGAACTAGCGTTACATTGGGTTGTATCGACAGGACAGGCACGAGAATTGGCTGTTACATATTCATGGTTCTTCTTGGAATTGATCGTTCGCTCTATGGTTGTGACATTAGCAGAAATGGGAATGTTGGAGGCTCCCCGAAAGACGAGATTCTCTCCCCAGTTCTGTGATGACGTGGCAACACTTACTGCAACGTTGACTTCAGAGGTGACTTCACGATGTGGAAAGGAGAACAGGGTACCCAATAATCTAATATCAAGTCTAGGCAACTTTCTTTCTGATCTACTATCAGTGATGGACCGAGGATTCGTTTTGTCCCTAACTCGTGCTGCCTGTTGCTCTCTGTCAGATGCATCTATGCACATTCCCGATTCAGCTGCACTTTACGCGTTGAAATTGGACCTTGTACGGACAATATGCTCTCACGAGCATTACGTGGCACTCAATTTGCCGTTTGGAACTGGATATACGTCGGGATCGGCGCCAGCTTCTCCCAGTCCATCAACTGGAAGTTCTGGCAGTCTGATATCTACCTTAGTACCTGGAGATCGAGCTAGATTTTCTGAGCTCAGTCAGGAGTTCCGACAGCAACACTTTTTAGTAGGAATTGTTTTATCAGATTTGTCGAATACTCTAGAAATACCAAATCCTATGCTTCAAAACAAAGCTATTGGGACCATTCGACATCTTATGGCGTGCCATGACGTTGATTCACGATATTCTGATCCTGCTGCAAAAGCTAGAGTCGCTGCTCTCTATCTGCCACTTTTGAATATTATAATGGATGCTCTACCACAACTCTATCATTGGGATTCAAAGGACAAGAGCGTTTATCCAGACGAATCTGGTTCTATTACACAATCTGTGGCTTTAGCCATAGCTGGTGGAGTTTCTGCAGACACTGCAGGGACTCAATGTAGAGTTTCCTTGAGTTCAGAGGCTACAAGACATCTCTTGATGTGTGTCTTGTGGGTGCTTAAGGGGTTGGAACAGTCTGCTTTAGCACAGTGGTGCTCAGAACTAAGTTCTAGACGTATACTGTGTCTTCTTCAAGTTCTCAATATTGCCACTGCAGCTTTTGAATATAAAGGGAAAAAGGCGCTGAAGAGACTGCCTCCACAGGCGGCAGCTACAAGTGATATTCGATCTAGATTGGAGGATGTGATTCTTGGCCAAGGAAGCGCCAGAAGCGAGATGATGTTGAGAAGAAAAGAGAGAATGAGTGGGGACAAACTTAGGTGGCGTAAAGATCAGATGCCTTATAGGTAGGTAAACTCCTGTATTTGCACTACAGATATTTATGCAAATTCATTTCTTTCTCAATATAATTAAAGAGAAGATTTTAAATCTGAACAATCTTTTCTTGTTTAAGATCCTGCGAACAGTCAGAAGGCAGAGCTGTGGAGCAAGATGCTCATATAGAAGGTGCGTTAGCAGCAGAAGCTTCTCTGGTAGTTTTGGATACTTTAGAAACAGTTGTCCAAGCTGATGGAGGAGGAGGTATATATATGTACTTATACAACATTTTTTATAGGTTTTATACCTTTATATTTACAAAATTTTTGTACTTTCTAGGTGCGGTTGTAGGAGCCGTATTAAAAGTGCTTTTGAGAGCATTAGCAAGAAATCAGAGCACATCTGTGTTACAACATATGTTTAATACCCAGAGAGCTTTGGTATTTAAGTATCATAGTGCTCTGTTTGACGAGGAAAGCGAAAGATGCGGTGATCTGTGTTTGACATTACTCACTAGATGCAGCTCACCTCTAAGTGCTGTTCGGAGTCATGCTGCTGCCAGTCTTTATTTATTAATGAGGCAAAATTTCGAAATTGGAAATGTAAATATCTTAGTAATATGCTTTAATAGATCTATAATGATTTATTTTATAAATATATTAATTAATTTAATATGTTTAGAATTTTGCCAGAGTTAAAATGCAAGTCACCACGTCCTTGTCTGCCCTTGTTGGAAGAGGGAGAGCTCCTAGTGAAGGAGCACTTAGGAGAGCATTAAAAACAGTGTTAGTATATGCTGAAAGGGATACAGAATTAGCAGACACAAGCTTTCCAGAACAAGTGAAGGATCTTTTGTTCAATCTACATATGATTCTGTCTGATACTGTTAAAATGAAGGAATTCCAGGAGGATCCAGAAATGCTTTTAGATCTCATGTATAGGTAATTGTGTTAAAAACAGAAACTTCTGATAAAATATGATATATGTAGCATATTGAATCAAAACCGACGATTTCACAGAATTGCAAAGGGATATCAAGGTTCACCAGATCTTAGACTCACATGGTTGGCAAATATGGCTCAGCAGCATATGGAAAGAAAGAATCACACAGAGGCAGCTATGTGTTTAGTGCACAGTGCTGCTTTAGTAGCAGAATATTTACACCTCTTGGAGCCAGGAGGTGGCGGGCGACCAGTAGGAGCTGTTGCTTTAGCTCCTATCACACCAAATGCTTTAGAAGAGAGTGCAGTAGGAGATGATGTACTGGCAAGAAGAGAGGAAGGTTTATGTTTAGGACCGGATTTTTCAGAAAGTGGTTTAGCTGGTTTGCTGGAACATGCTGCCAGCTCTTTTCATACAGCTGGAATGTATGAAGCTATTCCTGACGTATATAAGGTGCTGCTTCCAATAGCAGAAGCCGCACACGATTACAAAAAATTAGCTAATATTCATGGGTATGAAATTCTTCAGGTTTTGAAAAACTTAATATGAAAACGAATCTATGTCTTGATTTATGTTCCTCTAATCACAGAAAACTTCATGAAGCATATACACGAGTGGAACAATTAGCGGGAAAACGAGTATTTGGAACATATTTCAGAGTTGGATTTTATGGTGGGCGTTTTGGTGATCTTGCTGGTGAAGAATTCGTTTATAAAGAACCGACTTTGACAAAGCTACCAGAGATATTCTCGAGGCTCGAGAATTTCTATGCTGAACGATTTGGCGCGGAAAATATTGTAATAATAAAAGATTCGAACCCTGTAGACTCCAGCAAGTTAGAACTAGATAAAGCCTATGTTCAGATCACATATGTGGAACCATATTTTGAACCACATGAGCTTAGGCATAGACCAACTATTTTTCATAGAAATTTTAATATTAGTAAGTACTGTTCTGAAGAACTTTACAAATAACTTTAACAAAATTAATTTTCCATTTATATTAATGTTATTAATCATGTTTAGAGCGATTTGTGTATGCAACGCCATTTACTCCTGGTGGTAAAGCTCATGGAGAATTAAGAGAACAGTGCAAACGTAAAACTATACTAACAGTAGCTACACACTTTCCTTATCTAAAGACAAGGATTCGCGTGGTTGCTAGGAAGCAAATAGTTTTAAGTCCAATTGAAGTTGCAATTGAAGATATACAAAAGAAAACTGCAGAGGTATGTATATATGTTCTTCTGTTATAAGATAAATTTTTCATTTATAGATTAACTCTGTTTTATGTAAATCTGTTGAATCAGGTTGCAGCAGCTACAGCTCAAGAACCACCTGATGCAAAGATGCTACAGATGGTTCTTCAAGGTTGCATTGGAACAACAGTTAATCAAGGTCCTGCAGAAGTTGCTGTTGTGTTTCTTTCTGGTTTAAGGGAACAGAATGCACAGCCCACTCGACTGCAGCATAAATTACGCCTATGTTTCAAGGATTTCTCAAAGAAATGTCTGGATGCTTTGAAAAGAAACAAAAATTTAATTGGGCCAGATCAACGAGACTATCAACGAGAATTGGAAAGAAATTACCAAAGATTAACAGAAAGACTTTCTCCTCTTATTGCATGGAGGTATGAGAAATTTAGTTGAAATAAATAATAGTTTAGCCTAATATCTTTTACAATATGTCTATCTTTTTTTTTACAGTGGACCTTCATTAACAAATCAACAAAGTATACCATCAACATCACCTCGTTGGTAAAATGGCTGAATACTGCTAATCAACAGTTACCAAAGATCACTGATGCAAGTATTTAGTGTTCATAAAATATCAGCAGCATGTGCTCTTATATAGACATACATATTATATTTATATCCATTCATTTTTTATAAGGATAAAGCATTTTGATCTGCTGGTATCAAAGTGTCTGCCTTAGACAGTTTAAAAATATAAGACTAGATCAAAATATAAGATTAGATCATTATTATTAATTCAGAACGATTATTAAGTAGAGAAGGGGAACTTATTTGAGACAACAGACTTTTTGATAATAATAAAATGAAAGCATTATTTCTTATAGAAATAACTCATTTTTTCAGACAGATGATACAGACACATGGGAATTGATATTTTGCTTTTCATAGTCTTTTTATACACTGCTTTTGACTAAACATTACATAGTGACAATTAACATAGTAGGTAAACAAGAATGTCAATACTAAAGTTATAACAATAATTTTTTATCTAACCGTCTTTTCAATAATTGTATTTTGTAATTATATTTAACATGAATTTATTTACTGTGTTTATGTTTTGAATTCTAATGCATAACATACTGCCTAGAATATAGAAATTAAATGTCTATTTATGTATTTAGCTACTAAGGAAGCTGTGATCTTTCGATTAAACATGGAATTATCAGAACTGCAGAAGCTTGTAACAATAGATATTTTACCCAAAAGACTTGTTTTTTTTTTTATATAACTGACAAATAAATTTATTTATACCGTACAATTTATTTTCTTGCAAGAAAGTTTATTTGGTTTGTGATTAGTATTTTATATATGATTATTTTTTAGTTCTTTTATGATGATAGTTTTATGAGATCTGATTATTGTATAGAATAACAAGTCTATTATTAGAAGTTTCTTCAAAGTTTCTAGAACATCATTAATGATTGTCTCAATGTAAAGAATGTTTGAAGAATGCTAAATCTCAATATAATTGACAAATATGCTTTTTACAATACTAGACACATTTTTAACAAATCTATTAGATTTTTCAAAACTATAAGCTTCTAGTCGAAGATGCAAGTAATCTTGTCATTTAGAGTAATGCATAACTCTCTAAATTAACTAATGTTTGATGATAATTTATATGAATATACTTATATTCATTAATATTGGTAGCGTGATTTTGCAAGTAAATTAAAAAATAAGATTGACAATTGAAAAGATTCATATGTATCATTTCTATAAAAATTATTTCATGCAATTAAGAGACTATTATAGAAAAGCTTGTGAAAACTTCTTCAAACATTAAAAAATTATACCTTAAAAATCCGTTACTTGCAATGGCAACACACATTATATTTATACGGAGTAATTTAGCGAAACTGCCGTGGATGTAAACTTTTGTATGTCATAGAATATCCAAAATATATATCCATTTTATACTTCGCTATTTCTGAACTTTTTCTACTTTGTTTTACGAATAACAAGCATAATAAAGAATGCAACTCACCGAGAAACTCCCGCTATCACGATTCCAAAACGCGGTAAACTAAGATGGCGTTGTCGATTCTTTCCGTTTATACAGAAAAGTTAGTGAACAACATAGAGAAAAAAAATAAAATATAAAAACAGAAAACTATCTATTAACATCATCGAGGAATCTTTCAGTTAGTAAGAAACAAATAATAATTATACTACATATGTATATATTTCTCCTACAAAATATACATATATACATGGTGAAAATTCAAATTTTAAAAAATGCGGGAAATTATCAGTAGTTTTAAAATAGTACAAATAATCCTATACAAACTGGAAGTCTATTGGATTACTTTTTTCCCATTTCATTGTTCGTTTAACGAAACTTGTTACTTACTAGCGATCCCATAAAAAGAGAAAAAAAAAACAAATAAACAGATAGGAAAAAGAAAACCTGGTATTGGAAAACGAGAATCGTGTGTTAATTATCGGAACGGTTACAGTTTACACGTGCAACTGTTTTTCTTTCATTAAAGGTAACCATTCGTTATCGAAGATTGACATTCTTTGGTCCGGACACATTTGAAGCGAATCGTTGCTCTAAATTAAACGTCCGAATCCGATTTTCAGCTTAATCCCTTTGTCCAGAACGAAAGGTTTGAGCGCAGATAAAGATATCACGAGTTCAAAGGGGTACTTAATTAACAGACACAAGTATTGATAATCGCCGCATATTACAATGAAACACTTTGTACGCATTTGAAAATGGTCCCCGTAATTTACATTTTGAAATTACCATTTATATTTATAATTAATATTTCAATGTTTCGTTATATTCCATTTTCGAATAAAACTGCTGCCTGTATTTTAAAGTCCCGCTATAAATAAAAAAAAATTACAAACCTTTAACGTAGATATCAAGAGTTTTACAATCAAATTTAGAAAAATTTAATTTTAATTAAGTACTTCCATTTCATCATTTTATATATATTTAAATAATTTCTTACATACTTTTTTCTTAATTCTTCTCTACGTTGAAGTAATTTATATTTATTTATAGATTGTGAATATTTATATAAGTTCATAATTTTATGAAAACGTAGAAATTTGTTCCATTGTACGGAATATTATAACGAACACTTTGGATATTTCATATATATACCTTTGCATGTTTCACATAACCTGTGCATTTTTGCACTTTAAAATTTTTTACGACACCCGCAATGTACTTACATATAAGCAAAGAGAATTCCGATCACAGAGAGATTTAACTAGCATTTTCCTTCCATAACTGAAATCTTTATAACTTTCCACGCTAAATCGTTTGCAAGCCATGAAATCTCCGCTCAAATATTCACCAAGCAATATATGGTGTAACGGTGATCATGTTACGACACAACGCATAAAGGTAAAACACGAATAATAGGACGATATAAAAACGGTCATGGAAAAGATTGCGTGGACGATTTCGGAAAAATAATATTCCCCGACGAACCCACTCTGCGGAATGCAGTCACATAACCGGCAACTCTAAACGGCGTATCGTCGGTCGCTAATCTGTCTAATCTGTCCCCGAAATGAAATAGTTGCAATTCTTTCAATGGCGTGCCCCATCCTTGTGACGCGTTTAAGTGGCTGAAAACACTTGACCCCCGTAGCTCGATGAAGGGGATGGTGGACGAGTAGTTCACAGCAAGAGGGGATCACGTTCGAGGGACAAAATGACTGTCGAAGATAGGATCGTTCTTCCCTTTAATCGGCTACGGCAACATGCCGGCTGACCTTTGATCCAGCACCCTCGCGCGCGCAAGAAACGTTTAATGAATCCATGCGAAATTCCTGATGCTTTGCTCCGCTCGTTAACGCTCTCATCGCTAGATGTATCGGGTTTGATCGGTTCAGCTCCCGTGAATCGTAAATGATAGAATATAAAATCGCCTTCTCGATATATGTGGCTGTGTGTGTGTGTATTTTGAAGATGGAATTGACCGTGGGCTTTTCACGCATGAGAATACTTGAAGGGTTGAAGATCATTACAAAACAGAGGCTGAAGATAATACGTGCAGACTTTTAATTTATAAAATAAAACTCTATTTGTGCTACTTTTTTCTTTTTTTATGACATTCACAAAAAATTAAATCATAAAAAGAATGTTTCTCGTAGAAAACAATACGAAGACTCAAAATGAAGAAATCTATTACGTTTATTCCGTAGTAAAATTAGGCACATAAAAGTAAAAGTAATAATTTTCTACTTTCTTTAAATTTGAAAGATACACGATCGTCTCTTGATAACAAAGTAAGAAATCTAATTTATAGTATTTCTAAAGGAAACAATGCTTGGTGAAATTCTATAAAAAGAATTCAGATTCTAAAGAATGAAATTATATTCTGAAATTTTAAAGAATTGCAGCTCTCCTAATCTCATCGTTTCGCGTTAATTATACACGCACATAATCTGCGTTCATATAAATGGATATAGAGGAAAGATACAGAGGTTTGTGGAAAAAATTCGTGGACGGAGAACGTTACACAATAACGTAGGTCCGCATCGTTGCTCCCTCGTCGCTTTTTGATTCACCTACGTTCCTCTGCCATCCCTCCAGTTCTCCAGGCGAAGGTGGGGACATAGCAGGAAGAGTAGGAGGGAGTGGTGACTTTTATTACCCCGCCTGATGTTATGAATGCGAGCTGTACGCAACCCCTCTGCGTACATTCCCCGTTCACCTCGCGTTCCAACAAAGCGGTTATGCTTTTTACGATATGTATATTCGTGGTCGCGATTAGCGACAGCTATAAACCGAGAAAATACTCAGAGTTCTACTTTCTGAAAAATCCCGAAATGAATAATTAAATGGAAATTCGAGGAAAGCTCTCGAGTGTTTAATATCTTTTTATCGTCGTGTATGCTGTTTCATAAAGCATAGTTTTCGTATGTTGAAATACTCTTTTAATTTAACTAATATAAAATGCGACGTTCTACATATAATTTCGATTCATATTTATGGGCCAGCGAAAATTTGATAGATAATAATTTTGGTACGAAAATTAGATAAATATGTAAATAAAGAAAAGATCATTTCAATTATAGAATATTATAACAGAATGATATATTTCTGTGGAATATTAAAATTTTTTGGTAAAAGATATTGCTTTCCAGTGAAATATATATGGAATTTTGTGAATTGTTGTTTAGTAATTTTGAACCTTATGAAAATTTACAAAACTGATATTTATTAAATTTTACAGTCTTTACGAAAATGGACTACATTTATAGATTTGTATCTTAAGAATTATTTGTTGGATTCCATTCATATCTCAAAAAAGTTAATTTTGTTCTTTGAAATGTGAACAAACTGCTGGTTCGTAGCTACCACTAGATAGGGTCTGAATGAGATTGCATCGTTATTGAAGCTCCTCGTGCGGTGGCGAGACTCGTGATCGAAGTGATGATATATGGTTGCCGGGTTTCAGAGATGCAGGTGCAGTCGGACGGCGACGACGACTAATCGTAACGGAAATATTTGTATGCTTCTCGCCCCTTAATAACAGGAGCATCGGTCATGCTGTTCGGTGACGCTGGACGACGAATCTCGGAAGAATATTGCAATTTGTCGCTTCGTTGTACGATAAATTAAACGCGGGACCACTTGTTATCGCATCTACAACGTTAATTGGACCGGTCGACCTGGGCCACCGTTGCCTCTTGTACAATCATTGAACGACGCGCAATAATCTTCTGCTTTGCGGATTTTATGCTGCGTCTTCTTCTTATTCCACCTAATTGCTTCTTTTTGCTCCTTGATGTAAATTGATTCAATTAATTTGTGACCGTCTGTTTGCTTTTAGAAAAAGCGTTTAAGGCTGGAATGAGTAATAGGGAGAGGAGAATTAGGTTTTTTTTATTTAATCCCATTTATTAGCAGACGTTTAATATTTCGAGATATCGATATAGTATAATACATTAATAATAATGCATCTCAGTTCTTTTATATTGATTCTAATTAGAAGTATTTGAAATATAACAAATATAAAAATCTTTTCATTCAATTGCATTAAATATCCAAATTACTTACGGATTAATACATAGGTATGTATCCGAAACACTTGACTTCTATCACAAATTATTAACAGTCGCTGAAAGACATTTAGAGAATTATGGAACAGTATCAAGATTTTATTAAATATAGCAAGATAAAGAAATATTCGACGTACAAAGCGAATCGAATGGTTGATTGCTTATGCCAATTATAGATTCAGTTACGGTTCGATATGAATCTAACGCGGCTTGCCGGTATGTTCCGCGCAGAGGAATGTTCTTTGATCGTGCCGACATATTCTGCGATCGCAGCCTCCTACGCACCGCTGCAATTATTCCCTTTGCTCTTTGAAAAATTCGTAATAAACGAAATATTAGGGACCCGTATCTTTCACGATATTACGTAGGACGATATATCAAAAAGGGTACGGTTAAGTATCTCTGAAATTTCCCTTTGACAATGTACGGATACAAAAGGCGAAGGAAATGATTCACCTAAAGTCAGTTTCTTTATCGTTTTATCCTAATATTCGAAGGTAAAGATTCAACGTGTAGAGTAGAATTGTCTGATGCTTTGAAAATTTTAAAGCATGGGAATTTGTTCAATCGCTATATCTTCTTAACTATAAGATTTAATCTATGTATTTTTCAGAAAGAATTTTTCAATTTCTCTCTCTCTCTCTCTCTCCCTCTTTCTGTCTCTTTTTCTTTTAACAAAAATTGAAATTATCCTCTACCTATCTATCTAGACTATCGTAGTGAAAGGGTTAAGATAACAAGTCACTGAAAGGTGCTGAGAAACTTCCGGTAACACTAACGATAAAAGTTGAACATACAATAATATCTCTTTTTCCGTTCAAAAGTAAAAATCGTGTCTCTTGCCATCAATATTCGTACCGAACAATTGCCATCAATTTAAACAAAACCTAAATCTCTACGAATTTCCGCTAAAGCAATAGCCAAACACGGAATACCTTACCTTCTCTCATCCAAACTAACAAATCGTATTTCTTACCATCAATATTCTTTATACAAATAAAAGCCAAATATGTCTACAACAGCAACCACGTATTCACAATATGTTTCTTCCCAGGAAATCTCATCAAAGTGTACGCGATATCAGTCTCCCTTGTCAAATCAAAGAATAAACGAATACCGAAAAAAATCGTCCCCCTGTTTGGCTGACCAACTCGTTGCTCTCCTGAAAACGGGATCTGCATACACACGGGCGCGCTTATGCACACAAACACACATACATACGCACAGAGAGAGAGAGAGAGAGAGAGAGAACAGGGCGAGGGTCGCCAAGGCTAATTGAAATCGGAGGAAACCGCTCGTGACGTTTCCCCGCGGCCGGCCGCGACGAAGCGGCAACACAAATTTTATTACGGCGCGCCTCTATCCACTTCGTTAGATACCACTTTGTTTATCATTCGCGGATATTAAAATCGGCCTGGTGTTTCGTAAATGTGCATCACACACCCACAAAACACGAACACGTACGTACATCGTCCGATTTCCATAAATCCGTGCGACATTCTTTTTTATTTGTCTCTCTCCCTTTTGGTATCTTCCAACCCACTCTAGCCAACGTTCTTTTTTGGAGAACGCGGCTCTCGGTGTACCTACGGAACGAATTCGAGATTAAAATCCACGCTCACTAAGGATTTCAACGTTCGAGCGAACAAAACTCTTTTTCATCGTCCTCTGCGGTGGATACGCGGAATTATTACCTACATGGTATTTTTTCGCTAATTGCTGCGCCATGAACGAGCGTCCTCGAGCGACGGAGAATGATTGAAAACCGGGCCGGTAGAGATCGATGTAACGGCGGAATTATGTCAAAGCCCGGCCGCGCGTTATTAAATATAGATTTTTTAATCGGCCACGAGCACCGGCCAATCGTGATCAAATATTTGTAATTTTATCAGGCTTGATGGTGTAGCGTTCGAGCACCGCTCGATTCAATCATTATACCGACGAATGATTTTTCGGTATTCGTTTAGCTAGCTTTGTGAAACAGATTTTTAAATGCTTTATTTGAAGTTAGAATAGGCCATTAGAATGAGGCATCATTGTTTCAAAGTATCTTGACTATTTCTCTTAGGAACCCGAATCAAACACCGCGTTCTCCAAAAAATTCTATTGAAACGAAGGACAGAATCGCAGCATGTATCGTGGCATAAAAACGAGGGGAAAAAAACATATGCACCTTCTACGTGTATGTATGTACATCGTAGGTATACGCGCGTGTGAAACAGAGACAGATTCCGGATAGTAACCAGCCGGAAAGCAGGAAGAAGAAAGGAACGATCGCGAGAAAGAGGAAGAGCGATACGAGGCGGCCGGAAAGAGAAGCGACGGTTAACCTGGCGGGGGTGGAAGAGGGAAGGAGACAGTTTACCAGGGGATAGGGGGTGAGACCCCACAAAGGCAGTGGGGCTCTTTTGATTCGCGAGCTAATTGGAATGCCGCGGATGCCAACGACGATGGAACACCGGGGGTTGGGTTACCCCCTCTGCACGGGGGTGGAGGGTTCCAGGGGGTTCTTGGAAGTACCGGTGTAAGCCCAGGGATAGGCGGAGCTTACATCTCGCGCCGGGGGTGTAGCTCGAGATATCGAGGCTTATCACCTTTACCGCTCTTTTCTCTCCCTCTTTGTTGCTTTCTCGCGCGGCGAATTTCTACCGCATCGTGATTCCTTCCCGCGAAATAATCTTACTTATACTGCAACTGGGATACGGTTCGATTCAACTAAGTTCGATATACATAATAGAATGGTTTGATGGTGTCTTTGCAGGTTTTATTGTCTGATTAGAAGATAATCTTCTTAATACACTTCTAATATCTTGAAATAAGGGATAAGACATATTAGGGTGGATTAGTATGTAGAGCAATTTAATTTTGGTTGATATCTTGTAGTTTCTGTGGACAAAGAAAATTCCACGTTACCGTTGAATTATACAGATTAAGTGGAAGGCGAGGAAAGTGTCAAGAAAAGGAAAAGTTAACATAAGAGAGTAAAAAGAATAATTAGATAAAACATACGGTAGAAAACGCTGGTACAATTTTTCCTACTTCTTAAGGAAATTTCTAAGTATATCCAAAATAAAAGTGCAGATGAGAATAAACAAAAACTAACAATCACTTGTTCTTTATATTAAAGATCTTTATTTCTGATATATACTTACATTACATGTTATTTCACTTCCTTTATTTTAGATTAGAGTTGTTGGATTCAATTCATATTATAAAAATTGGAGATCTCATGAGTGAAGATTTTGCTGTATGATTCTATTACTACAGAGGCAGCATCGTATTTTTCACATTTTTTACTTCCAATCTCTTTAGCGTGATCTATTTCCTAAATGCGACATTTTTACCATCGTTTAATGTGTATTTGTTTCAACGGAGCAAATTTAAAACAATTCTAGTCGTTCGCGCTTCAAGAACAAGATTTCTTACTTCCATATCGGCTTACCACCTGCATAATCGAACCGAAACATCGAGTCGAAGGAATTAACGTTAGTTATGACTCTATTAACGTGATTATTGTCTAATGGAGGCAAACGTTGCATCGAACGGAGGCCGATTTGACAAACAGATTAGACAGTGGGGCATCTTTCATTCCCGATCGATATCACTGATGCTTCCAGCTTGATAGCGAAGTTCGTATGATTCTCCATCGAAGGTTTGCTTTCTTTGTGGCCCTTTGACATGGGTCGACGGCTAATTTATCACGTCGACAAAAGGGCTGCACGTAACGAGCGAATATTAGTTACCGACGTCATCCGCGTCAGATTTTTCCATCACGGAATTTCGTTGCCGGATGGACGCGCGGATATCCCGCGACGATTACAATTTTCTGCCCGTTTCACGTTGGCTGACGTTCGATTTGCTTACGCCACTTAGCTCCGTGGAATTTAGAATCAGGAGAGGCAGAGAGAGAGAAAATCTTACTTCAGCAATTTTTCGTAGTGGATTATTTTACTGATATCGAAAAGTTCTTTCGGAATTAAATTAAAACAAGGATAGACGAATATAAGATTACATGTGACGTCTATATACATAGTAATTAATTATAAAGGTAGAAACGAATGTTTCTAAAAATTTTGTACACTACTTTAGACTAACCACAGTTCAAATAATGTATCTATTCCTAGATACGATAAAAATTCACACAGTTGCAATCCAAATGATTGAAATGAATCCAAATATACTACAGTCCTCCTTATATAAAAAATATTAGAATAAATACAAAACATTGTACGAATAGAAAATATAATATATATTGATTCGTTAATAACATCTGTTGAGAGCGAAATTGAGATATAGAAATTCTAGGATAATAGCGTAGTTAAATGAACATGGCAATTCAGCGATTGCATGCTTCTTCCAAACCCTTATATAAATCTGAAACTATGTACAGGATTTCATTCCCCACCAATTTCCGCCGAAACGAAAAACAACAGAATCCCGGTTTCGAAGGGAAAGCTGGCTTCCTCATCCCACGGCGACCCGTTTTCCCGACTTTCGCCGCAATAAATAATATCCGCTTTCGACGCTCCGATATAATAAAGATATTAAGTTTAATTGAACAAAGCACGGCCTTCCGACCGCGGTCAGAGAGCGACAGAGTTTCCCCGCGTTATTAATATTTAAACAAAAGCTCAGGCGAAAGCAGCCGCCTTTGTGGTTCGACAAAAAGCTGCACCCCGCCCGTACCTTCGCGAATAAAATTACGGAAAGAACGTAAGACACGCCGCTAATTAATTAGTACCAATTGCTGCACGGAAAAAGACGATTCGGAGGAAGTTCCTCCGGGGTTTGTTCTTCTACCCGTTCTTAACCGGGAAACCAGTCTGTTTCCGGTTTATTTTTGGTTCTAAGGGTACATATTAAAATTTTAATCTTTGAAATTTGATGAATAATTTTATGGAATTTTTGTTTGGATTAGATTTTGTATTGTTTTACATTTTGAATCTTAATTACATTTTGTGACGAGTTAGGAAGTTTGAGTCGGACAGAGTTCCTCAAAAATTTGTTCTTGTAATGTTTTCAGATTTTTCTAGGATTCTTCTCTGTATTTTATTGTTTTTGACTTTTAAATCGTATTTTTTAAATTTTGATTAATTTTTTGTATTGATCTACTTTATTATTTTATATTGAATTTCACTAATTTTGGAAGAAACGTGAATTATGTTTCATAAAACAACAGATTTTCCTATTTAATTTTCGAACCTTTTGTAAGAAATAGTTTTTAAATATTGTTGATCTTCAAATCAACCTTGCGTGTTCCAATCCTTGAATTTCCCTTAAGAAATATAAATGTTATACATTTAATTTTCAAAATTTGTTATTTTCGAAAGAAACTTGGAAATGAAATTGGAATACACTGCGGGATACTTCCATGTCGCAGAACCATTATTCATCCATTACTTTCCTCTCCAACTCTTCCCAACATGCTTCCACTTTCACCAAATTATTCTTCTCCCTAGGAAAGTCTTAAAAATCAATCTAAGAGGTACGGAATATCATTTTCCTCCGATTCCTTCTACCATCTTCCCTCTTCTGTCAAACAACTTTCTCATCTAATAATATTTCAAAAATCAATCGCAACAATAAGGAATAATATGAGGACGAGGTAAAGTAGACTGGGCTCGGTGCACAGATTCGAGGATTTATTCTTCTTGCGAACATGTACGCGTACATGTGTACACAGAAATCGTAATCGAAATCGTGGATGTCTTGTATATACAGTCGATTTCGTGCCGAGGGGAACGGTGATATTACCATTTAGAAGATCGTCGAACACCGAAGACGTGAAGCAAAAGATTTCTTTTTCTGACGACCACGTTAAAACTCTAATCGATTTTACCTAATGCATATGTACATTGTGCAACTAGCGTTAGCCTCGGACAATACGTACAGTGTAACATCTACAAGACCCGAGAGGACAGTTACAAAAATATATATTACACAACCAGTAGAAGGGAAACGATCAAATAGGAGCGATTCTTTTCTTTTTTTTTTCTTTTTTTTATTCTTTGCTCTACGATGGCCTTTCCGTTGCTCTCGTGGATCGAGTCTCTCACGTTGATGAGTTGCAACGAAATGGACTTTGTTTCTACCTTGTTCGACACACACATCCTTAAACAGCGATACAGGGACGAATTCCTTATACGAAAATAGTCGCGAGAATCGCATGGAAACGAGGGAAAGGATTTTCGATCCTGAAATGTTACTAGAATGTTCGTGGGATCGCTTCAATGATTGAATTCTTTTCACACGATTCGATTCGATATTTTTTTCTCGAGTCCAACGCTTTTACAATCTTCTCGGTTCGTTGTTCTTCTTCTTTGATCTCCCGAAGAGTCAAAAAAAAAAAAAACGATTTTATTCGACGTGTCGAAAAGATGAACGCGCAGTACCGTGAGAAGTGTGCAACGACCGTTTCAATTTTTCCGTGTACGCGTCCGTAAGTTTTCTTTGGTATCTCGATAAGGATCGCGGATAGTCGGTCGAGAGCTTGTCCTGGTTTTGCTCTGGCACCTCGTAGATAGTTGGGGATTTTACTTCGCGGGATCTGCGCGATTTCATGGTGTATAAGGGCGACGGGATGTCAGTGGCACCGCAGGGATCCTTGGAGTTGTACCTTACGTTGCAGCGGCCGCAGAATGTTTGCTCGTGGTTCTCGGGTTCGTCGCCTGAACATTTGAAAGAAGAAATGGTAATCGATTAAAAAATTATGGCTTGCTTGAGACGAGTATTTTATCGTTTCTATTTTATAATTTACTATGTCTGTTCATTAACGTAAGTACTACAAAGTTTAATCAGAATCAAAATCTTACATTGTTTCATTTATGCATATACTAAACAGTGTATTTTTATGTGAATTCATATTTTTGAAAATATAATTTAAGAAGTACATATTCTACAGAAAAATATTTCACCTGTCGAATATTTTTTCGCGCAATTTTTCACTTTAAAATTTCTTATAAATGCGCAAAAACTTTCAGTATGATCCATGTATTCCATGACACGGTATAATGAAATACAAAATACAATGCCCAAAATTCCAAAGTATAACGATACAGTATCAAAAAGCAGAGTTAATTACAGAATCTTACCGATTGGTCCCTTGATAGGAATATTCGCGCAATCGTCGAATCTGCAGCTATTTTTCAGAGGCGGTTCGTTCTTTTTGCTCGACAGGTTACCACAACGATTGCACCTTCTCGTTCTGTTCAACTCCGACTCTATCAGCCGATCCACATCCGGTTTAGTACGGGCTCGTCGAGTCGAATGGATCAACGTCGTCGTGTCGTCGTATCGATCAGGTTCGTTTCTCGATGACGACCATTGACGATAGTTCGCAGGTTGCCGCCTCGGCGGACTTTTCAGCGACGTTCGGACGAAGTCTTCTTCTGATAAGGGCTCGGGTACCTCGTGCTCAGTCACGTTGCGGTAATACCTAACCGGAACTACGTTTCAAAATAACGACCTTCCACTTCGAATCGAAGATCTTTAACTTGCTTCATAAATGAAACGAGTCCCGTTCATCAAATAATTTGAACACTATGATTTGATTATTAACAGTGATATTCTTCTTCTAATGGTTTGAATTTATTGTTAGAAGAATGTCTGATTTTATCGTTATGTGTGCAGGGTTTAAATTGTGTGTATATAAATATAATTTATGAGCAATATAATATGCTTCGAAAATCTGGTATCATACTTCAAAAACGTACTAAATTTATTCGAATAGTGCGATGAGGATGTTTTCCACTAAAACTTCAAAGCGACACGTGTTTATGGAAGTGTCTAATGTAAAATGATGAAAACAGACGATGATTGTAATAATCAAAGGTTACCAAATTAGTAAGTAAAATAACACGGAAGTGTCAACCTCCTTAAGATCGAAACATTTTTAAAGAATTTCCGATCTTACCTGGGGGATGAAGGATGATTGTGTATCATAGCCACATGTTGCTGATAACGAAGTTTTCGCGTATCTGGCTGCTGCTCTACGCTTCCCCATCGCTGTTGTCTCAGCAATGCCTCTGTTTTACCTCCTCTCGGAGATCTATGAGTCTGTGGTGACCCGTCAGACTCGTCGTCTATTTCATCGTCCGCTTCTTGTTCCTCGTAATCCTTGTCCAAGAATTCAGCTGGCACTTCGCGATCGTCCTCTGCCACGAAAAATTCCAAGTTTTATAAACTTTCTCTCTCTCTCTCTCTCTCTTTCCATGTGTTGTATTTGATAGCATCACGAAAATTATAGTATGTTATTTGTATCGGATTACAAATACACACATACATAATTTAACTTAAAGAATTTGAAACTCAAATAAAATAAACCTGTAACTTCCTCTTCAACTTCTTCTACTATATGGCCTTCTATAAGATTTCCTAATCCTTCGTCGGTAAATTTCAATTTATCGATATCTCCCAGCTCATCGTCATAATGGGTCTTCCCCTTCGATGAAAATTTCGAGGAATAACTCGAGGAATGTTTATCTCGGTTGGGTTTAGAACGAGTCCGGATATGCGGTGCGTCGGTACTGTGGTCCGACGTGTTCTTCGGGTACGTCAGACTGGAACATACGTGACTCTTCTGTGGCTTGTAAGAAGTCGACGAGGAATAGTAGTTCGTGGTCGATTCCGGATTCCTTAAGAAGATTCCCATGTAAAAGTGTTTTTCCTAGCTTCTGGCGAAAGTTATGTTTAAATCGCTTTAGGAATAGAATTCTTTGACCCTGTGTAATAGTACACCTACACACAATTTCATTAATCCTATATAATATGGAATATTGTTGTACTTTAACCATAAAAAGTAAGCGAAAGATTAGAGAAGACATCACTTTATTAATATAAAAACCAAATTTAAATAAGTTAAGATTTGAATAGTTAAAATAAAAATAAAGGAGAAATGCTGTTTTATAATATTAACTCGCCCAGAGTTAGGCGAAATCTTTGAAATTCGTTGAATGAATATGTTATTCATAGAATATATAAACCATAAGAATATCATAAACCATAGAAATCTTCCATAAATCATTTATATAAAAGATACGTTTATTTTTATTAACTACTGAATTACGATGCTTTTTCTATTTCCTCTATTTTTTATATTCTTTATAAAATAGTAGCATTCTATTAAATAATACGTGTAATTTTAAAGACGGGGCTTAGAAGAATTACATTTCCAAATTTTCCTAGAAATCTGAAAGAAAAATTGATTAGACGTTCAAATACTCACTTGCTGATTTTACTAATCGGAAAAGACTGACTCCTCTTCTGTGTATGCCTCCAGCACGAATCAGGGAGATCCCTCGTGTCAAGATGCGAGTGGATGCATTTTGACTTGTAATTTTCTACTTGTTTCATCGTTAAATTTCGTCGTTCGTCCACAGCGTCCGGGAAAGAATCGTGGAACAATAATCCTTTCACTTCTACACTTATTAGACGATAATTTACATATTTCGTTTAAAAAATCGTGTCTTTTATTCCCTCATGGCGCAATGATGTCGATACAACACCAAAGATCGAACAATAAAATGAATTAATCAATCCTATCTTCCTTTCCAACAAGGCTCACGAATCCTTCAAAATCTTCATTGAAAATCCATCCAAGATCTCAATATTCAGAAGTAAACGAATCGTTTCCTCCTCCGATTACATCAATCGCAACATTGAGTTTATCTTTGTTAAACCTTCGTTCAAAACCGCACGAATCTGATTTCCAGTTTAATATCCTCAAGATCTACAACTTCCTCCACGAGACTATCAACGTTCTACGTTGCTGCAACCTTTCTCTTCATGTTCCACACGAAATCAATCTAACCTCAAAAGGACCGATCTGAAAGTCTTCGCAAGAATCAGAGACTCATCCGAGGGAGTTGGAAACGAAGGAACACTTATTTGGAAATACGATCGAACGTATTCGGTAGAATCCTTTTGAAAAATGGTCAAAGCGCGTCGAAGTCGCGAGAGAATCGTCCTTGGCCGTCGATCAAGCCCTCCTCGAACGCGAGCAGTCGAATATTTCTAAGATCGGAAAACGGAAGAAGCAGGGGAGAAACGAAGAAACGAAGTGGTGCTTCTCGATCGAGGAACGCGGTCTCTTTTCACCATTTGTCGGTCTCGTTACTGTCCTCGTGTTCCAGCGAAGAGTTCAGCGACCGCTGGAACTCGTGCACCCTTTGGCTCTGTTGCTCGTGATGATGTTTCCTCCACTTGATGCGTCGGTTTTGGAACCACACCTTCACCTGGGCTTCGGTCAGTCTGAGTGCGTGCGCCAGGTACAACCTCTCCGGCCCGACCATGTACTGTTGTCGCGCGAATTCTCCCTCCAACCGTTCCAGCTGTTCTGCAGTGAAGATCGTACGCACCCTCTTCAGCTTGCCGCCGCCGCCGGAGCACGAGCTTGAACCACCGTTCTTCGTCCCGCCTTCCTGACCTACGGTTCGATTTTTTATGTAGAGAAAAGTAATCCTTTCTGAATATATGATTTTTTTTATTTTGTTTCTTTTCTTGGAGGGTCAGGTGCGTGATATTTAGAGACTGATCACTTCTTTGAAATTAGCACAACTCGGGGTGGTAAAATTTCTTCGTGATATTTTTCTGGTCGATGATTAAATTTTTTTATCTGGAGAGCGATACGCGTTATATTTGGAAACTGAGGTGATTAAATTCAATTTTAGCAATTGAATTTATATTATTTTCTTTATCACATTCGGGAGCTGCAATTTTATAGACATTTTAAAACAGAGAATTGCAAGTTTTGCTTTGGAATTTTTCAAATTTTTTAGTTTATGATTCTTTGTAATTAATGGAAGGATGTGAATTTGGATAGTCTGTTTTCAAATATTGTACTTTGTGCCGCTGATTATGTTTACTATTCGTGATATTCTAACCATAAAGAAATGTAGTATTGTAATTATGTAAGTATTCATGCAATGAAACTTTCCTTGTACGATAATCCATGTATATTTTATAATATCTGTCATCTATGTCATAGGCGAATTCAAGTTTGTTATAAAACTTATTAACATTGGTAATTTGTAATCTGTGTCTATTAATTTAATTTTAAATTAGAATGTTAAATTGAAAAAATATATATTTGATGATAGGAGACGATGGGCAGCGATCGAATAATAATTGCTAAATACCTATTAACTAACGAGAATTTTATACTATTTGTCAATATGATAAACAGATACTTTTTAAAATACGATGATATTTTCCTAGTAATACGATGGGAAAGGTTTCGAGATGTTACAATGTCGATTTGCTTGAGAAATTATCAGAATTTGTGATATTCCTCGATTCTTTCTCAGGTTAACGAGAATTTTGCAGATCATGAGCACGATTGACAGCAAGATTTTCACCACAGCTATCGTCACGCTATTTGCATTTGTTTTTAGCGAAAATACACCTGAAGTTTGATAGAACTAATTTACAAAAAGCTGTTTTAATAATAATCTACCGAAGATTTGTATACATAATTGAATCATTCTTCAGTTCTGACTACTTTAATTAATTTTCATAATATACCTGCGCTGAAAAATAGTTAATAATTGTACTCCTAATTAAATAAACAAATAACAAATATAGTAAACGCGTTGTAGTGTGACAATATCCTTGACAATTAATTTTAATATGCTATTAAATAATCTACGGATTATTTTTATGTAATTGTATGCAATGAATCTAAAATTACAACCCTACACTCTACAAATTCAGATTATTGTATTCAATAAAATGATCAAAATTCAACTATCAGATATGGAGCTTCACGACTCAATGAAAATCTCTGTATTTCAAAACTTTAAAAAGATCAGGAGCATACAAGAATCAAACTTTGAACGACTAGAATTCATTCAATAATTTCACTTAAAATTCCTACGATTCTCCCGTCATGAAATTCATGCAACATGCAACAATCTCAAAAAACCACCAAGAACGTCATTTCAAATACCTTGATGCTTTCTGTACTGTTGCTGCTGACTCCGTTTCTCCCGGGGATTATTCCTCAAGCCAAGAATCGCGTCGATGGTAAACGACTTAGCCTGTTGTTGCTGTTGCTGCTGCGAGTGCTGCATCTGTGTGATAGAATGCGGATGTGGTATCTGCGTGGACAAATTTTGTGCCGAGAGATCGGCTCCCAACAAGTGAGATCTTCTCATACGTTCCAACGCAATAGCTTCCAAATCCTGGTTCCTCGGTTGCATCTGCATACTTTTCAACTCATTATGCTCTAATATCGGTGGATTTTCCAGCAATCCAGCTCCTCCTCTAAGTCTCTCCAGAGCAAAATTCCCAATGTGGCTATCCCTCATCCTATCCAACGACAGATTGAACTCCTTCATCCGATCCAGACTGTAATTCTTCAGCAATCCAAAGTCCTTGATATCCTTTTCTGACACAGCAAAATTCAAATCCTTGCCGTACCTATCGAGAGACAACGTGGCGTGAGCATTTTTGTGCCTGTTCTCGCGAAGATTGAAGAGCAAATCCTTGGCCGTCGGATTCTTGGTCCTGCACTGGTTAGTCGTTTCCAGAGACTCGTCATTTTCACTAGATCTGTCCAAGGGATAGGCCATCTCGTTTAAACTACCGGCAATGTAACCAAAATCCTTGCCTTTGTTCAGTGATAGTGGAAGGTTCCTGCTACTATTTTCAAATTCGTCGAAGGACGAACGAATAGAGGTTCTACCAGGTTCTAACCCTAGATGAAAGTCTTTAGGTTCAATCGCAGGATCTTCCTTTGACTTGTCCACAGATAAATTCAATTCCTTGATGCGTTCGTAGTCCTGGAAGGCTCTCAATTGGCTCTCCGAGTGACTGCTCTCGCTCCTGCAGTCGGACAAATCCTCGACGGTCAATCTTGCCGACGGATCGTTCGGCTCCATACTCGTCCAACGTATTCCTATTAGCAAACTCACTTTTCAACCTCAAAACTCGAAATCCAACAAATCAACAAATCAATCTTCCAAGTTCAACTACTTTGATGTCAAACAATATCTTTCTTTGACACAGATATTACGGCGAACCATACCACGAATCATCCATGTTTCTAAAAGTTAATGCCAGATTTTTAATCTACCTCGGTCCTGCAGTTTCCAAACAATTTTTCCGTCACCACGTCCACGTCGTCAAAGTATCACGTCACGAAGATGCAACTCGATCGTAGAACCGTGTTTGTCGCACCGACATCACAGTGCAAACGATTCCGACTATACGAGTTAGGTGGCGAAACACGGTATCGGCAAACACACGGGAGAGAAGGGCAAAACACGAGGAACCGAACTGGAACGATACGAGGGATGGCCTCGAAGGATGGTCTCACCGCGCTGGCGCTGAACGGCGTCCCAGGATAATGATGTCAGGCACGAGGATCACCGCTATCAGAGAGGGTTGGCGAGCAGGACTAAGGATATCCGGCTAATGATCCCGTACGTGACGAGGGGGGTATTCACCCGGCGGTATCCAACTCCCCTGCACCCCGTTCACCACTTTCCTGGCAATCAGTCCGACGTTGTGTTTCACCTCCGCAACCCCCAAATGGACCGCAGAATACCCCCTCGCCACGGTCAATATTTTTTCATTCGACCAGGCTAGCCTACGGCGGGGTTGTTCGAGGAATTCTGATTGGTCGAACGCTGCCATCACCATACAGCCAGACCACGCCTACAGGGAACATTGTGGGGGTTATTTGCCGGGAGTCTGTTACTTTTTTTCCACCCTCCACCTCAAACAATCCAGCCACGAGCAGCAGAAGCTGGAGCAGCAGCTTTCAAGGCCCGTGTTACACTCGTTCTTCCTCTAGCTGCTGTTCCTAGGCCTTTTACCCCCGCCCCCCTCGACCAACCCCCATTAATAAGCTTTCACCCCCGTGTACAGAGATCCGTCTCATCCTCTCTGACTTGGTCGTCACACAGACACAACTGGGTACAGGATGGTGAGGAGAGTGGTTTTGTAGGGATGAGAGGCTGTCTCACGTCTTCTACTCGGTAGCTCGATTGTCTGTGCTCGTCGACGATGTCACCGCGTCTAAGACGTTCCCGGTAATTAGGTGGTCGCGTTCTAATGATGATGAGGTCGTTTAATTTTGTCCCGGTGATCTTTCTTGCCTCCAACGAGCAGGATTGAGATAGTCGACGATGCTGAAGGATTCACTCGACTGATTTCGACGAGGATGATTTTAGTTAGGCGGCTTTGTTTTATGGAAACGCGAAATTTATATTTCTTCTGTCTTTCGTTTCTTTCTCTTTCATTTTTCAATCAAGAGGATGGAAAAGTGAACGTTGTGATTTTAAAACTGTGAATATAAATGTAGACGAATTCTATAAAAATTTTGTCACCTTAGGTTGAAAAATCATTTCTCCGCTGAAAGTTTCCATCGCTTTCATTTTTACTCGATTTTTACATGTAGCTAAATACGTAGTTCGTCACGTTGTTATAAAACGTGTTTTTGTAAACTATATGATCTATATAATAACGAACAAAAGATTTTTTATTTGATTTTTACTATCAAGTTTGTATTTAAGAATGTCGTTATATTATTCGCGAATAATCGAAAATCATCAAGTTGCTATTGTGCGCAGATCCTTGAAGAGCTAGAGCAAACACGGTTTTCCTAATTGCTCCTTTCCAGCCTGAATCTTCATCCGCAATCCCCTCATTAGACGTTGACGGGTATGCGGGAATTTCAGTGCCTCGGAAAACCTCTAAGGAGCTTAAGTTCAAGAGCAAGAGCTTAATTACGATAATGTTTTATGTCGTCTTGACTTTTCTCTCCTCCGTCATTATTTTATTACCTCCGTTTTACCTCGTTGCCAAATACATCATAATTACTGATATGTCAAATTATAGTTTAATAGTTAGCACACATATGATTCCACATACAAGTAATTAAGTATTCAACGATATAGGAAATCCTAACAATAGTAACTATCACGCGGGCGACGACAGACAAAGGAATCGAGAAGTTTTCTGGAAAGTCATTTTTAATTACCATTACTTTTATAGAAAATTTCATTCTGTGCGCAATTTTTCGGTATTTATTTATTTCGGCATATATATGAATATAAATATTACGATACAATATTAAAAAATTACGACTATGGGATATTATTTTAAATATTCTGTTTATAGAAGCAGAATATTACTAACATAGTGATAGTGAATCATTGATTACGGTAATAGTGAAATTGTTACGTTCTATTAGCATTAAAATTGTCTGGTTTTCGTTGCATAAAATATAAGAAAATTATTCCTGTATTAATTGCAAGCTTAAGCATGACACGAAATATTTTGTAATTTTTCAATAATTTAGCCAATATCGTAACAATTTAAGGATTTTTAAGTTACGCTTTTTACAAACGGAATAATAAATCTCGTTTTAATGGACGAAGAGTTCAGCCCCCACGAAAAGTTCCACGGAACCATTATGAAGTTGAGATTGAGCGATAAATCCGAAATTTACTTCGGCCGTGTCTTGCATATTTTAGAAACCGAATAATAGATCTGCGCGTAATTGCATCGTATATTTCCCGATGACGCTAAGTTCGCGTTCACCCATTTGAGTTGCTCAAGAAACGCCATAAAACTGAACGTTAAGCGCATTCCTAATTACAAGCATACTCATCACACATTACGTCGATCATGGTAGTTCAAATACATATAATTTTATAAATTTCATCTTATATAAATTTCATTCTTCGCCTTCTTTAAAATCTAATTTATTTTTCCATCAATAATAGACATTTCTCTTAAGGAATACCTCAACTCAAATAAAATCTACGAAATTTATAGAATCAATTATATCTCTAAAAATTGCGTTATAGAATTCTATATGCTTATCTTTAAATCTTAAATCTCTGTTATGACGTATAATTTTGTAACATTCTAAATTTCTTCAACGAAAGGCAACAAAACCATAACCATCGCCAAAATTAAATTTCCAAAATGTTTTCTAGTATTGGTATTTATTCTATTCCACAATTCTTAATCCAAACTTACTTTTCCTATAACTCAATCAATCCACTTTCCAATAAATAATAAAAATCATTAACCAGAGATACTCCATAATTTCTCATTGAAGTGCGTAAAATCTAACGAATAAGATAGAAATTCTCCAGAACTGTTTTACAAAGCACAATATCGTAAAATCCTTAACTCCTTCACCAAAGGGTAGGAAAATTACTCCGTTACACCCTAAACGCTATCGCTGCACAATTTCACGACTGTACATTTTAATTTCGATAACAACTCAACAACCCAACTTTTGCATCCGTACCCACTTACCAAGGCAACGATATTAGCAAACTCACCCTTTTGCAAGTTCTTGCCCTGTCTCCACTATGTTTAGAACTGGTAATTATTAGCTTTCGACTGGAAGAAACTGGAGACACAGATCGAATGAGATCAGCGACAAATGTTTAAATTAAACGATGTTGCGCGCGCGCGCAAGCTCCCACGACGACGCGGTGCAACGGTGGGGGTTGGAAAGAATTTCTATTGAAGCACCGATAACCCACCCTCTCCGTGAGCCCGGCCAAATGACTTGCGACTCACCCTTATTACAGGCTGAAATTTATCACGGAAATTTCGGAGAGTATTTTACCCGGATAATTGCTCCGCTTTATAAGAGCCACCCTTACGAGCCAATATAGAAGACGAAGACGACGATCCAGCGAGTCTCGTTCGAGCCGCCGACGAAATTTCCCTTCGTCTTTAATTAGTCCTCGTTCCACGAGCTGGGAAAAATGAACACGCTCGGATGAACGAGTGATTTCATCTTCGAGATTATGGAGCTGCTTCTTCAGCAAAATTCTTCGTGCTTTCTTCGGTGGTTTCGGAATCTCATTTTTGGACGCTTTTGGAGGAAACAGGGAATTATATGAAAAGGCAGATTAGTGGAATTGGTTTTGGTTTTGGATTAGTTGGATTGGAATTTATTGGGAGCGTAGAACTAACCATTTAGAAAGACCGGGGGAGAGAACAAGGCAGAAGTCAATTGATCAACTGCATTGAAGTCAATCAATTGATGTTTCGACAATTAAATGTTTATCGTTAATACCAAAATTAAGAAATTTTTAGGAAATAAGATTCAGTGTCAGGTTCAGCAGTATCAGTGTAGCTTCTCAGTGACTCATATATGATACGAATATTGTTAACATACCCATTCTTTGAAAATTTGGACATTTTATACGTCGATCACTACAGAAAATCTATATCACCCAAGACGTTTGTGATTATGCAGAGAGTGAGTTAGTAAAGATAATAAGTAGATTTCATATAAATTTCTCAAAGGTTCCTATAACTTTTCCTATTTTTTGTTCACGATTCTTATAACATTCATCAATTCCTTAAACTCACTTTTGTTAGTAAAAATTACTCCAAACTTTAGGTAAGGTACACTTCAAGCACAATACTTTCTTTCTCGAAATTTCCAAAATGGATCTCCTTACATCTTAGGCCGAAAATTCGCAAAACGAATCTTTCGAAATCGATGACTCTACAGAACCAACCATATAAATGAGGGACATCATCGAGCAATGACGGTGAAAATAGACTCGGCCGTTCTCGTCGATCAATCTCTCAGTTACGCATCGGCTCCTCGATCATCGTCGGGATCATTAATAATGCAAACCGGCCATTGGCAAATTGGCCTCGGAAATCCTACCGTGTATCGCAATGCACCGCGTAAAATCCGCAAATATGCAGGCGTACATCGCCTATGCACCCCCTTTTCTCCACCCTTTGCCGTTGTCCACCCTCTTTTCTCTGTTCGATGTAGATGTCACAGAGAGGATGCACACAAAACGGGCGCAGCCTCCGTTTCCCCGGCTGCTCTTCGGCATATTCTGCTACCTTACCATCCTCTCCACCCCTCCACAGGTTCTCATTCCACGCGTGATATTAAAGCCAGGGCAATTAGCGGTGGGGGTTGCTAGAAGAGAGGGTGGAGGCCGAGGACGACAGTTTCAGCCGGTTCTTCCAGTCACGGATATAGCCGTGGTGGGGCTGTCTTGGATATGATTGGCTGTCAGACGGGGTTAATCCCGGGTCCGGCCACACCCCGCCGCGTCTCAATCCACCTCCGTGGTGGCGATTTTGCGGCGCGGATGGCCGCGGGGGCGTACGGCGCGCGTCTTTCTAGACACGGTCACGGATTGATTGAGATCTTCGCCGTTGCGACCCGGTCGTCGAGAGGGAAATCTTGATGGACTCGCCGAGGAAACGTTCAACGTAAGCCTGATAGGGTTGAGGTAAGTGAGGAGTAAAGAGTATCGCGTAGCTCGCTAGCTTCCCGATTATCGGCTTGTTTTTGCGAGAGTTCCTGAAGGTTGAGAGTTGCTGCGTGTTTGTGATTCTTAGGGAGGTACTCTGAGTGTTCTGCTTTTAGCGGTTTTGAAATTGTGCGAATTAATTATGAAAAAGGGATAATTATTCGGAATAGGCAACTCGTTGATTTTAATGAACTTAAAGTATGTTATCCAGGTCAACATTTTTGAATAACTTTACCCTATACGTGTATATAAAGCCGCTCGGCCTTATTTTTAGAACTATAAGCAAAAGTATTTTTAGACCTATATACATGTCCAATTTATGACAGAGCAATGCCGCTCTAAGTATTACAGCTCACTGTATATACACTTCTCGACTGGTTCCACATTTTTTCAATACAATCACAATAGCCGTGTCTCATTATAATGAAATTTCGCGAAGTTTTCTATAACGCACATAAAAAGGTTGCTGGATGGTAATGAATTGTTCGTTTAATAGGGGCCGCGTAATAAAAGTGCTGGCGTAAGGAGAAAGGGAAAATGGAGGAAGAGGCAGGAAATGGAATTCAGGAACACAGGGGAATGGTGAGCGCTTGATGAGAAGGAAAATGAGGATTTTTCGTTCGAAAGATCAAAAGGAGGTAATAATCGTCCTAGAGTTAGTTTCTTACGTTAATACTGTATAGAGATAATTCTCCTTAATCTGATTTCCGGCCTATAGCTTCGTTTTGTTATATGCCGTTGAATTTAAGCGTGCAATTCTTCCTCCATTTAATGCTTCTTGAATGAGCGGGTTGAGCGCATGAATTTCGAATAATGTGTTAGCTATAACATGTATCCATTTCATTTTCCTGTGGAATTCAGCATGAGAATTTCTATCCACAGGAACGAAATTATAATTGATATAATGACTAATATTGTTTCCAATGTTACTAGTTAATTTTTATATACATATATTCCATAATTAATATTATTGTTGAAACCATTCACCTTTTCAAAATTTCTATCATCTATTAACACACTGAGTTATTTTACAATCTCGAAGATATATCCAACTATCGACAGCAATCTACTCACGAATATTTAATTAGTTCTGTTTTAACTGTTAACGTATTTAGATTTTTTACAATCTCAAGAAAATATCATTCTATAGCAATTTATCAAAATTTAATTATTTTTTTTTTTTTTTTTTTTAGTCAGTTAGTAGGAAATATTTCTATGATCAGCATGATTACAATATTTTTAGCATATCTTCCTTCGGCTGACGTATGCGTGCCGTCACGTCAATTACAGCACAGTAATTGCAGCTGAACATTATTTTCTTTAAATAATGGAACACAGCTCAGTACCTCAATCTCTGCGGAGCGCGTCTCACTTGTCCGTCGTTCCTAGACGTCTTTCGACGAATTCAACCACGAGGAAGCGTAATTCTACCTGTAAGATGTTCGACTGGACATTTTTCAAACGGAAGCAGACTTCCCAATCAAAGATCGCGCACGACACCCACGGGAATACTTGGATCAGGTCATTCCCAAAAGTTCTCTGGGTGGGACTCACCTCAATGTGAGTACCGTTGAATTTCAAATGCATAATATATTACAACACATTATTATCAGTATTTCACATTATTAACGCTATAATTTTTAATGCAATCTTAAAACAAGAAATCAGTTTAAGCTCGCTTTTTGAGAATTTTTAAACCGAACTCCGTCTCGCTTTTCTAAAAAAATATTTTCCTTTAATCTTTTAGGCACAATCGCTTGTTTTATTAATTAAAATTTTTCCACTCTTGCAAAAAAAAAAAAATAATAAAATTATACAATTTAAACATTTTTTTCGCTACGTAACTTCCACAATCTGTGATCTTGCAAAAATTGTGCAGAATATTCCAATCGTTTAACGATCATGGATAAACGCTTGATTGAATTTGTCATTCTACTCGAAACCAAAGGTGATAATTGAAACGATGATAGTTTCGATTGCCTCTCTGAAAATTCCGGTTGTGCCTATCAAATGAAAAATGATCTTTTAAACGTCAGCTATCGTCGTTAACAATAATTTTACTTAAATTGCTGGTTACATGAAATGAAATTTGAGTGATGACACGATTGTTATTGCTGTTAATGCAGAATCATACTTGACACACGCGCTCTTATCAGCATATTTTAGCGGTTAATATACAATGTTGAGGAAGGATGTCAGATTTCAGGCCGGAACAACGATATCATACTTCGGCGAATAACATCTATTTCCTTATTGTTATATTTATTATTTAATTATGACATGCATCATGGGTAAAAGAATGCGATATGGAGTGAAAAAGGGAGCAGTAAGTACGTGCTTGATTTCATTAGAATCGTAGTGATAATAGCGTTTTTCCCACATATGATCTCATATACAATATTCTAAGATCTATATATACCACGGTTACAAGTGATAGACATACGAGTACACTGTGGTTCAAGAGTATGTGAACACCATTCTATTTTTATTTTACTTTACTTTTAAAGAACCCAATCAGAATTAAACAAAAATTAATAATTTCGATCCAATGTTCGAAATTTATTTTTATATCACTTTTTTTGAAAGAACGTACTCAAAATTAAATTAAACTCCATAATGTCATAATAACGCTCGAAACGAGAACTAATTTCAAAAATAAAATAATCGCAAATAAAAATAATAATCACTCTTTTGTCAATTTTCTTCCAAATTACGAAGCATCCTATGTAACATCATATTTTCGTTCTACTTCCTTTAAAATGAACAATACAAACTCTCAATTTCAAAGTGGCGGTAAAAATTTAAATCCTAGAATTCGACAAAGTATGATGGATATACTTAATTGAAGTCTTCAAGGGAAGGAAATTTTTTAAGAGACCTTAATGTACCAGAGGAACTTCTACAAGTCCCATTTCCGGTGACTTACAGACTTAGTGCACAGTGTGTAATCTGTATAAGCGAACATTTTTTAAGCAAATCGAAATCGGGGAACCCACAATCGCAGCTGGTGGGAAGTCATGAGTGCCCCTACTCCGAGTAGAACAGCTTGCGACCAACTACATACTATATAGTACTTCCATTTGGAGAACATTCACGTACTTAGTGTGAGTGTGGCTCGAGCTCAGTTCTACAGTTTTGCGCGCGCTATTCACACGAGCCACATTGTACCCTAAACCCCGAACAGTCATAACAACATAAATGAAACTGTCGTATTTGAAAGTGAAAATGAAGTCTTTAATACTCATAATACGCTTAACTGTGCCATGAACTTTTACACTTGCTTCGAGTAAAACATTCAAAAAATCATAACGAATCCTGGAACAAATATGTTATGAGTAGTGAGAAAATTATACACCACTTTCTATAACGATGTTAGCCATTTTTGAGAAGCTGAAACATCGTCGTAAGAAGTCGTCTAAACGTTTGTCTTTTAAGTCAACCGAGGTTAGAAACATAGTGTCAGAATTTGAGAAAACAAAGGATAAGAAGAAGGTGTATAAGAATAAGTTTAAGTCAACTGGAATTAAAAGCAAAGTTTTCGGATATAGGAAAGCAAAGGATACAAAGGTTCGCAACGAAAAATATTTGTCTTCTAAATCAAGCGAGATCGAAAATGGTGTTCCAAAGCATGAGAAAACAAAGAATTCTCGTCCTTATAATGAAAAATATTTGTCTCCTAAATCAAGTGAGATTAAAAACAGTGCTTTGAAATATGAGATAACGAATGGTACAGAGGTGCACAATAAAGAATATTTAACAAATAAGAATTTATCAATTATGACTGATGACGAATATGACTCATGTGTAGAAAATTCTTTTGTTGGTATGAATTTGATGAAGAAGAAACCTAGCAAGGCTAATGATCTTTCGAGGAGAAGTTTAGACGAATATATAATTGTGAGTATCGAAGAAAAGCCTGCGACACTTATCACGAAGAATGTACATGATAATAGTGATTCAGAAAGTGTGAAGACGAGTATTGTCTCGGGGAAGAACTGCTGTACAGCATATAACGATAGATGGTACAGGAGGTTCAAGCAGCTAGTTTTGAGGACAAATAGGATTTCTCCTTGTGTGGTAACAGGGTGAGTGTAATTTATGAATATAGAAAATTTATTAATGATAAAATTTGTTAAGTGGTCAATTGTTAGATTATACTGGATTAGTAAGAAGAAATTAGTACGTTGAAAAATAAATTGCTTTGAAATCTTTCTTTGGAGAAAATACTGGAAAATAAAATTTTTTAATTGTACATATACGTATATTATACATGTCGCATCAAAGTATTGTGAATTATGAAAGTAAATACGTATATGGAAAATACGATAACATTCGAAATCATGTTTCCACAAAGAACCATATGAATCAACCATGGCAACTTGGATGAACAAATTGCCTGATTATTACGTACTCAGAATTTTCTGGATGCATTCGTCCATAGTGGCTTAAATAATTCGATGAACGAGTAACAATTAAAATTTATGTATACGCATCGCAATCGATGAAACTGTTATGGATTTTGCTAATTTAAGGTTGAGGATGTTCGATGTCGAAAGCGAAACAAACGATATCAAAATATTATACGCTTATAATACAGTATTATATCATATAGTATCATATCATATTATACATTATATAGACATCACATGTCACTAAAGTACGTTTCGTCTAAATATTACAAGCAAAACTGAGCTAAAAAATATAGATTAAAAAAATTTCCAATATACTTAAATTTGCAAAACTCAATTCGAGTTGTAAATCTCTGATCTAGATAGTATCACGACACAGAATTGCTAATTCGTTACCAAACACGATGCATCTGACGACGAATTCGATTAACAGTGGTATCGAAGAGGCTACGGTTGTCGAGTCGATTGGATCGTTAGGTGGCCATCGTGTTTATCCACCGAATAGATAGAGAGCCACGGAGAAATCGACGGATGTGACCGACGATAATGCACTTCTCACGGTTAGAAGACACGGTGCACGTGGCAAGGGAGTTTAAAGACCCGCTGGAAAAGTCGGCAGCCGTTGTTTATGCAGGGAAACCAGCGTTGGTGAGTCATTCGAGTAAATGACAGCGTGGAGTAACGCTTGCGTGCCCACCATCGCACGAAACGATAGCCAAAACGATAGTTGAATAGATTGTACGTGGGGAATATTTAATTTTACATTCAATAGACGAGAGGTTTAAGGCAATCTGTAGTATAGGTTTAACAAAGAAGTAGGTTTCTAAGACGATTTCGTCGATTTTGAAAATTAGTTACGTAACTTACTGTTAATAATCTATTAAGGACCAACGTTGCATCAACGTTGACTATTGTTCGAATCGTTTCGAATAAATATTTATCTACAATTATCCGAATAAATTCCTTTTGTTGGGACGACTATGATTGAACTCGGCATATGATAAGATAAAATTTTAAGAATAACTTTGATGAGATTAATTGTTGGATGTGGCATACTTCTAATTAAATTATATCGTGTTGTATCTTATACTCCGTATCTGTACAGGAATTGAAAATTTTGGTCATTTCAGCGATTTTAAAAGAATTTCATTCCTATGTCGTTTTCTCGAAATCTGAGAATATACATCAAGTAGTATTATGTTCAAAAATAGCCATACTCGCTTATGCGTGTCGACAATACGAAACGCCGTTGCGCACAATAGTTTCTAATTACGTATTACCCAAGGGCCCTGTTCGAACTTCATTCAGCCCTAAGTACATGGTACGTGAGTCGAGTGGCTGTGTATGCGACAGGATCTTGCGCAGAACGTGCGTAATGGACTTCCTGCGTGCATCGAACCTGAACACGCCTGTCTCTGTATTCTGGCATTGGACGCGGCTTTTTCATCTTCCTGGAAACGACTATCTATTTTCATGCTATACGTGGAACGTGAATCCTTGATCGACTGACTATCGATTCGATTGATTTATTTAGTCCTTAATGTCATTTCGAGAATAAAATGGCCAACCTCTCGTAAACAAGTATATTTTCACAATTTCCGTGAACAAAATTGTTTATATACGCGTCTAATATTTACTATTTACTATTCCGAGCTTCCGAAACGTCTGCAAAAATGTTGGAATGCACATTAAAGTCTTTACTACACGATACAAATAATTTTTCAATCAAACGTTTGAAAGGTTTCTCAAGAAAAATTAAAATTCGTTTCGAAGAAATTCATGAGTGAAGTTTCACTGGGATCATAAGAAATCCGCGTAGTATACGATGGGTTAGTGCATGTTCCTAATTCACAATTTTCAGGTATTTACTCTGTCGAGATAGACTTCGAAATTTGAATGAAATACTATTTAGACAGATAGATAATTCTTTTTATAGCGTTGCATATATTTTCAGCGATTTGTGTCATCTTTAGATTTAGAAAAAAAAGGAAGCGGTTAAGAAAAAGTAATGATAATAAAGATATGAAAAGAAAGGAAAGACAAGATACAAATTAATTCGCGGTTGTGAGGTTGTACTTCGATGTACGTTGATACAGGCACAAGAAACACTCTCTATATTTGTTGCTATATACATACGTAAAAATGTGAACAAAAGCTATTGATTATTATAGATTCAGGAAAATATGAGTTACAAGAACATGCGAAATAAAATAAAAATAATACTCACAAGTTAGGAAGAAGATAGTAGATTTTGTGTGCATTTGTGCTGGCAGTTTGAACGATTGCGTTTGATAAATTTGGGTGGCATACAGAATAAAGAACGTCTCATATCTTGGGAAACTATAGATGTCAGACATCTTTCTTGTACATTGCTGAAAATTACTGTTACCTGCAAGTAAGTAAATTAGATAAGTTGGAAGATTAGAAGAAATAGTTATATAAACTTCTTGATCTATTGTATTTTAGGATTTATAGGGTCCTTAGCAAGTGTACGATGCCCGATATGAATAATACTAATATTAAAAATTATATCTTGATAATTTATAAATTTCATTTCTTTTACATTAGGAAAATATTATATTATATATAATATTATTTACTAATAATATTTATATAATTTATTTCACTCATTTTGTCTATGAAATCTATAGAAATTATGAAATTACAAATTTTTATTGAGAAGCTTGAAGATTACATTAAAAAAATATAAAATTCGATTCTTTTAAATAACGATCCATAACATTTTGTAATAATTTAATTAAAATAATTAGTTAAGATAATAAATGGAGACTAGGAAAATAAATTAACATTGATTTATCACAATAGAGATTCAAACGATTTTATTTCGCACTTTTATTTCGCAAAGCTGTGTTAATATATATATGAAGTACATTTAACAAAATTCCTGGAAATAAATTATGACTGAAATGAAATTCTTCAATAATTTGTATTTAATATATTGGCTAAATTTAATTATTATATTTATTTACAACTATCTTGAAGATTACATAAAATTTGTATGGTTTATTCAGAATTAATTATTCTCATCCCAAAATGGCCTCACATTTTGGTAAAAAGGAGAATAATCACGTGAGATTAAATCGATAATTTTATCATATTCAGAAAAATGCAACGATCCATGTTGACGGTTCCATTCGTCGCCGAATTCTAAAGAAGTTTCCTCACTCGCAATTGGTCCAAAACAGTATAAGGAAGAAACGAAGCCCATAGTTTCCATGAATATCATGACTAAAAGAAGATTATTTGCAAGAGAAGTCAGCATATCTTTATTGGTCGCGTTTCGATGTCTGGTTAGGTGATTCATTGATTTCATTAGAGTATTCATAGAGCTGTCCACATCTTTTATTATCTCTGTAAATGAAACATTTATCTATATTACATTCGTACTTCATGCTTAATAATATACTTTATATCTTCTTCGTACAAAGTTTATAAAGAAAATTTCTATGTATTTAATGTATGGCGAATAAAAGGGAAATTATCGGACCTACCATGACACGAAAAATTTCTTATAATAAAATAAGTAAAATATCTAATTCAACTGTAATGTAATATAAATCGTGGTAACCTGATTTAGGACGAGCTACAACACGCTCCCGCATATTTTCAGAATCCAAATCTTCGTCGCTATTCCACTCGACTTGCGATGTGCTCGTGTCTGACGAGCTCGTGCCTGACGAGCGCGGTTCCTTTCCACTGGAACTTCCGCCACTGTGGAGTTCCAGTAGCTTGGTCATCCAGTCCATCAGACTAGATAAGACCTTCACGTGGCTCTGCCAAGCTTCCTTAAAGGTATCTCTCATTCCCTCCGCGAAGAATTTTTCAAAATCGACCGCAGACCGGTGCATTTTATTTATCGCTCCGAATGTTCTTACCATCGCTCCCTTTTTGTATGATTTCAAAGCTTCCGAGATTTCACTGTGCCTGGTTGAAAACCATATACGTATAACTTTCACATTTCTAAATTTTTACAGCAATTTTTTAATTCTTTTTGATTATTAATCCTTCTAAAGGATTCTATTTACACATACTAAAATTTAATTAAATCAACTTCAATCGTATAAAATTTAGTCATACTAACTTCACCGCTGCCTTTTTGTTCTTACTCGCGGATTTTGAAAATCTACTTAGTTTCTTTTTGCCATTCTCGTAAATACCAAAGTACTGGCACAATTCATCGATAAATCTTTGTCCCCACTCGCTTTCCGAGAATGTGTCGCCAAGATCATTAACAGCACGATGGAAAGAAGATCCTCTGGGTATCTTTCTGTCCAATATTCTTTCAAACACGTACTTTGTCTTTTTTTTCATTTTTCGTGGTATTCTTCGGTCGGGTTTACAAGAGACCTCCGTTTCTCCATATTTATCTTCCATAGTTTTGCAATGACTCAAGCTTCGAATCGCCCTTGTCCACGATTTCGCGTCAAAATTATGCATTTTCATATTCGATGATTGTTTCGAGCTGCTTAGGCATTCATCGAAGCGTTGTAATTCGCGAATGCACTCGTCGTAATTGATTCCCCTGTTGCTCGCCGTTGAAAGACAAAAGAAAATGTGCCAGGGCTTTCGTCTTGGATGATTTTTGAGAACATTCGTTTGTGAGATGTTCCTTAAACTAGTTTCCAAAGTTTTAAGGGTGGTTTCCGGTGTATGTTTCATCAGATCGAGGATTGCTCGATTTAGACTGAAAGAAGATCTACGCTTCCTATTGTTCGTTATTTGCAGCAGACATTGCGATAGTCTGTCGCTAAATTCTGCTGCATCGTTCACTACGCCGAGGAATTTGAAGCCGTTAGCGTGTCTATTTAGTTGCTGGAACTGTGTGAATATTTTAGCTTATGAATTTTTGGAGGAGTTAATCGTAAAGATAGTACCGAAAAATTTCCTAGGAGTCTTTAAAACTTGTATAATTGATTATCAGGTTGTTTGCTGATACATATACATAGAATAAAAGGTTTCATATTTTTCAAGTTTTCGAAGAAATAATCGAAGAAATAATCGAAGAAATATAAAAGTTAGAAACAGTGATGAAAAGTAATAACATAGAATTAATTACATATTCTATACTTTGATTCAGTAATTTACCTTATTAACAGAATTTTAGTGTCATATTACTATATTAATTGTTTTAATTTATTATCAATTATATATTGATATATAAGTTCACTAATTTATTACTTGAAAGACAGAAATCTTTATTATTAAAAACATTGACTATACAACGTAAAGCACAATTAACAAGCAAAATACCTCGTTCAATTTTCTCATTTGCACAAACCTTACTTCCTCGGAATGTCGTATTTCCTTCTCCGAGATACAAACCAGTCGATGATCTAATTTCATTAATCATGTTTCCTAAGTCTCGTATCACGTATATACTTTGCAGCAGCAACTCAGAGAACCAATCATCGGACAATGGATCCTGACTCGAACGTTTTTCGTATCGTTGAACGGTATTAATTAGTCCACAATCATTAGCGAATTGCATGAGCTTTTTCCTTATACTTTTACATACTTCTCGAATAGTTGATAGCAGACCATATGAATTAGTCGATGTAGATCTTAACACAATCGGTTTGTCTATAGGCTCTGCTATTTTCGAAAAGAAATTTCGTATCGTCCTTTCCAAATGATGCACTTGATTAGGATTAACTAATACAAAGGCATTTGGATCTGTTCGAGTATCATTTGGAATTGGAGAATTGCTTCCAGTGACATGTTTAGAAGTTGAAGAACATAAAATGAGGCCTGTGTGAAAATATAAATCTCTCTTGAGTGTCTTTCAATTTATGCAATCAGTTGAAAAATATGAATAACTGAGAAAGGAAAAGAATTCCATTTTAGAGGCTTACCTAAGAATACGAGAAACGAAATTAGCTTGAAAATCATGATGAAAATAATATACTCGTCTGTAACACTGCTCCTTCTTCGCTATTTTATATATACTTCGGCATATCTAACTTTCTCGTTCGCAAAATATCGAAAGAGACTCACTATTGATAACACGATATGAAATATTGCATCGTTCTGCCATTCTCAAGTGCATTACAGATTAAACTACCATATGTAAACCCTCATAAACTTCGCTTTACATCCGCTGTTTTTATGAATTTCAAGTGAAATATTACCAAAGAAACGAAATAAATAGAGATAAGTAACAGAAAGCGAGATTTACAACGTTAAAAATAGGATCGAGGATACGTTGAGTAAAAAATGCAAGGATTTCTTTGCAGCTTCTTTTAGTTTCTTCCAGCCACTACCAGCCAACAATACGATATACGTTCCTGTTCATAATTATTAGACCACTTACAGGAAATGAAATAAACTCAGAAATGAATAAGAAATTATTACATTTTTCTATATAATATTAATTTCTATTTATTAAATTTCTCATGTAATTCTTGCAAATAATCTTTATCAATTTTTTGGATGTCATCCTGCATGAATGCAAAGTTATGATCGACTAAATCTTAATAATTTCAACCAACCATCAAAATTAGGAAGTGTCCTCGTACGAACCGTACTTTATAATGACGGTGTACTTTGTGGAAAAATAGCGATAAGAATAGAAGCCACAGGAAGGAAAAATTGGCATTTGTTAGACAAAGGATCATCGACTTCCGACAAAACAGATGTATCGCGATGCCAACGACACTGGACGAATTCTAAAATCATTTCAGTTACTTAAATCATCCTTGGCAACGATCTGCAAACTCTTTTGACACACCTGCCGTGTAAACAGCACGGTACCATTCTGATGACAATTCTCGTTTCTGAACGTTGACTCACCGGTGCTATTTGGGAATCATGGCGCCATCAGGATTACCAGTACCGACCAGTTACCAAGATTCACAAATCTCAGTTTCCACGGAACGATGTTCGTGTAAATCCACGTTTCCTATCTCCGTGCGAGCTATCTTCAATTAAAGAATAATTGAACAGATAAAGAAGATTGTAAACGCGTCAGATAAGAAAGTAGAAGATCAAGGATAGTCGAGAAGAAGTTATTGATGCGCGGTCTGTGAGCATCCGCCATCTGGTGGCTGGAGAGGAAGCAACAGTGAATGGAAAATGTCAAGGCGTGTTATTCACGGCAGTGTTGACTGCTTCGAGCTGACCTACCGGTGTTAACTTGTTGTTCGCCGGAATTTCTGACGATACTCGTTGAACATTGCGTGATTTTGGCAATGAGCGACTCGTGGCTCTTGCTCGAGCTATAGAAGTGACGTTTCATCGACGAGAGGAAGTTAATTTAGTCTATTAAAGAACGTGTAGGAGGATGTTATGAATTTCATTTGGGCGTAAAGAACATACCTGCCAGAATGGACGAGGAGACGATGTGGAAAGATTTCTATCACAAGATTGTCGTGGAGAAGGAAACGAAGGAAAAGGAGGAGCAAGAAAAATCGGAACACGAAACAAGGTAGAGAGAGAGAGAGAGAGAGAGAGAGAGGAACCTCTGCAATAGACAATTAATAGACTGGAAACTATAACTTTCATTTTCTTGTTTACGTGTGTTAGTGTTTAACATGTCGTTTGCGTTATTAACAGAGAAATGGGACTGTGCTCGTGGAATGTATGTAATCATAAACGTGTTAATAATTAATCTTACGTGCTTATAAGGGATAATGCAGGAACGTACAAACATTTCACTTTATATTGCAAAAGTAATATTTTAAAGAATTGTAACTAATATTAAATAACCACATAATAGTTTTTACATGTACTGTTATTTGCTAGTGTTTACTTGCCATTCTGTTATGCAGTTAACATTAATTGTTAGCTGAGATTTGTTTAGTTTTTAGTTATTAACCGAGATTAGTAGATCTGTAGTTGCATACAAACGTAGATTAGTTCTTTTAGTAGAATTTAATAGAATTAGTCATGCTGTAAAATAAATTTCTATTAATTCTAATTTATGCGACTGGAGTTATTTAATTTAACTTTTCAAATCGAAAGCGAAACAGTAAGCTTCTTGTATCATTTCCAAAAATGGACAAGTGTCGTTTAGTAACCAATCGCTTTTGTAGAAATTATAACTCTCCAAAATAAGGCAACTTCAAAGAAGAATTTTGTTCGATCACAAGCATTCAAATGCAAATAATTCTCGCTTAAACGGAGTCTGTAGCACGTCGATCTTATGACTCACAGTGATTACCAATGCAAAATGTAATAGATAAAAATGTATCAGGTGACATAAACGGCGGAAAGAGTCGCTTAATTTGTTTCTGTATCTCATGCGCTTATCTCCACGTTTTATCGTTTTCGAGAAAAGTTCAGTGTTAAAAGTTAACGTATTTGTCGATGTTTTCACGATGGAATACCACGTGTTCGTCTGTGACGAGTCGCTGTTACAGCGGTCTCGTTCCAGAACAGACGCTCGTTGTGTTTTACTCGTTGGCACGTTGGAATGACGATCTGAAACTCTCGTATGTGCCACATACGCGCGATCTATTATTAAAACCAGACTAACGCGCGTTGTCCGGAACATCTGTAGAGGAATTGTTTCTCCAGGTCGCGCGAACGAGCGTAACGAGCCATCGGGATCCGTGACTCAAGGTCGACGTTTCGCGATTTATTGCCAACGTGATTTAAGGTACCGCGATAATCGCAGTGACAAAATATTAATTGCATCATAGAGATTGCAAAGTATGATTCCAATTGCAAGTGCGATAATTGTAACGGTGGAATATTAATTGCGATACGTTAATGGCGATTGTAATGCAAATTTGACGGTACAAATTTGTTGCAAGATTGGGGTAATCCATATGGAATTCGTTTTTAATTGCAGACTTTGAACGCAGAAAATAGGAAGTTTTACATAAAAAACAGACAACTTAAAATTAGAGTATTTTTTAACGAAGAATCTATTGAAATACAAAAAAATTGCGAATTACAATTGACCAGAGATTTATTAATATAGATACAACTGAGAAAATGATTCGAAATTTTTGGACGTCATTTGCATTTCATTACGTATATAAGAAAGCGTCTTTGTTTATATCAAGCGGCATCTATAAATATGCCAGACAGAAGAGTTTGTCATGCGTTGATGTCACACGAGGAAAAACAGTTTGTACAAAAGTAAAATGCAAAGGAGGTTTCATCCTACTCATACAAACACTCTACAAAGTATAGCGTGTAAACTATATAACGAGTCTGTCGTATTCCACGCGATCTCCTTAAACAGAAAAGAAGCAATGTGTAGACATACGTGTTAATTAATTCTTTCATGATGTCTCAACTATTGCATTGCCGTCGATGACAGAAGCTCTACGAAACGACTAAAGTGGCTACTACGATCTGTTCAGAAACCATTAAACGTGTATATAAAACGTTACGAATGAATACCATTAATTCTTCTTATCATTTACAAATATTTAGTAGAATCTAAATATACATGACTCTTGTGGAAACCAATGATAAAGGCAAGAAAACTAAAAAATGGGCTAATAGCAAACATATGACAAAATTTGGACGTAGATTCGTTTTAAAAGATCAACAACGAGTAGGAAAACAGCGGAATTATACTTTCATGAGATTAAAGAGATAAATTAATATAAAATATACTAATAGACAAAAGCATAGACATAGTTTCCGGTCACAGTGTATATACACGTTATAACTACATATATCGTCCATCTACAAAAAAATAATTTTACGCGTTGTTCACTTGTAATTACAATTAATGAACAAATATAAAAATATACATGTAGATTCTTTTTAAAAGCCAACGACGGATAGCAAAATTACATTTCTAACAAATTAATACGAAATAGATGTAGTAAGAAAAATCAGTATAAAGTGAGAAACAATACAAATACGATCTTACACCAAGAATATACAAATGCTATAAATTACTAGCTTACCCATTTTTAAAAAGCCATTTCTCACGATCATGCGTTTAATTAATAAAAAAAAATACGTAACACTATACGATTTTCCAATTATGAAATGTTCATAATCAACAATAGCGAAGTGAGTTAATTAACTGTAATTGCCGGTGTTATTACGTATCTAGTCAGCAGAAATCGCGATGATTTTTCCCATAGGTCAACGATACGCCAATGTCGGTGAAGACGTCATCCTGACTACCCCGGGAATTCCATGTTTCCGTGGCGGATACGCAACTGTGCAGAACGTTAAATCATCAGCGCGTAGGTGAATGTCCCACGGGAAATTAACGTTTAAAAACAGGTTACAAGATAAAGGAGAATATTGATAAGCTTGAAGGTGTACGAATATAATTTTGACACTTTCTTGAAAATAATACAATGAACATTTTTCGTTTGCATTTGTCCTCGAAAATTACAACGTGTACATGGTCACGTTAAATCACATAAATAGTCGGGCATAGAAGTTAACGCGAAGCAGATCGAGTCAGCTCGAATTTTGTAACGATAGGGACCACTGAAGGCCGTTCGTGACTTACATCACTGAGGACCTTGTGCTTCTTGCTCGCAAGACAACAACGTTGCCTTACAGTCGTATATCTGTAAAAGATTACGTAAAATTTCAATATATACATGGTGTCTTGTTTAAGTATATTCTTTGAATAGATTAAACGTTTATTTCCTGAAACTTTTGATAACAAATATCCAACATTAAAACATTGTATGCAATTATTAATACATTCTCAGTTTGTATTTTGTTAAATATAGGGGATAAAGAACTAATTAAGTTCGATAATATTATGTACTTCTTAAATCATTGGAACTGATTCAAATGAAACACGCTGTGTGTACGCTGTATATGTATATTAGTGCAAATACATATATATCAGATACAAAATCACCTATAATTATTCGAGAGACGGAGAAAGAGAGAAAAAACGATACAGATTTTACATTTGGCTTTGATTTTATTCTAAGAGTTAAATAAGATATCTTGCGAATGTTGGAACACACGTTCCTTTATGAGAACGGTTATTATTGCTCCTATTTTACGTTGCAATTGTACGTGTCTTAAATCTAAACTATTTAAGCAACGTTCGTTAAATTCTGAAACCGTCCAAAATGGTAAGTTCGAATTGAATGAGAAATAATTATGAGCAACAGTGTAAATAATTACAGCCGAATATTTTTCGTAATTAACGAATACTTTTCTTTATTTGCAATTGTCTACATTTCGTACAGTTCATTATTTCATCATTTTTACAATAATCTTGAAATGAATTACTTAAAAAATGATTATTAGATTGCATTAGTATTACTTTATGACACAGGATTTTAGTTGCATATAGTTTTCCAGAATGTTACTATAAAGCGTAGCTAATTGAACTATAATTTATACTTCACGCTGATATTTTTCATATCCTGTATGCTGAAAGCAAAAGACTGCAATTTACCATGATAGTAATCTCGTTGAAGCATATCTTTAACGATTTTATGTATATTATAATGATATACAGATTCAGTTATTCTTTTCGTATCCTGTTTTAAAATATATATTCCCTTCGTGTAGTCAAGTTAATCCATGAGTCAATCCACATAAAATCTATTAATAATTTAAAAAAGAAATCTCAAAGTTTCTAAAAATATACATCACCGAGAAAAATAATTAAAGAGCATACAAGAAAGTATTTTTGTTCCACTTAAAAAATATCTTTCAAACAGATTTTTTAATTATTTGATATTTCAAAACTGTTACGTAACTCAGGACATTTAACAATTCAGTACATATTTTAGCACACGACAATTATCGTCGGTCGAACAAGTTGTGCTATCCTCGTTCTCTATGTGGTCATTTAAAGAACAAAAAATTTGCAAGTTATAAATGGTAATCGGTACCCGATATACGCGCGCCAATCAACGATTACAAAGTGTAAAAACAAAAGCAAAAAGTAGAAACGTGCTTGGAGAGCCGATCCGCGATAGTGTACCAAGACGAAGAATGTAGTTCGGTGAATCATGTCTCTTCGGTCAAGTTAAAAATAAAAGAGGCTAGTTGGAAGCAAGATGTACCGTAAAATAAAGATGTTAGAAATACCGTAAGAGCATGTGGTTTTCCTTTCTCAGCTACGCGAAAGCTTGAAAGAAGGGGAAATGTGTGCGTGTGTGATTTCGCCCACTTTACAACACAAATATTTTATCATTTTGTGCCATTAGTATTTTGATATTATATTACATTAAAAATATTATTGACATGTAAAGGAGTGTGAAAATTTTCTTAATTTTCATATCTTTCAAGTTAAAAGAATTTCCTTAATTTTAATGATCTTTAAATTGCTAAATTTTCTTACGTATTATCATATTTTTAGATAAATAACTGTCCTTAATTTAGTTACCTTCTAACAAGGCTTATTCAATGACAAAACAGAAATTTATAGAAAATCCAGAATAATTTGCAATTAAATGCAATGACTGGGAATTGGAACAAAAGAGCACCTTGAAATTGTAAACAAAGTCCCGCAGAATCCAAAGCTTCTACGATACACATGCATTTATTATCTTTTTTTATTGATCCAGAAGTAAACGTGAATCATGCATGTACCGATATTTCCAGTAGAGTATTTATTGCGCAAGTAGAGTCTGTGAATTGCTACAGGGAAGGTAATAAACGGGGAAGTTCTGATTTTATTAATTATTCTCGAGAAGAGCTGATCGTATTCCAGCTAAACAATCGAGAAATTACCATGTATGTTGTTACAATATATCGTGAAAGTAGTTTTATTGTTAGGAATCGTTGTATCGTATCGAAATAACGAGCAAAGCGGTGACAGTAATTAAAATGATTGAAACTCGCATTGCTTCGTTTTCTCAATGAACGAGAAATAGTTGGTTAGTCAAATTATTATCAATTATTTTCATAAACAGCACATTTCAAAAGTATAAAAGCATCTAATTTTCTTATTTCATTCAATTTCATTGCACAGCAATTTTAGTATAATAATTTCAATAATTTTCTCGCAATAGCAAAGTACCGAAAAATTGTTAGCAGATATACTAAACCAAACTTTATTCTCTATTCGCTAGTAATTAATTATATTTACGAAATTCTATAACTTAACTACAAACTGTAGATCAGTTACACTATAATTTTAGTAGAATAACATTATTAACGTTTTAATAATATAAAAGTTATTAAAATCGTTAAAAGATATGGTAAATTAAACATTATTTTTTATTCCCTGCCAATTATATTTATCAAGTTCTACAATTCTTCAGTTCTACGATACTACGATACAGTTCCTTAGCTATAAAATATACGTAACAAGAGATGCAATAATGATACCTGACGCGCTTGAATTATGGGAAAGTTTGATGTACCATAGATGTTGATATTGCACGATATCTACTTCCTTCTTCTCTAGTTCGCCTGAAGTCATGCGGCAGTTTGTTGTCAGACATGCTCCGACTGACACATTTTACAACGACGTCTCATTTTCCTGCAAGTATACCGTTCTACTAATAGCAGGTCTAACAGTGAAGTGAGCATTTATCGTACATTATAATAAGTCAATCGCGCAGATCATTCAAATATTATGTGTAGTGAGGTTTAACAAATATTACTATAAAATCATAGAATTATTAAAACATTTATGTTTATTCTTCGGTGAAGGATTTTAGGATATTTTTCTGGAAATTACGTTTGACGATTGTCATAATTATATAATTTTCAATAAAATTCTATAATTTAAAATAAAATAATTCTGAATTTCAATTTTATGGTTAATAATTAAATAATTCCGAATATAATTTTATGATTAAAAATTAAATAATTTCGAATATAAATTTAAATTGTGAAATTAATTGTTTAACAAAGTGAGATATAATATTATAGAATACAAAAATTTGTGGAGCAGGAAATATAAATATTCATTTGCAAAAAAAGGAAATAAGAATGTAAGTACATTATCAAATATCGTTGGACGCACAGTCTGATCGAACTATCTGAATCTACTTTCCGTATGCATGACCATGATACGAATTTATCTGTCTTTCAATTATGACTCTTCGATAATTCCTTAACGGCACAGAAACCATTGAGAAATGATACACGGAAGCATAAACACTTGGATAAATTATTTCCTAAGAAACGGTTTATTTCACATATTGATTGGTTTCTTACTAAATCAAATACAGACTCTCGTAAAATAATTAGTATGCGTGTGTTGAATCGATTTTTCGATTGTTTCAAGTGGGAATTGCTCATAACTATCAAACATATAAAAATTGTCAACCAGTCAGCCAAAAACAATTAGAGCGTTTCGTGAATCGTCGATGTTATTTCGTGAAGCACGTGTGAAATGGAGAATTTGTGTTTTTCTTCCGAAGGAAAGAGAGTCGAAAAATGGCGCACTTCCAAAAGCTGGACGAGACGCATCCTTACTACGCGATCGCCGCGGCTCGAATGTCGCAAAAACCGGAAACGAAACCGGTCACCGTAGGCAGATTCTATTGGAAATTCGCTGCGTTCAACTTCATTCATAAAAGGTGAATTGTGTTGCTCGTTGCTTAAATAACGGGAGTGTACTGTGCGACAGAGCTGTATACTTTCTCTTTTCAATTGTGAAATTTTAGAAAAATTTACTTACATGCTTTTTCTTAGAAACATTCTGAAACATATACGTATACACCATTGGCCAAATATCGAATCATTAATATCCCATAAAATTTAAGAAGTTAGAATATAATTATTTATTTGAAGTCGTAGTCACTTTTTATGTCCAGCTCTGAAGTATAGTCTACTAAATGGACTCTATTTGATTTATATAGTAGAATTCAGCGTAGCTGCTTTCCAAAATATGTTTGAACACTGCAAGGTTTCATCGTTTTTCTATGAAACTTGTGACTTATCTATAAGTCATAATCGCATGACTATGACTGATAGTATGCATATTTATCTTTCTTGAGTTATACAATTATTGATTTTCTGATAATGCTTATTTACCTGATACGAAACACATCAAACATCAATAAATTCTATAATATGATTTTCACGAGGTATTAAGTTATTCTATAAACGGTGCAATTTTTCTGTTAGATATAAGTTATAATATTTACGAAAACACGAATTCTTCATAAATTGCCAAAGAATAATAAAATAATTTTTTACGAAGAAGAATAAAGAATGTAAAGGTTCACATTGGCCGTGAAAATGAGCTATTATGCAGTTAGTGGTTTCAAATAGCTCGTTTTTTAGCACACTTAGCGAAATCAGTCAGAGACGAAGAAAACAAGAGTTGCTTCGCATCACAATTAACGTGGCATTAAATAAGGCATTTGCTTTCATCATTCACCACTAGCTTCTTGCAACTTATTCTTAATATTCCGCCTATTAACCGCAATGTTTTCCTTTATATCATCACGCAATATTTTAAACGATCAACGCAAACATATCATTTGCTTCAATGGAACATTGATCCTTTATACTTCACTAGCGCCACTAAATTGATACAGCAAAACTTTTATCCGATTTCTTTTTCACCCATAAAAATTGGGAAAAGAAAAGAAAGCTATTATTTAAAAAATTATAAAAAATTTACAAAAATTCATAATTTCCTTCATACGAAATTCTTTCTGACTTTAATCGACGCTACTATAAAATTATGCTGAAATCGTTGATCGGTGCAACAAAAACTTCTCAGAGTAAAAAGGATTGATATAAATGTTTAGATACAATTTTTAGTATTATCTTCTACAATTAATTTCCTTGTTTCTTAATACGTATGTACAGAATACAAGAGACCGATGGCGGTTTCTTCGAAAATCTTGGGACATTATTGGCTGAGAAGGTTCGGGCGCAGGAACAGGAGGAAGGACCGCTTCCAAAGAAGAAGGATGAGGTTCAGGAAACGGGAGAGGAAGAGGACAATTTCAGCGAAGAAGGTAGCATCGAGGAGCCTGTCGATGCACTTTTGGAGACTGACAGCGACAGGGACGAAAATGAGCATGCCACGAATTTCTTAGCCGAATCTATGGGATGGAACGTGAGTTATATACCACTTTTATTTTTTTCAGTGTATTTTCAGTTACCGGATATTATTTATTATCAATTTGTTTGTTTACTATGATCATTGATACGAGATACATTTCTATCGAATTTTTAGACAAATTTAAATTGTCACTATACATGACAATTTTGTTAAAAGATTCTAATTATTCCTGCCGAAATTTTTGAAAAATTTCTATTGCATTTCGCCGTATTTGAAATTATCGACAATTCTCTATTATTAGTTTATTTTTAATGATAAGATTTAAGATCGTTGTATTTCAAAGATGCTACAAAATATACATTTTAAGACAAGTGACGCGCGTTTCTATCGAAGTTTCCTGAAGAATCGTGTGCAACCCGAAGAAACGTTGTTCCTCTGTTCATTCAAGATTCGATTATTTAATCAAACACAAAATCGCTTAATGTTTTTTCTAATTCCTCCAGGAAATTTTATCGAGTCTTTTAATTTCCAGAATTTCATTTACTTCGAAACCTCTGACTTTGAAAACATATGTAACCACAGTGTACTCTTCCTACTTGCGAGTCGGCCATAAAATCTTTCATTTTTTCGTTTGTCCGTCTGTTTATTTAAATGGCGAATGTTAAATGTCCGCCACATCTCCAAGTTCGAGTGTTTCTTTTCTTGGCTTGCTGAAATTTCGAGAGCCACCGGATAACTCGAAATATCAATGACTTCCGCGAATGGAACGCTCGACGCCTCATCGAACCGCTTAAAATACTCTGATAGACTTATCTACGCCAATACGAATACGAGTGGTCTGTTTATCGTTATTTGCTTGGCTTATAAAATGCTCTGTGGGAAGTTATGGGAAACAGATGGAGAAAAGTCGTGAGAAAGTATCTTGAAATAATGATCAAATATAATGTATACATAGTGAAGAGCATTGTAACCTGATGGTATTAATCTTGGATTTAATTTTCGATTTAATTTACCGATAAGCAATTAATCCCTAAAACGAATTTTAATTACATGGTTCGGCAAGTAACCTGTTTTGCTAAAAATTTTTTTTTCGTTTAACTTAAAATATTATGTTTAATAAAAAGCTGAACTCTGAAGTGAATTCCAATCCAAGATTACTTGACAAATAGAGTTTTAGACTAATAAATAATAGATCTGAGAAATAGAAATAAATTACTTAATTTAGAAAACTTAATTCTGAACATGGATTTCAGTCAGATTATTCTCGATAGGTAACGTTTTGCTTAAATTAATTTTGTTGCTTTCGTGTGTTAGAATTTTTGCAAATTTCCCTCCAAAAAATCGAATTTTTCAAAGAACCGAATTTCTATTTTTCAATTTTCTTTCAATCGTCGTCCTATTGTTACAATGTTTAGAGTGTTATAATCAAATATTCTATAACTACTTTCGAATATCACTGTATTCTTTATTTATCTCGATACTGGATATTGACGACTGAATCATGCCGCCGGCATATTGTACCGTAGGGTGGTAACAAGACGATATTGATCCCACAAAGGCCCCAGTTCGAATCGAATGTCCGGACAAGTTACGTGTCCTGGCACGAGCAACATTTTGGTCGCCTGAAAATGTGGTAACTTTCAGGTTACCTGAAATATTATCGCACCCTCGATTATATCTCAATTTCCGTGTTGAGAATAATGCGACTGGGGATATACGACTGGCCAGTTTCCCTTCGGCTCGACGAGAAATATGTGAGTACTATAACGTTCTTATGAAGGTAGTAAAGTTATTTTAACTTGTAGTACTCCATAGGATACATTTTATTATATCATTTTTACTTTTAGTTGAACAATTATTAGAATTAACTTCATTTTATCCTGTTTTTTATTTTGGACTCTAGCGACTTATTATGTTTCATCTCTACCCTTTTGTTAGTTTTACCATGGTGTGTAAAAATAGAACTATGCTTGTATCTGTATTCAATACTATTTTTATGCCATAATAATTTTTACGTATCTCTTAATTCGCAATTTAATCCGTAATTGCTGAAGGATCGTGACTATCCAATTTATGAAAGGACAGACTATGAGATTTATTTCACGGATTCCGCTACTTGAATCTTTGAGTAACATTGCTATACATATTTTCTTAATTAGGGCTTCATAATATGCTGTTTCACGTATTCTCTAATTTTCTTCTTGAACTTGATCCAATTTCAAAGGATCAATTCATCGAATTATTATCACGGATTTGGATTGGCTGAATTTAAAAAAAATATCAGAATTGCCCCAGAAGCATTGATAATTTCTGCAATAAACAATTCGCATAGTCCATTCAAGAAAATTTCTTGAGTTTCTTCGACAAGTTTTCCCTAATAGCTTTCCTCAATATTCCATAATTTTTCTCGTATTCTTCCAACTTCCATTAATTTTTAAACTTTTTCGTAACTTTTCGTAATATTTCTTACTTTGTCCTTCAATTTTCTATAGAATATTTATATATAGCCTGTTGAACATTATATACAGTCTACTACAACTACCCTTCTCTAATTTTATTCCGTACCGCAGTAAAATAATTTTCTGATTCTACGAATGTTATCTAAGGAACTGTTATCTAAATGTATAATCATTTTAATCGTTCGATTCCCGACGAAATCATCCGAAACGGAAGATTAAAGGGAAAGAACAGGTAACGTGAATGATTGTGTAATATTATTTCATCGATAGAATGGAACGGTAGTACAACCGGTAGGGTGTTATCCTCTAAGCTCAATTAACAGTTAAGCTCAATTTGAAACGCGACTCTGGTTTTGTAGCGTAGCCAGCGTGTGACGCTAGTTGAATCGTCGACGTTGTCGACGACGACTCCGATCTGTCCGTCCATCTATTCCTGGCAGTGTGCTACTCGCCTTCGTCAGGCTCCTTTCTAGTTGACGAGCTACCACGATTGTCCTGTCCATGTACTTCCGTCTGGAGCTACCATCACGGAAGTCCTGGATGCCTCTATTTGAAAAGTGTAACACAAAATGAACAAACATTATAAGGACGTATCGTAATCCGCCAATACAGTAAAACGTGTGTAAAAAACAATGAAAGAAACTGTGGTGTGGACTTTGTATCGTCTCAGTGTGTGGAAAAGTACTCCGAAATGAAATATTCAAAATTCTGCCCCTCTTCTCGCTTCTAAATTAATTTCATATCCTGATTGAAATCTTAAATGAACATAAATAAATAAAAATTTAAATAAGAGTTATTGAAATTATCGTTCGATTGGTGTGAAACGCGCGGTGGTAGAAATTTGTCAGATAACGGGAAGCAATGGGATCGAAGGTATGTAAGATTGATGGGACTTGTTGAGGATCGAGATGTGGTGATCGTGGTTTCCGCTCGAGAGGATAAGTTGGTATTGTGTGGCAATTGGCTATTCGACAGAGTCTTATTTGTTGGCAATTAAGGCGCAAAAGCCCGCTCATCGAAAGTCAGGGGGCAGTCATAAAAATAAATCAAACCTAGCGAGAAAACTGGGTTGATCAATCGCATTCTGCTGTGTCTTCAAAAATTGGTAAACCACCAATAACATAGCTTCATTTTGTATAGAAATGTTCGTAAAAAATTTCTCCAAGACATAGACCTTGAAGAACATCGTATTTCGTACGTTGTTGACATAAAGCGTTTAAAATGTCTAACAATTTATTGCAGCACAAATAACACGATTTCGAATTAATTAAAGTAGAGAAAATTATAAGTACGTTTCGTTTAAATTGTATGGTTTGCAAAAATTGAATGAAAAATAATTATAGTTAGAAGATCATTCGGTAGATTCTAGATATTTATATATTTATATATATAATTATCTAGATTAAATAAAATTAAAATAATTATATAATTATATATAATTACATAATTATTTATATATTTATTATATCTAGATATTTATATATATATATGTATCTTGGAATTTTCATGTTATAATTAGAGAATCAGTGGATTCTCAGACTAAACTCAATTGTGTAGCTCGAAGCACATCTTTTTCGCCGTCAGAAAATTTCCAATTTCCCAGTGAACTTTTCGGCCGTTTGCTCAAACGCGTAATAACTTTGATGTCGACGATCAAGAACCTTTGATACGAAATTTGAAATTCGTTGTCAATCGACAACTGTTTTAAAAGGTTGTTGCTAAATGTTTTGCATACCCCTCTTTAAAATTCATGCTGAGGTCAAGCTTTCCGCAGACAGTGTGTACTTTCGAAACATGCAATAGCATCAAAAAATAAACCCGATTCGGTGCAATACGAAGTCGATTCAGTTTGCCAAAACTTTACACGAATTCTTATTTTCTACCGTTTTCAAAATTTCCGAGACTTCTCTGGAAAACCTTTGCAATTAAAGATTGTCTTAAACTTTCCACCGGCATTGGGGAACAAAAATTATTCACAATTCGGCGAAACGAGCGCGATTCGATTTACCAGAACGCTTTACATAAATTCTCATTCGTTCCTGCTTTAAAAATTGTTAAAAATCTTTGGAATTAACGATAACATTCCACCAACGTTAGCAACAAAAATCATTCGCGATTTGGCGTAACGAGCGCGATTCGATTTACCAAAACGCTTTACACGAATTCTTATTCATTTCTGCGCTCAAAATTGTTAACATTTCCCTGAAAAATCTTTGTAATTAACGATAATTCGTAACATTCCGCCAACATTAGATAGCAATAAAAATCATTCATGGTTCAGCGAAACGACCTAGAGGCATCCGTCTCCGAAATTAATTCCTGTTCCCGTAGCAAAATAAATCCGGCTGGTACGTGGGCGGTCGAATTTAGACGAACTTGCATAATGCATCGTGAAAATCGGGCCTGGCCACGAAGGACGGGAACGTCGACGTCGGCGTCGTAGACTATCTACGCGTGCCTCCTCCGGTCAATGAGCTAATTGCCGTGGTATATCAATTTTCATTGGGCGCAATTGTGCGAACACACGAATACGCATTGTGGTTGCACTTGTCCCGTGGGTCGCCTCAAACAGGATACGGCATAGTTTCCCTTTGTGCAGATTCATTGTCTTGTTTTCGCGTTTTCCATTGGTCAGCCAGTTAACCGAGCGACCAATGAGTACGCCAGATCTTCGGTATTTAAATTGCCGCCGTGCGCGGTGTAGAGAAATGGGCGAAAGAAATGTAAGACCGCGAGCAAATGTCGTGCATCTTTGTTCCGTTTCAAATTGAATTGTAATTTGAATGGGAAAGTAAATTGCTCTCCCTTTTTATTTAATGATTGGCTTCTGTCGATGACCTCCTGGATTCGTTCTGTGGTCCCAAGAAAATTTTAATCGTATTAATCGAATTTATATTATTTAGATATATTGAAATTTTCTTGTAACGTCTTTCAAACTGCGTAACGTTGTAATTAAACTGCGGATCTTTATGTAAATTTGTATTCTTACGAACACGATTAGAAACGTAGAAACAAAATAGAGCGCTACTTCACCCTCTAAATATCGCCCTTTACCTGTATATATTTAATTGGATTTTGAGATACAAGGAGTCAAAAGTATTCGTATAGTTGGTTTACTGTGGAGATAAAAACGGAAATATTACCTATGTTATTAAATATATTTAAATATATTTAACTGTATATTATACACAGACATTTAATCCGCAAATAGCACATAATATCATTAATCAATAGCATCTAAGTCAGTAAAACAAATATTATTCCCGCTCTAAGGCTCGATCAAGCCAAAAGGGCCAATGTTAGGCGAAGAAAACGCGTACAAATAAATGGAATCTCATTGTCAGAGTCAATCGGTCTTGGCAACCACTAGTATGCGACGATGTTAAAGGCTATGGCCCAGTTTTTCTGATTCGCAGAGAGTCGCTGGTCCAAACGGATTTTCTATCTTTCTCTTATATTCCTCCGTTTCATTAGATATAATCAGTTTCAAAGAGACTCTTCTCTGTTTAAGCCAACGACGAAGTATCTTGGTCGATTTACCAAGTCTTTTTACTACATCGAAGAAGAAGTTAGATAATTCAATTTGATGATTGAAAAAGATTTTGAAACTATCACGATGAACGATTCTCTGTAAGTAGCAAAGGAGAAACAACTATTTTGGTCAGAAGTCGTCGCGTTGACGACGTTCTTTTCAAGAGGTCGATCGAGAGGAACGCGCTAAAAAAAGAGTAACCTTAGAAATTTGTCTGCTACAAGACAAGCAGAACGAATGATTTACAAGTGATGCTTACGCAATGGAAAATCCAGAAAAATGTGGAATATAAGTGGTATCAGAGTAGATTCTGCGTTACCGGATTGCGGACTGAGAATGATGAGGTGAAGATTAAATATAAACTTAGCGAAAAACTCCTGATAAAAAATTGTTAACTCTCCGTGGTAGAAACATTTTTTTGTTTATCGCATTATAAATGGTTAATTTTAAGGTAATTCCTAATAATGCTCGAAATAACATCAATAGCTTTCTATAAATAATAAATTCGATTGCCTGGCAATGATCTATCGAAGATTAAATATAAATTAAGCTGAATGTTTGTAATATCGAATTATTAAATATGAATTAGTTGAACTAATCATATAGAACAATTTCTTGGAATAACTTCCTTGGACTGAAATTTAATAAATAGTTTTATAATAGCCCTTTATAAGAAATAAATTTGATTGGATTATTATAAAAATGGTATCTGGAAGATTAAGTAGAAATCTCATAAAATAAAAAAAAATGGAAAAATTTCAGAGGCTGAAAAATTCTGATATTCACTTTTTGCGTATGAATCAGTTCTAAAGATATGGAACGGTTTATTGGAATAAGTTACTTGAAGTAAAACTAAAAATATATGAAGTCTTCTATAAGTAACTCCATTTGATTATACAGACGGCTTATTGAAGAATAAATATAAATTAACTGCGCTAAATATAAAAATATTTCAAAAATATGAAACATCTACTGAAATGAGATTAGATTTTATGATTGATGAATGAATGAATTATGATTGATGATGAACAGTTCCATAAAGAATTCATCGAGATTTCATGAAACATTGATAGAAAGTTCATGAATGATACATTTAGAAGTTACAAATAACAATAGAAATAACAATAAATTATGTATAGACTGAGATTTAAATTCAAGGCGACCATCGTTATTCAGCACAAGTTTTAATTATTCTTTTGTCTGGTCATACCACTTCCGAACCACTTTCTAAACAGGAAGGTGCATTTGTAACTCTCCATTTCGCTGAGTAATTAATTAAATGGACAAATTTAGCCGCTCTACATACTGAAATTAGGTCAATGCCGTGAGAAGCATCACAGAGTTCCTCCATAAATTTCATCATATACCATTGGTAACTAAAACTAATATCCGAATTAATCTTTGATTTCGAAACCAAACTACAGATATGCAGTTAGTCTCCAAAAATTTGTAAATCAAGATTTATTTTAAGGCCACTAGATTGAAATAAAACTATCCATCTATCTGTTTAGTTAATTTCCAGCGAATAATCGAATTTTGTTATACCGACTTCGAAAGAATAGGAAGGAAGCTATCTCAATTCAATGAGTACATATTTTTTTTATTCCATCGTTTATAATACTTATTTCTGTTACTACTTACTCGTCCTATGTTTGCAAAATCTTTCAAAGGCAAGGAGATAATACAAATTCTATGCTTCGAAGTCTTCGTCAATGTTCGTTAATGTTCCACGATTTCGTTTTTCAAGTAATTAATTTTATCAATATATGTTATGCTGTTTATTTATCTCAGCCATTTAGAACGTATTGATAAATTCGATAAATTCGGATTTGCAAAATCTTCTAAACACAAAAAAGCCATTGATATTCCATTATCCGTACTTCTATATTATCTTTGCCTTTCTTCAAACAATGTCCACGTTCTCGTAAGTTGGACTAGATACTCCTCTTCGATTATGCATACTGCATAAGCGCGCCCGAATAAATATACGTAGCACCGATAACAAAGGTCGCGGTCGCCGAAGTTCATCATCGGCCAACAATGTACTAGCATACGCTACGATTCTTGCTTTTTAGAGCAGTTCGATACTCGTCGTGTGTGCAGCACTTTCGAAACTTTGCCGATCCTCGAGCATCCCTATCGACCCTCCTATTCTACCAAAATCATCTCAACCCAAAATAGAATAGTAAATACTTCGTCATTCTTCGAGAATTTACATATAATTATTAGACTACAGATTTTTACGCAATTTCATATTTTCATTTCATTGAAGAAATTGAATCTAAATTGGAACCTACTAAATATCATAACAGATTTATTATTAAAAATTGAAGAAGCTTGCGTCCCACATTACGACTGGACATTAGGATTTTACAAGATTGTAAGATTTTCAGAACTTACATATTAAAAACATTCGTTATAAATTATAACGTAATGTAACGTCGCAAGAATTTCATAATATATCGAATATTTTATATATTTTTGTGTTCTGTACACGTCTGTATTTTCAAATTCCCTGTAAATGCATAAATATCCGTAATCTCTTTATAATATTCATTTGTACCTTATCCCAATCAGTACGTGATTATAAATCTGTACCATCTGTACAGCGAGTGGTCATTCTAATTCAAAGATGAAAGTGTCAATAAGAGGAAGTGAGATCTTGATCGAGTGTCAGTGCATAAACTATATTGTTCTTGGCTGACAGTTTGTTCGTTCTTTCGAAATCGTGTTTCGACATCGTTTAGGAGGAAACCTTGACAGTTAGTCGTGGCAATGAATGAAAGATTTTCTTCGAACAGACGGTGCACAGAAAGCTCGGACGAATCGATGTTTACATCAGATGTTGAATGTATAAAAGTGTAGCATGTCGTGATATGTGGTATTGGTTTTGTTCTTCGAAAGTCATCTAGAAGTGAAGTTTAACGAGATGAGATAGTATAGTGCTGAAAAATAAGAAAATGGTGAGCACCAACCCACCCCTGGGGGTGGCCACTCTGAATCGGGGAAGGAACACTTTCCGTGGCGTGCCCAAAGCGGAAATCGAGCGCAGAACCAATACTCTGCTCCAGGCTATGACGGTGAGTCTATTCGGTGAAGATTTCGGTTTGTTGATAGAAATATTAAATACGATGGTGATATGTCATACGTATCGAAAATTTTGTGGTTGATATGATATAATGTATCATACAAATTTCACAATGTTTGACAGTAGAATTACTAACTTGATATACTAAAAAAATATATCACACACAGATAATTATAATAAAAGTGGTGTAATACTAATAAATAGGTACATAAGTATAATTCCATGTCAACAAAGGTCAACGCTAATCTTATATAATATATTTTTATATCAATTAGCGAAATGTGAAATTCACATTAATTTGCAACAAACAATTTTGATGTATGATAAACTTCCAACTTGCAACGAGGATCTGTAAACTTGTATGAGCCTCGCAATTTTGTAAATCTTAATAAATATCATAACGTAGAATAAAAGCTTTTTAGAAGCAATAAGAAGCTTTAAATTTTGCAAAGTTTTCAACCTTGCAAATCTTCCTATAAATTTTATTGCATAATATATTTGTTAAATTAAACAGTTGGATTTTAAATTCATTACATAAAAATCTCTGCATGTAAAAAGAAGAATGGTGAAAATAGAGTGTTTTGAACTTATGCGCAGTTCATTAGTTAACTATATCTGAATATTTGAAGGTGCCACTAATAAAAAGTAAACAAAATTGTTCACACAATACGTATCTGTTCGTTGCCAATCATTTGCTCGATTGAAGCATGCGTTTAATGCTCCGGCTAAAGAACTTTGAACTGTGAGTATATCGTACCACGAGCGATGCTTCGACAAACGACTAGCAGCTAAAATCTCCTCGCTGTCTCTTATCAACGCGTCTTGTGACTAGCAGATGGTACAATTATGTGTGACGTAAATCGATTGCACATTGTTCTTACATTATTTAATTATCAACATTTGTAAACCAATTGAAGGTTATTTGCAGATGTTTACGATACGTTTGAGAAGTAATTGCCCTTCTATTTACAGAACTAAGTAAATACTTGTGTAACTTATTAATTTATTTTTTACAAAAGATTCGATAGAAACGTGTCCCATTTTATTAGATTGTGTAATATGTAGTTTCATTCAGGTATCAGTGCTATGTTTTGTGGAATATTATAGATAATATTATATTACATATGTCAGCTGCAATGGATAATCATGTATCAAGTGATAAAGAATAATTATGCCATTTAGTGACAGTAATAGAGAGAAAACGAATATTATCAATGTTTAGTAAAAGGATTTTTTATTATTGTTACATACAATGATTATACCATAAGGAAAGAAGAAGTCACATTTTATCTTTTTGCACCGAGTATCTAGATATTAAAATATTGTGTCCCGCCCATTCCTTTGTTAATAGTTATATCTTTGACCTTAGTTTAGAACGTTTGATATTACTATAGATAGAGGAGCTCTATGCTGCTTTGGTGTTCATGACCCAACACCAAGTCGGTTACGATGTTTCTAAAGAGTGTGAATTGGAAACTCTGTTGAACTACCTTCAAAATGCGTTCAAAGTCGACAACGATATGCACGAGAGGGTTTTGCACGAGACGAAAAACATGGAGGTAAGAATTTCGTCGCCAATTCCAATTCCAAATGTCAATATTTCAACAAATTATAAAATTGTAAGTCACTTATTTATAATTTATATAGCCACCGGAAATGCATTTGAACGTCGAAGTGATCGAAGCCAAAGAACTTGTGTCGAAAGATTCTAATGGTAAAAGCGACCCTTTCTGCGCCCTTTACCTCGAATCTGCTCCCACGAGGAGGTACAACACTGCCGTGAAAACATCCACACTGAGCCCAGTGTGGGAAGAACACTTCGAACTGTGAGTTGACAGACGTATGTTTGTTTAAAGCGAAGTTTGAGAATATGTTGCTTGACAAGAATCACACTTTTTTCGTTATATGAATCGACCAGAAGGCATATTTATTAAAAGTACTAGAAATTTACGATTATTCATTCCATTTTTTTATGATAAATAATCCTGCGGATATACGTGATTCCTTTTTTGAGAAGTTGGACGCTAATCATGTATTGTAATAATTAAATTAATATTAGCATTATACATATTACATTATTATCGTTATTTTCATAATTAAATAATCAAATATTTTAATTCATTTTAATTCATAGGTCAATAAAGTATACAAAATTAAGTTTGGGTAAAATATAATATATGGTATTAGAATCTGTTAGATTAAATTTCGGCACTGTGATGCATAAATTGTAATATAACTTCAATCATGATTTCTTGTAGCCCTCTAGAGGACCCAGAAAACGACGTACTGTATCTAGAAGTGTGGTAAGTTTATAACGAAGACTGTAATTGGAGTAAAATTTGTTAACAATATGTTTAGATATTATATTTTTATTCCTCGATTTAAAGGGATTTTGACGCTGCTGAAACAGTTCCTGAAAAAATGAGTAAAGTAAAAGACGTGAAGGGTGTTCGAGGATTGGTAAAACTAGCGAAGGAAATTGCTGTTACTGCCACTACTGGTTGCCATGATAACGAATTTATCGGTCGCTGTAGGATACCTTTGAAGGTACATAAAATAATCAAACATCCCTGTCATTATTTAACTTCTACTCTCAGTTTGCTTAAATTCATCCTCTGATTTATCGCTAAAAATCTAGTTTAACTATCAGTAGTCCAGAGCCCTGAATATATAGGAGTTTTACTTACTTTCTTTTTTAAATCAGAAACTACTCGCTAAAAAAATGTTAGCTAGAATTCAGATCGTAAGAAGCTTTTAATCTTCGTTTAATCACGGATCAAGAACTATTTCGTTTCACAGAACTATTATATTCCTTAGAAAATCCTTCAGATAATTTACATTAAAGTCCACTATAGATAAATTTTTCATAACATATCAATTCTTATTAATGCATTAACAATCTATGAGTCTACTAAGATTGATTTCTCGTTCAATATCAGGACATACCAACAACAGGCCACACAATGTGGTATTCCCTCGAGAAGAAGAACAAATCAAAACGACGTGGTGTAGTGAAACTAAGGCTGGCCTTCAGCGCCGAGCACAATGCACAGGTGGCCGCACAAGAGTACAGACACCTGATCAGGGTGCTATTGTTATACGAAATAGAGACCCAGAAAATAGAGAAATACTGTTGGTGCGGTCGATGGTCAGCGCCAGCGGAAGTTCTTCTTCTTCAGCACAGTGCTCAACGTGGTTTACTAGCCAGAAACGTGACGTTAGCACAATGGATAGAATATTCAAGGATCCATCAAGAACACCCGTTAAACTTTATTGTCTTCAATAAATTAGCGATCGACCTTCTGAGGCCCATGGAAAATGGTCTTTTCTCGGTAGACGAAACAAGATTATTTTGGGACGCCACGAAGAAGTTATTATACTCGTGTCTGAACAGTATTCGCAAGATCAGGAGGCTCACGATTGGAGACAAGAACGCCATGACACAGTTGTCCGCGATTTTAGGGTGATTATTAATAAACTATGTGAATCCTAAGTACAGAATTTCCGTGTTAGCTGGTCGTAGTTTGGGATCGTATCTGATCAACTATCAAGGAAAATAGAATTCTAAAGAATTGGTGTATTTCGTTTGCATTGAATGCGAGTAAAGTAGAGATCCAGTTTAAAAATTTTAGAACAGTTGCTATATTAACTGCAAATTGGAAAAAGTTTAATACATAATCTACGTAAAATGTTAAAGTTTTACTAGAAATAGAAGATGCTCTAAGATTGTTAACCAGAACCTTACGTAATATCTCACGTAATACTTCACGTAAAATCGATTCAAAATCTGTTGAAACAATTCTTACAGAATACTCGTTTATACAAAGAGATTAAATTTATACTTTATTATCACAATCTAAATGAGAATTTTAAGAGCTTCAATTAATATGATTTTAAGAAATAAAATTATCAGATAATCTAAGAAATTACAAGCGTGTACTATTGTAAAGAATAAGAAATTAAGTTAAACATAGAAATCAAATATTTTAAGAGAATAGCAATAATCAGCTAGCGAAGACATTACAGTATTTGTGTTCAAAAGTTTATGTAAACAGTCAATATTCGAGGTTTCCAAAGCGAATTTTTCTGTTTCATTAGAATTCTGTCGTCGATTTCGTCCCTTAAAGTGCCTGAAGACATTAATCTATTCCCTGCAAAAATGTATCCCTGGTTTCCAGACCCTGACGAGACACTAAGTGTCCTTCAAGCTTTGGAGTACACTGTTGAACAGGGTGGTATCGAATGGTGAGCGTTTGTACAATCTTAAGAAAACATTAACATTTATAAATAGCGAATTAAATAATTACACATTTTATTTCTATGGTATTTTAGGTTTGACCATATATTGAATAATAATTTCCCGGAAAATGAATCGGACGAAGATGCGCTGAAGTATCACATCAAAGTGATTCAACTTGTTAGAGCAGATTTACAAAATGCTATTGATAATTACGATAAGCTGTTTATCAAGTGAGAATTAAAAATCTTTTCGACAGAATTTAAGCATGATGTTGAATATTGTTTGAAATTAATTTCATTGTAATTTCAGACGAATTAATTTTCCTTATGCAAGATGTCTGTATATGATGTACGAGAAGAGGATCAGTGATATATGTATGATTGTTATAGAAGATGTCTGCGGCAGGTTGAAGAGAATTGAAATTGAAAACGCCGATGTGGAATTAAATCTGGGAACGACCTTATTCGAACTGTATCTTGCGTTGCAGAGATACGTTATGTAAGTCGTTATGTACTCTGTATATAATTTTTAGCTGCCAATATTCTAATATTCAGAAGTAACTAAAAAATATAATCTTTTTAGCCTTGGTCAAGTGCTATGCGCCGAAGGACAGCTGGAAGGGATGAAAGTACAGACTTACTACAACTGGTTTAGAGCTGGTGTGGCACATTGGCTCGATATAGCGGTGTACAAGGCCCTGAAACGAATAGACAGAGCCGTGGAGTTTGACACGTTGCAAGCAGTCGATAACACCGTTCAGTACAGCTCAAGTGCCGTGGATACATTAACGATATTCTACCAAATCAAAGTCTTTTGGACACAACTTGCATGGCCGGACACGGAAGGCTCCTACACTTTCATTGCCAAAATTATAGACGTAAGTCCATAAAGAACGACTTTTTGATCGAAAAATTTTCGAATATTTATTTCTTATTTTGCTACATGCGTGTATATCTTAAGATCCAGATATAATTCAAAATCCATATTAAATTGTACTGGCAGTCCTAGCTCTAATTTTTTAATGTTACCTATATTCGTGAGAAGTGATTCAAACTTCCTCTTTCTTATTACGAAATAAAAATTTCATGATAATTCTACTATGGAAAATACATTTGATACCTATATACGTAATATACCATAGACCTGCAGACTCATTTCTCAGAAAAGTCCTCAACTGTACGAGTTAATTGTATCTTAGTATAGCTATTAATGAAAGAAAAGTACAAACTTTGAAAATATTTCTATTTCCTGAAAAATATATCGCATTACATATTTTTAGGATATCTGCAAATGTTCTATCGCATACGCAGATAAAATGGCGAAGAAAGCGGAATTGACCACGGAATTGGAACAGTTGTCAGAAAGTAGCGTGTACGAAAGGAAGTTTTCTGTATCAACGGCGTGGTGTTTCGCGATCAATAATATCGATTACATTAGAACGTCAATTGCGCCATTAGCCAATGATCTAGGACTTCAGAACATCGTGGATGAGCTAGCGGAAAAGAAAACCCAAGAAGACGCAGACAGATGTAAACAGACGCTTCAGCTGATCATCGATAATGCCACTGACACTGTTAAAAACAAGATTATAGAACTTTTACAAGTCGTCGCGGATAAGATGTCGCCTGCCATGAACAGGTAACTATAGCAAACTTTTCACATTTTGTGTAATCCCAATTATCGAAACTTATAGGATAAACGGTTCATAGATTCGGTAATTTTTCTCCCTGTCTATTATTTTACGTTCCATACATATTTTACGTCCATAGTTCACGTTCACATATAAATGGATTTAATTAAAAAAATTTAACTAAAATTTCGTTCCATTAAATGAGGTTCTACTATATTTAATTTCTCATTAATTGTTACCTTTATAATTTGGATAAAGGTATCTAATGGAGGGGGCAGAGTTGATAGACACGACCAGCAATACCATGGATCGACTTCTACAATATCTTGATAGTAACTTATCGACGTTGCACGATCATCTTAATGAAGACAATTTTGAGAGGATCTTGCATGTTATTTGGGACACGTTATCGGAAAGCTTATATCAATTAGTACATAATAACCTAGAGGTACTAGAAACTATTCTTCGTCATTCTTTTATTATTTTCTCCAATTATTTTTCCCTCTTTAAACAATCTTACTCTTATATAAATGGCAAGAAAATGCGTTTTAGTAATTTGCGTATCGAAAAAGTATGAAAGCTGAAAATCTTTGCATTACAGAGAAGAAGGCCACCATCGTTTTATTCGAACCTCCATCGCACTCTGCATACTCTCATTCGATATTTTAACGTCGGAGCTGACGAGACAGCGAACGTGAAAGTTCTGGAAAAGATCGAACACCTTCTGGAGCTCCACGGCCTGGAGACAGCTGAGCTGATACATCGTTACCATCAGGAACGAATAAAGGAACAGAACGAGTTGGAAGAATCCGAGTACGGACAGATCACCGTGAAGGCGCAGTTCGTGGATAATTCGTTAAACATTCAGATATTGAACGCGAGGAAATTACGACCGGTCGACAGTAACGGTAAGAGAAGAAAAATTGACATTATTTTCTAAAGAACATTTGAATTCGAAATTACAATTTAAGGCATGAATGCTAAAAATAAGATCTTAGGCTAGACATAGTTTATTATACACCTTTTAATTTCTACGTGTGGTTCTGATGAAACGAAAAGTGCGATTATCTTTGGAATTCATAGAATACGAAAGAGTTTGATTTGAAACTTAAATATTGTTTCTACTGGACGACGTCTTTTTGATAACCAAATATTTTAGCAAATCAATTGTCGCATATGTATCATATAGAATGTATAAAAATATTGAATGATTTATTCGTAGAAAAGTTAATGCTATAGATAATTGTTACCGATGATATATTCATTATCTATAGACGGAATACATAGAAAACTATAATGTGCATTTAAAAATTACAAAGCAAACGTAATTAATTCATGAAAAATTCTTTACTGTAATATTTATAACTTGTTATCTACAAAATTAACTGTACATAGGTCAAGTACCTTTTATTTCTTTATTTAGTTAGAAAAAGAAATTTATTAAGAGAATTTCTTTCAGAAATTTGACAAAACCGTTTAATTAAAAAATGATAATCGCATCAGTTTTTTTATGAGCCTCACTCAATACGTTATACTGAACCATCAAAGAGAAGCAGAATTGCACACGTCGATATACAAAACGCAAAGCTCCATCATCAACGTAAATTGAACTTAGATTTTCATTTTGTAGCTCGTTAACGTTTGCTTGTTTCACTGTAAATCGGTTACGGGAATGAGCGGGTGGTTCGCGACAAAGAGAATGATCTTTTCTTTCGATTTTGTAGGCGATTTGGTAGGCAAGGTGTCTACTCTCAAGCACAAGCTTCATACAAAATCTAAACAAAGACTGAAAGAAGGGAAGACAAGTATGTAAATCGTGGATGTCAGATAAAGAAATAAAAAAAAAGACACGCTCTTCCTCATCACTGTTAAAATTAGAATCTCTCATGCCTGCCCTCGCGACAATTAGACTTCCAGATTTGCATGAACACGGCTGACCAAACTGTTATATTACATTTTCTGTTACTATGTATTTGTAGCTAGAGAATGTACGAGTATTTTAGCATATCGAATAATTTCCCTATGTTAGAAACATGGAATTGATCACGAGTGATGCAAACTTCTATAAGGTTCCAAACATAACAAATAATATAAAAGTTATTTAATGAATGCTTAACCGTTGTAAAATGTGTGTTCTTTCGTTTGTTATGTCATATTAAATTGCTGCATAAATTCTGTGTATGTTCATCAGAGTAGATTTACAAATTCCATTTACGACAATTATCCGCGTAAATGTTACCTTATATCTTTATTTCATAAATACTATCTTATAAATACGAAACACCATTCTCATAAAATGATTTTATCGTAAATTGTCTATTTGAAACTGTTTTTCTTGTCAACTTGTCTTCTTATCTTCAGAAACCGATATTACTTTGTCATCAACCTAATAAAAATCCTTCTGAGTAGATGATTATTGACGGATTTGAATGGACTAGTGAGAATAGTTTATGTCGATTTACATAGCGACATTATATTTATTATGACATTGATAGCGTGTTTATATGAACGAAACGACGGAGAAAATTTATGCAGCGACTTAATATATTAAATGTTGTTGACATTGTGGAACCTCATAGACAAACGACCTATCAAGAATACAGACAGTCACCTTTCATCGTGCATGAGCCTATATCGGGGTCTTTCTGGTGTTTCGAAAGAACAGCTTGAAAATACTGTTCTGTCTATCTTCCAGGTAGTTGCGATTCATATGTGAAGGTGAAGCTACTTCCGGAGGAAAAGTTCGCCGACGTAAAATTGCCTAAAACGCATGTGCAAAAGGAAAACCTCTATCCGCTGTACGACGAAATTTTCAACATGTGAGTAATAGTCAACCTTTCTTTTTCGATAGAGAATAGATCATTGGAAACGTTACAAATATTATATGTAAATATTATATTATATCTATTCATAATAGATGTATGTATAATACGTAGAAATATTAAGAGAATTGAATACACAAACAAGATATAGATTGTGGATGAAAATATTATATAAACAGAGAAGAATTGATTCTCTATGCAAAAATAAATCAAAACTATAAAGTTAAATTTCTTCATCCGTAGCTTATTTTTCAAGAATATCGATTTTGAGAATCTTACTTACATAGATGATATACAGTTTGTCGAAAGACAGGAAAAAGATCAAACGTTCTAATATCAATCTGACATTTTGGTAATACAATATGTAAGTACGTTTGTAAATGAAAAGTAAACTTTGGATAGAGAAATTTTAATTTTTATATATTTTACTTCCTTTTCCATAACAGACCACCTTTCGCCTAATTTTATAACATTTCAAAAACACCATATTATTATTCTCCAAAATGTTATTCATTTCCAAAATTTCCGATTTAACCAATATAAATACTTTCAGACCTCTAACAAGCGAACAAAGAGCCACAGAAAACGCAATCGTAGTTTTCGAACTAAAGGACAAAGATTTTCTTCGATCGAGATTCATGGCAGAGGCTTTCCTACCATTCAGCGAAATTCCTGAAACGGGACCAGATCGAGGAATTGAGTCTCTCGACCAAATTCACTTGAATCTTTCACGTCCTACAAGGAAAAGTAGGTTTTCTTTGCTTTTCCTCTAATCATAACTAACTAATTGCCTTTATCTAATCTACTTTTATCTCTTACATTTTGATTGTTGTTCTATGTTCAGGTACGGACGTAATTCAAGCGTTAGAACACAGAAAGGGAGACAATCAGGCGACAGAGTTCTTATCGAAGCTCAGTTCTAAGGCTGAACGAAAATAATCGTTATCACTCGTAGGAAAAGCGATTGAAATTATTTTCTATGTCATACGACAACGAAGCAACGTTCCGAATATCGAACTGATGCTACTAAATGAATAAAAATGAAGGAATTGTTAATTTTACGAGATACGTAATCTAACTTAATACGTGAATCGTTAAATTGTTTTATTACTAAAGTTTAAGACAATTTTACATCGTCACTATTTTTGTAATTAATTTATCTCAAGCCATTTCACAAGAAAACTCGATACGTAACAAGCATTTCTAAAAATCTTCAACATCAGACATATAAAGTTACTTAAAGGATTTTTGTTATTTTAAATATTACGTTAACAGCTACAAATTTTGTAATTTACTAAAATCAATATTTCTAATTGTTCATGAGCCGATGCGTTGATCATTTTATCATATAAAATTAAATAAATTAGCTAGTCCATGAGGAACAGAATGCAAAGAAATAATGAACTATTTTTATAAAGTTTTCATAAGTATAGGTACGCTGTTTTTAACAGCTAATACCCATTTCTAGGCTGTGTATCGCTTCGAATATCAAACGTCAAATGTATTTTCCTTCGCGAGACACGAAACGTCGCATTTCAAGATTAGGAAAACTGTAAGGCTGAGTAAGTACTACTTACGAGCAATATTGCTATTTACCATTAAGTCCAAAATACACGTAATTGCAATAAATACGAATCAAAAAAGTTTCTGGCAAGAAAACTATCGAATAAGAAAAAATCAAAATGATGTTTGTAACATACGTGTAGATAGAATTGCTACTATGAATCGAACGCATATAGTATGTTTTATACGATGTTGTTTACGATGTATGTATAACGAAAGTATATGTTTTATCTAGTATTATTATCTTTGTCGAATCGATTAATTCAGAAGGAAATCGCGGTCGAGAAATTTGTTATCGAGAGATTCTGAGTACTCTTTGTTTATCAAACTATGCTTCATGATATTCCGCAGAATATCACGAAGTTTACAAAATATTATATAAAATGAAACTTTTTCAACATTTTTTATTATGCGTTATTCAAATTGGGGGAAATTAATTATGTTATTAGTTCAGGAAGTTATTTTATTCGCGGAATAGACAAAGAGTAATCATAATACTATTGTTTTAAATATTATCTATATTTGTACGCGAAGCAACTCAAAGTTACGAAATGTAATGAACGTTGAATAAATTATTAAAACATATTAACACGAACATTGTTATTTTCGTGAGGGCTGCTTAAAAATTCTATAATATCCGATTAATTTCTCGAATTGTAACAAGTTATTATTAAATTCATCTGTTATTTACGAAAGGAATTCCACGCTGTGCGCGTGGTTAATGTTTTCTCGTTCCTCGTTCCTGTCTACGTGGAATGCGTTTTGCTTAAAATTACATGCATTTTATTCAGTTTGCGTGCTCGGCAACGCAGTTGGAATCGATTATTCTCTTGAATTCCGTTCGCAGAAATGTTAAAATTTCATTTGTTGCACTACAGAAGCCTACTATATCATCCGCTGCTCATACAGATCTCAACAAAGATCCCCGATATAAAATACGTTCATCCCAATTTTTTAGAAATATTCTCCAGTTCCTTATGTATTATAATATATATATATAGTTCGTATTCTAATTAAAAATATTTATTTTCTTTGTATCAATGTATTTAAGTTTCGTTAAAATAAAATTTTTCACGTTCTTTTCTATTTTAGTTTGTAATGGATAGATTATAACGAAGGATTTATTTGTGTTTATCAATTCATTTAAATAATAGATTTGATCAAAATGATTTATTTTATTTCGCTCATTATCTTCGAGTCTTTCAAAATACAAAATTTCATGTTCTTTCTAAAAAATTTTATTTGATAATGAATAGGTTGTCGTTATCATAGAAGATACATATATTTCTGTTTATCAATCGAGTTAAGTGATAGGTTTATTTAAAATCATGATACGATTGTGTGTCTATTGTGAATAGATTGATTGCGGTTTTCTTTTCAGTACACAATTCAATTTTTATCTTACCACTTCGCGATCACGTTACCGATACTGATGTTCAGGAAATAGGCTAGTACCACAATGCGTCATTATCGAAGACTGGAAGAGGGAGCTGAAATATCGAAAACGAACTTTACTCGAGATTATACCGTTTTTTGTTACGTTAATCTTAATTTTATCTTGTATAACTTTTCTTTCAAACATATCACATGGAGAATTTATTTTATGATAAAATGATTTTAATGAAAAACCTTAAATGTTAACTAAATATTCCTTATGTATTCAATGGTTATATATATATAATATCTGAAATTTTAAATGATTCTTTAATATTTTTTAATAAATACATACAAATTCTGTAAACACAACATTATCAAAAAATATAGATAAAGCAGCTTATTTATTGTCCTGTCACAATAGAGAAATCTTTTAAGAGTAATAAATATTTCAGAAACACAAAAGGAATTCCTGCGATTGAGAAAAGAATTAAGAATTAAATGATGAAGTTTATCATGATGAATGAAGTTTATCATAATGCTATAAACACGTCAATATTTTCGAACTTTAGAAAATCGTAAGGTACAGGATGTGACGGAAAAGATATTTAAGCAAATGCTCGATATTGAGAAACAGAATTCAATAATGTAGATTGCCTGAGAAAAGATTACAAATGTGATATATTGCGCTAGCGCAATGTAGACGGTTAATGGGTCAAATGACAAGATTTAACGATCATGAATAAATGTATGACTTCCCTTAGTGATAACTAACCCAGTGTTATTTTTCCAAACAAGAATCATGTTGAAAACCCAATATTGCGTGGCAAATGCGTGTAACTCGGATTACTTAATTGACTCTATTTCGTAACACGTTATCTCGTTATCATGGCCCTTTGCGTTGATGATTCAGTGGCGTGCAGAAAGTCATCTAGGTAACTCTTACAGCTACAAGTGCACGCAATGCGAACTAATATTGCAATTTTCTATTATAGCTCCATTTCCCCTTCTCCTTTTTATCTTTTCTATACATATGTATCACAGAAAACGAAAAGAGAAAAAAAAGAAGATGCGAAGGCTATAGGGGAGGACGATGATAGGTCATACACCTTCATCTTTTAATGTACATAATTTTAAAATTCAATACACTATGTGTATGTATATCTATCTCAATGAGTTTCACATTATCCAAACTATATTTTCATTTATCCTAGGATTAAATATCTGCTTTTGTTATCCGTCTATTCTTGAGCATATTAAAATTATCGATAGTAGTCTTGCCAAGTGACATAAAAATTAGAAAATCGACAGACTTATCGTGTCTTTCGCGTGTGATCTTTAGACGTATAATATGTAAAGGTTCCTTTCCAATCGAAATGTTACAGAAAATGGATACGACAACTTTATTAATAGGATACTCTGCAAAAAATATATAACGAGGAATATGCTCGGAGGATCGGGTACACGTTAATAGAAGTAAAATGAGGTTTGCCTTTTGGCGTATTAATTAAAATACGCAAACAAAGGTTCCCCTTAATGATCACGTCGATAGCATAGACACTGTGCCTCATTCGAACTGCGACGCTGGACCCCAGTAATTGCATATAATGAAATCTATGGCATCGTTTTAAAGAAAGATCGGAAAAACTGTTTAAAATTCAAATGAATGCGGCCCGCCGCGGACAATGCAAACAGAGCGCAATAACCGGCGCTCACTTTTCGATCGAGTTTCGGAAGTTTTATGCGCGAAGCAACGATGGCTCTCCGCTTTAATTGCCTTACAATTGATTTCATATTACTCCGATTGAGTTTGCTCCGTGCCGGTACTACGATTACGTTCCAAAAGGACCATCCCTCAAAAGTTACAAAATTAGATATCATTCGGTTTTGTGATCAAGCAAATTGTGCGAATAATAAAATCTTCAGAGAAAAGAAGGAAGCTTGCGGGATTATTTTACGTACGTATGTGTATATATAGGCAAAGTACGTATGAGTATACACTGAATAAAATTTGAATGCATCACAATATGGAAGTACATGTCACATCATTGTACCTTGTTTTGTGCACTTTGTATTTTTAAACAAAAATCAAACGATAACTGTCTAAATTTAGCAATTGGAAAAATTACAAATAATGTAGTTTAGTACAGACATGATCAGTAATCACGAATCGGAAGGAAATTCCCTCCTATTGTTGTAATAATCTACAGTTGCAATGTAGATAAGATATCTTCAAGAGAATAATGAAAAGTTATGAAATTTATCCTTGAGACCAGATATCGATAGATTTTTATTTAATCCAGTAACTACAAAATGATATAAAGGAAAAACCTAGTAAAATGAAGGATTTCAAAGGAGTAACGTAATAATTTAGGATCAAATCTTAAAAAATCTCAAAGAAAATATCTTAACGTCGGCAAGGGTTTGAAACAATTTTAGAAAATAATATGTAATAAATAATAAAATATTTTTAAACATGGAAAGATCTAATATCTGAAGAATTTACGGAAAATGAAGAAAAATTGTCCTAGAAAACAATAAATTATATTATTTGGTATTAAATACTATTAGGATAAAAATATTTTTAATATTTCAAAGCATAAAATGACGTAATAAATAGCTTTAGATTTCCTCCTAATATTTTTATTCTGACATTAAGGTAATGTACAGATCTGTGAATCTGTGAACACAATCACAAACAAACATAAAAGGATAAAACTGCGCCGTTATATAAGAGATACGAGGTACACACTTTACATAAATATCATTATTAATAACTCAAGACGAAACTCCGCGCCACGTTAACTTTCCGCCCCTGTCCATGACTCGACGATGCACCGGATACTTTCTTGTCTCGATGTTTATTAAAATTTTCGGTGCACCGTCGGAGACGAAGGACCCTTTTTGTCATGCATAACCTCACCCGTGGCTCAAAGGGAAGCTTCTAAAAACGAAGATCGTGTGCCTGTGCAGAAAAAAAAGGAGAAAAGAAGGAAAAAAACGGGTTGCCACTTTCGCGGAGGAGCCGCCTCCTGTAACGGAATGCGAAGTTTCGTCGCGACAGAGTGTCCTTAAACGAAACTTTTCGGTCGCCGGAGATAACCTCGGATTATTACGCGGAACTTTTCGGCGTAGACAGCCAGAGGAATATCTCTGGCGATATATATTCATGCATACAGTGTTTTTTCTAGAAATCACGTTGCTACCCGCTTGCAATCATTTTGACCACTTGAAATTCCTCGAAAATATTGACACGAATTATGTTCGGTCATATCGTGAACGATATTGAAGGAGTGTTTTGTCAGGTGTTCAGAGAGATCGTTAGAACGATATACACAGGACATGATTTGGAATGCACTACCGCTTTTATCTGGTCGTTAGTCATCAATTTTTTCTCGTAATTGACAGTCGGTAGCCGCTGGACTCGCGTGTAACGGATCCAGTTATATCAAGTAGCTTTTCACGCGATCAATTGGAAATCTTGTATACATTCGAGTCGGATCTTGATTTAGTTTACAGTACATACATAGGCTACTGAAAATGACGTTGTTCGCATTTGATAAGGATTTTATCGGCTCTAATCACTTTTGCGTTTTTTCAACCCCGTTCGATCGAGGAACTTCGCGACGAACGAAGCGATAGGAGATCGCTGTTTTTACCGGTGCATGATGAAACGGAGATATACATGTATATCGAGTTCCTTGCCACGACATTTTTCTACCCGGTACACGATACGGCGCAGATAAGTCGTATGCTCGGCTACCTTCAGATCTGATACGCGAAACAATAATAAAGTATGTCAGGAACGTCACGGTGCAATCTTCCACGATAAATAATCTCTCGGAGAAACGACGATGAATCGCTGAGTAAAATTTGCATGGCGGATACGCGGTGTTCCGAGGAATAAGAAAATTCTCTGAACAGAGTATATTTCTCGTTGGATCTCCGTTATTTACACACGTTTTGTTTGCCACACACCGATATTGCATAACAGTGTGTACGGACGTAGATGCAGTAGTACAAATATGAGACAATTAAGGAGCTCGAGACGTGCAGATAAACTCGTAATTACAGTGACGAAGAAACGCGATAGCCATAGAACGGTCGCTTCCACTGGATGTCTGTTTTCGCTATTAGCTAGGGACAATTTAACGACGTTAAACAGAACTTTAGATAACGTTCCTTTTTTGATGGATTACATTGTATAAACCTGTTTGCATCATTTTTTATCCATGTTATTTCAGTGCCAGGGAAATGAACAAAGTTCTTGATTTGATATCAACCATCCGAGATACTTCATAATTCAATGAATTCGTCTCTGTATTAGATAAGTACTATGTCCATCAAAGCAATAGAGACAGCGAGTTTGTAAAATAAAATGTATAATGTGATAAAAATGAATATTTGATGTCAAGTAGGTACTCGTAAATGAGGGAAATATCCTTAAAGAGGAATTTAAATATCCTGTTATTTTAGTAAAAATATTTAGTTTTCACGCTAGAAATAGCAACCTTTTTCTCATTGGTATTTTTGGTTTATTTTATTAATAACGATTAATCTTCCTTTCAACTTTATTAATATTTTATTACTGTTTACTCTAATACTGGAAATATCGAAGCTTTCCCTTTAAAAACACGAGAAAGATGCTCGTCTTTAAAGCCGAAGACATTCGAATTATTCTACTTATTACAAGATATAACAACATTTACCCATTAATTAATAAACCTAAATAACCTAACTGGTCTTTACAGGATTAGATAAAATATCCAAAAATGCTGGAATTTGTAACTCTGTATTTCCTGAAATGTTTAAAGAATAAGACACGATGGTTCTTTTTCACAGGTAAGTCGTATTAGTGAAAGTTTACGAGTCACAAACTACCAGTACTAACAAACTCTCTTGTATAACAATACGTCAGGATAATTAACAGACTAAGATAAATTTAGAAATCAAAGTTTATAAATTACAAATTATCTAATTATCCTATTCGACACAGAATTGTAAAATCATAAAACAGGAGACTGAACCTAATCTACAACTTGTGACTTATTAATTTACTAATATTATCGATTGCTAAAGTATTGTTCCAAAAGTAAATCGTTCGAAGCATATTTCCCTGCGAATATCCAAATTTCGAAGAAGTCCATGGCTGTTTGGACCAGGATACCTAACCTACAAAAATCAGCGGAAGTCAGTCCATCTATCCGCGTCGGAAAACACTGGTACAGAGAAACGAGTGGTCGCAAATCAAACTGAATGCCGCGCACAGTGAGCGACCAATTTTTTAGCTGTATCCAGGAAAGTATCTAACTCGGTCGCCTCTTCCTGCGGCGAACGCCATTTTATTGGCAACGTGGAACGTGTTTGTGACACGTTTCACGGAACCGTCGCGTCGTGACACACGCGAACTGAAGTCTTTGTAAGGTGTTTGTGTGCGTGTTTGCATACGTATCCGCCAATGTGTATGTATATGTGATATACTATATACGTGTGTATGCGAGCGCATAATAGCGACACGGCAGCGTTCTACAGACAATACGTAATTACCGGGAATGTCGATCGATACGAGGCGGCTATGTAAACTGACCAATGATGACTGTTGACCGATAACAATCGTTTCGAAACGTGCAATCTAAAACGACTTTAAAGCAGCGGGACACCGGCTATTTACGACGATGCGGCAACCGCCGGTTACATCCTCTCTCTTTTCTCCCTTTTCCCTGCCCTTTGCCATATCCTCCTCGTCTTCATCCTATTTTTTCTTCTCTCTTCTCTCACTCGCTCTCCCCTTTTTTTTTGTTGTTTTTGTAATTTCATCGTATCACGTCATGCAATTTTGAGCCTTGTAATTACACACGCAACACGTATGCATAATGTTTGCTCGTGGAAAAAGAGATTCAACGGGCGCGACGAGAAAAATGAGTAGTTGTTTGGCCAATTTACCGTTGTTTAACTGCGACGTTGCGCTGTCGCGTGAATAGAAAAAAAACGACGCAGAGATGTACGCAAGAGCTGTGCTATTATCGGCACCTGTGTGGAGCGCCATTTCTGTGAAAACAATTGTCGAAAAACAACGCTCCACGGTGCAGAGACGATTTCACGTTTAAGCGCTTGGAGATTTGTAATAATATAAAAAGTTTCAGGAATCTTTTAAGCGATTAATTTATAAACCCCTCTATGTTAAGTAAAATTCATTCTTTTCCTCCGTGAACATGTACAATGTACAGATACGATAAATGCACCCGATATCGCCTAGTCATGATATAAAATGAAAAAACTATTGATGCAACTTGGTGAAAGATCATTATGTATAGTATAGAAACGAAACCCGACAAGAAGTACTAAAGACACAAGTACAAAAAGATTTTACTCCGTACGTTCCTTTTTTTTTTTTTTTTTTTTCGTTTTTTAGTATCGGGTGAATCGAATCCGGCCAGTAATGAAACACGCTACGAAGTCCAGGTTCCAATGCAACGCGTGTTGATACGTTCAATGAAAAACTTTTAATCTGACGCTCTTAGTGCGCAGTTTCGCTGCCGAAATGAAAGGATTCCCGGCGACAAAGAGAGATCCGAAGCCTATTGGAGCGTCAGTTATTATTTTCATTGAGAGGTACGCGCGAATCGAGAACCGGATTTTAATCCGGCGTGACAGTGACGAGACGCTGACACGAAGATCCGCACGAACAATTCGTGGACTCACACCCCTAAGCAGCTCATTCAACAGCCCTTGGAATTAGCATAAGCGTCATCGTGGTCCGTACCACGCCACCGTAAATGAAGGTACATGATATATTGAATTGTTCGGAAAGTTCATTTTCGTCGCTGGATTTATTTTATTCTATTCTCTGTATTCGTCGCGTACTTTTACAAAAAAATTACTGGCCAAATGCAGGTTTCGATTGGACATCTATATAACAATCAGAGAAAATATCTGGTATTGATCAACAGAAAGATTCTCGTTTTTCAAAAAGAAAGGAGGATGTTACATATTTCAATAAGAAGTTTATATAAGATGCTTGATATTTGTTAAGAATTTACTGATGAATAAAATAACATCTTCAAATTTTGGCTATATTTCACTATGAACTTTCCAAAAAATTCTTCTTTGACGCAATCATAAAAATAGAGAACATTTGACCGAGTCAAGCGATTCAAGTAGATAAGGGCGTTATTCAACAGACATATGCTGTACCTAAATGCTAAAATCACCTGAAAATCAACTAATTATTATACCTACGACTTTTTCGTCATTGTAGTAAAATGTAAGTAAAAGTGCACATATAGAAATTGTTTAATAATATACAAATCCTTCAAGGATAATAATAAGATATATTAAATATCGATTATACAGGTGGAACAGATGTTTTCTTTAATTCTTAGCTATTTTTTCTTTAATGTGATTGATGATTAAAAAGCGGGTAAAATGAGTTAAAAACATTACTTTCTAACATTTACCTTGGTATATACTGTTATTTATGCCCTTTTGTGATAGGTGAACTTATAGAAGTAAAATTGGGAATTTAACATTACTCATGTTTCATACGTAATAAAATTTATTTACTTTACAACGTTAAGAACCTTACACAGTTAATGTTGAGAAATTTACAAAAACAATTTTTCGTTCCTAAGAGGCTCAATTGACGATCAGACAAAGTTTTATAAATGATACTGGTTCGTCAAATTCGAACTTGAATGAATCGACATTTTATATGCACCAAACTAATAATATTATGCATAAAACTTTCGTTCGTTACGTACGTAGTGTAATAATACTTTTGCTACATCGATATTTTATTTTTTTCTTCTTCAGTTTTCGTTGTTTTTCCTTTCTTGGTGGAGTAGGCTGAGTGTTCACGGAACACTTGCATCGTCGAAGCGGTGGAAAATGTAATCGATTGGAGGTAAAATTGTTTAGGGCGTGTTATTTTATCCTTGCTCTTTTCTTTCCTTTAAATAAATACAAACCACACAGGAGAGAAAGAAAAAATGACATATTTTCCATATCGCGGACGAAGAAAGCTTTGTCTGGAATCACCAAAGGCTGACCGCAATTTGCGGCTTGTAGCCTCAAAGGATTAATAATAATTAGCCGATCTACGATTATAGCTTAATCGTCCTTTTATAACAGCCAATCGCCTCGTATTATTTTTCTTTTTTTCCTTTATCCTCTCATATCGAATCGACGTTTTCGCCCCAGTTTTCCGAACAGACCTTTTACTTTACATAATGCTTTGACCAATATATGTCATGCAGAAGAAAATAGGAACAAAATGGGAGAGAATATAGGAGCAGAATTTTGTATTGTCTTCGAAGGAAACATTAGCTTCCATTATGTACTTTACTATAAATATATCACTTGAAATTATTGTGCAATTTTACAGTTCAAGAGTTTCAATTCTATTCCAGTCTAATTATATGCCAATCGTTATTGCACATCGAGCATCTAATGATCTAACAATCGAACGATTAACCATTTTAATCACAAAACATCTACATATATAGGTATAACACAATTATTTATCTTCTCAACATATTCAACATTACATAAATTACCTAAGAAATGTACCTTACAGATTGACTTTCGAACTGTAGGGACAATATGTACTCCCTTCACAGGATCATTCTATCAACCTCCCACTCAATTTCCAAAACAACCTACTACATCGAGGTCTCTCAACTTCATTCAATATACTTCAAACAAAAAGTAAAAAAAGAGAGATCCCTCGTCCCAAGGGATATCCCGTCACATTCACCCTAAAAAGCAGACAAATACCCTATCAAAAACTATTCCGTGACAAACAATAAGGCGCCGCGTGAAGGTAAGAAGAAAATCCGACAATCCAGGCTGGAAGAGTGAAGTATAAAAAGCGGGCGAGCGTCGGATGTGCGAGCAATTACCATCAATACATACGAGGATGTTGTACCTGAGCGGTCGATCCAGATGGTGGCAAAACGAGGCTTAAGCCGCCGCCCGCTTGCCATGGCACGCAGCAACATTGGCAACACCCCCGTGCGACCGTAATTTCGACTTAACGTCGATTTATCGCGCGACCACGAGCCGGTCAGAAACGCGACACGCGTCTTTTTTTGTTGTCCAGTGCCGTAATAGTGTCGAAGGTGCGCCGGTCACGTTCGTTATATCAATGCCCAGTCGTTTCTCAGTTCTTCGACTCGTTCTTTTCTCCATCGTCGTCCCTTTTCTTCGTCTTCCTCGAATCGTCAAAGCCGCGAAGGAACGGTTCGTGACAAGTATCGGCGGAACAGGATCGACGTCGAGCTCCTTTTTCTAGCGTCTTCTCCACCGAGACAGCCAGAGGCCAGTTCGCTCGCGAAGGGCAATCCGCTTCTTCCACCTTGGCTTCCTCCTTTCTTCGTGGAACAAGGCCGTCGCAGGAAGTGGATCTTTTTCGTCTAAGACGCAAGAACTCGTAGAGAGAAATCGTCCCGTCCTGAATGATGGTGCTAAGTGGAACACGAGATAGTTCGCGTTTATGGCGGGATGAAAAGTATTCTTGCCCCGCGGTGATTCGCTTTGTGACGAAACGCGATTTTGCATGCTTTTGTGGACGCGGAAGCTGACGGAAGTAGATGCTCGGAAGAGTTTAAGTGACCCATTCTAGAAAATTTGACAGTCGCTATGCTAGACGTTGCTATGCTAGATAGATTTGTACCCTTTTAAAGGCATTGATATCTACTGCTAGTTTGGAGTACTTTAAACGTTTTGGTCGCTGAAAGCTTGTTCTTTATTGTAGTAGAGTATCCAAAAACAAAAAAAGATGAAAATTATCAAAAGTGACAGTTCTGAGATTATTTTCATGAAACATCTTCCATTGTGGAAACTTTGGTAGTGGAAATTGTATATTTGGTGGAATGCTACGTAAATTTCGCATCCTTACAAAAAAATTCTTTCGAAATACAAAACATATTTTTCACGTTATAAAATGAAGTATTGAAGAACAGAAATAACGACAACAATTTTACGGGAGAATAAAATTCTTATATTAAAGTAATAATCTTCTGTCTCTAGAAAATATTTTAAGAATAAATTTTTGCATTGCAAAACTATGTTTTAAATTTCCGATGAAAGTTCAATCGAGGAAAGTGTTTAAGAGTGTAAAAATCTCAAAAGACGGGTATTTTAAACACGTCAATATTTTGATATTTCTCGGAGGAAATACCGTTTCGGATTTCGTTAGTTTTGCTAATAAATGGAAACGTTGCTTCGTTGTACATACGTGATGTTACGACACGAAGATTTGATTACGTACGCCGCGCCGTTGCGTACGATCAATGGAACGGGTCGTAAATGAAAGCACGGAGTGGCGGAGTGCTTCGACGTGAAAGTAACTCGACCTTTGCGGTCCGACCAGTCTCCGTTATCTTCGTGTAACGAAGTCGAATCTCATTTTTGCCTTAAAGCGTTTCAAGTAATACCTTTTTGTCAAAGAGAATCGTTTAAGATCCAAGGAATTGGCACAAAATCTCGAAATATTTAAAGCAATTTGAACTTCAACTACCAGAGCTCTTTCTTTCCGCAAAGAAACCTGTATTTTCAAACGCTCAATATTAATTTCTTCCAAAAAGTATTAACTTCAATTTTGATAACTTCTATTAACATTTAGGAATTGATAGGTGTGGTATGAAATAAAGTAGAATAGTTCAATATTATTTATAACAATTGTCAGACGTAATTGTTCTGATAAGATAAAGTACTAATAAATGCTTGTAACAGTTACTAGATATAATTGCCTTTATCAGTTAAAGCTACTAAAAGTTCAACTTGTTCATTCTCGATGATACGTACGTGCGATAATACGCTTCAACAAATTATCAATTAACAAAACGATAAATGTAATTGTTTCCAATATAACTGGTTTTAAAATGTTACTAGAATTGTAAAATATTACGTCTTCGTTACGAAAACATTAGAATAGATGTGTTTCTATCATTAATAGTTAAATTAATAAAAAAGAATTTTTCTAGCCAGTCTCAAAAAAATTCAGCCCTAAAAGTGTTAGAAGGTAAAGATTGCAGAGTAAGTTCAAACTATGAAGTCTTGATTGACTTTTGGCAAAATACCTAGGATGTAGAATCGAGTAATGGGGTGGAATCAGCAGGAGCAAATGTACAAGATACTATTTCTAATGGCTTCCCTTCCCATTCCATACCTTCTCTTCCTTTTGTTTGCCATCCTTTTTCTTTACTTTCTTCATTTGCTCCTCTTCCTGCCTCCTCTTTATTTTCTTCCTTTCCGCTCCACTTTTCCTCTCCCTTCTTCTCTTCTATTCGCTTCTTTCCCTTGTTTATTTCATTTCTTCTCTTCTCTTTCTTTTATTCATTTTTAAATTCCCTCTTCTGTACAATCATCTCTCCCTTCCTTCGCAATTTAACACTACGGACGTAGATGTAACGTGCATTTCTTTTACATATAGCTAATATTAATCGTTTGTGGGAGTACATCGTCGGAACGATGCTGAATGATTATGATATCTCGAGTTGTACACAGCCCCTCCCGTTTGATCCTCAGAAAGCGTGATAATTGGCACACAAAGAAGCACATTAATGCGCATAAAATGGGAGCAGGGAACGGTGAGTTGCATTATCTCCGCCACCGCAAGTAAATAGCAAGAAAGTCCTTTGATCGTACGTACAAAATAGCACGCCTTTACCATGACGGCGCGAACTTCTGTTACCACGAGCACCAAGCGAAATTAAATCGTCCCTGTGACGTCTGCCGCTTTGAACCAAACGGAACGCAAACTTTTTCGTTCCTGAACAGAGGGAAAAATACATAGGCCAGCGAAAGATGTTGAAAGAATGGCTTTCTCTTTGTTGCTTCACTCGATTATGTGATTATACTAATGTTTCGATCCACTTTTATTCGTGAGAATAAAAGGGCGTTTTCACAAATTCATATAGCCACATGCAGTTGAAAATTCTCATCTGTTATTTAATAATAGCTTGTTTACCTGTTCCAAATAAAAGAGGAAAACAACATACGCCACAATTCATTCCACGATTTTTCCAAAGATATCAGATAAGGCGTTATAACCGCTAGAAAATTCGAAATGATTACAAAATTATTGACTAAAATTTATTTTTTAAGATATATACAATAATATAGGAGAATTAATTATTTCATATACATGAAGAAGATTTTATAGAATGGTTGCTAGAAACATACAGAAGGTTCTTATTTTCTTTAAACGAAGTGACCTAGTAAGTTTTTTTAGTCAACTAGTGTTTCTATTGAGCTTAATAAGACTTGAGATTTTTTTTGCCTTACATAATTACAGAGTTACGACAGAGAATGCTCTTCTCAAAGGAAACTTCGACAAAATCTCAGGAAATATTTAAAATAAATTAAAAGATCTAAATAATCTATCAGCTGAAAATCATTTGGATAATTTATTTTACTATATGTTTTAAATAAATAAAGCCACATACTATCACTCTTTTCATTAAAAAGTATTGCAAGTAGAGTCGATGTCACGATTCCATTTAAAAAACGACAGAAATTGCGAGTTTCGTTGGAAGACTTGTTTCTATCGCATGATCGGAGAAATATGAATGCGTACACGAGAGTAAACGGAGAATCATCGATTATTTAGTGAATGCCGCGGCGAGCATAGTTTCAACCGTAGCCGGTACCGGGTTGATAAAGTACGATCGTTAAATTCGAGTCCCAGAAAAGTGGCCTCTCTCGTGGCAAACGCGGCGTAAGCGTCGTTAAAGCATAGTTGACGTTCCTCTTAAAATTAATAGTACGTATCGTTAAAACCGGTATGCGAAGAAACGGAGCGCGCTTCGAAATTTTACGACACGGCCCGCGCCTTCTAAAAGCTTATTGCGGAACGATACGGTTTTGGGCCTTGGGCGATGCGAAACGTACGCTTTCAGAACGATCCCGCCGGAAGAAATTCGCGAGTGGAATTTTCTATTGCTCTAATGGTACCTGCTATTTGCTAGAATTAAAGTTGGAGTTAAAATAAATGTTTAGTATCCCAGGTGATTTCTGGTGTTAAATTCCGGTGAACTTTGAAATATCGTTTCACGCAATATAAGATGTGTTCATACATAGAATAACACGAACGACTAGAAATACATCAATATAGAAACAATTTAATTTTATACAAGAAATATTCTGACAACTACGTAGATCAATGAATCGGCTGACGAACTTTTTTATCTATTTCAGTATAACAGCGGAAATTTTATTATTTATTTAGTCAGAATATAAATAGTAGATACCTGAGTATATCGAACCAAGAAAATTGTCTACTCTTCTGTCAACTAGAATTCCTATTTCTTAATCCTTCAATCACCATATATTTTCATGCGAACACCTTAATCATTTTAAACACAAAAGAAGCGAAGAATGGATCTCTTTCTCTCTCGAAGTTGAGCAAGTAGATCGATTCTTTCCGCCCCACGTAAGTCGTTCGAAGAACAGAGAAACGCAGGTGAAGGGAAACTAGTTTCTGATCCGCTGCTGCCGTTCCAGAACGAGATTCCCGGTCTGGTGGTCGGCGAATGAACAACGACTTCCGGTGTCGCCTCTTCTTCGCTATAAAGGGGTACTCGAGGCGGGTAACCGCGGAACACAAGAAGCAAGGTGCGCTCCGATAAGGAGCGACTGTACAGAAGGCGTCGCGGTGGTTGTGTTGGAAAAACAAGTTAATCGTAACTCGTTTAGGGAGTTGGTTCGCGGAGGAACAATTCCTCCTCCGCGCTGAATGCATTAAACGGCGTCCAAGTCTGAATCTAATCCGAGAGTCAGTGTTTCGGCGATCTGGCGGATGGGGTGGGTCGGTCGCGAAGTTTTATCACGGTTAAAGTGGCGGCCACGGCGGAGGTATTAGTCGCTTTCGAGCGGCAGATAACTGTAACGAGGAGCTCGTTAAGAACTCACTTAAATCCCACTTGCCGGAAACAAGCCGAGTTCGAGTGTGTTTCAAAATTGCGCCGCGAGCGCTGAATATCGTCTCGGGCTACTTTACGACCTGTTGAAACAAAAAGTCGATGCCGATTCTGTCAATTACGAATCCGGTGCGAGTGTGCAATCCGTTACGTATTGCAAAAAGTGTATATTGCGAGTAGAGAAGAACGCACAAACAATCTTTTGATTCTCCAGAAGACGATATAAAATCTTTAAGTATATTTTTAAAAAAACATCAAATGATCTTATAAGATTTAACGACACAACTTTGATGATCATCCGTTGAAAGTAATCAATATAATATAAAATCAATGTAATCGACGATAATATAAATTCGACGATTTCCTGTGATTTGCAAATCTTTCCCTAGTGACACTACTTTGATGATCTTTTATTCAGCTACAAATCGCATTATACCATAACCAAACGTTATGACCTTTTCATAAAGCTCGTGTGAGCTTTAAACGATTGATATGTAACTTTAGATACCAATGTTATGACTTTAAACTTCGATATCATGACCTTAATGTAGAATGTCAATATCATGACCTTGATGGTATTGTCATCGTAATGTAGTAATATTGTACAACACTCATCCCCTTTTAGTGAGACGAGAATGTTTAAAAGTAATCATGAGATGAGATTTTACATTACACGATGATACTGTAACTCAAAAGTAACCTTGTAATTCATTTTACATTGCTGGCTGAATTATTAAACTCGTGCCTGATGCGCGTGGTAATCGAAGCGGGCATCCATTCATTTGATAATTTGGCCAAATACGAATTCGCTGCTGAAACGTAGTTAACGCTGACGCGAGTCTATGACGCGCTTTTAATTGCATACGAGTACGAATCGTGATCAAAGCAAGTGACGGGCGCGGACTATGGTCGGCGCTTAACATTAACGAGGGATGAAGAGAAAGAGAAAGAGAAAGACAGAGAGAGAGAGAGAGAAGCTGCTCTGTTTAAACCCTTTGAAGGAAAAGTCAAACAGGAAAAACCGCAGAAAGTTCTCATCGGGAATTGCAAGACTTTTCTGCCGTGTTTAAATGCGAGAAGAAAGTCTGTTTCCGGAAGCTCGTTCCTATGCAAAACTGAATTGCCGTTGTTGTCCAGCCAAGCGCCGCCAGCAAACTCGACGTAATCCTGGCTACGCGGCGAATTTGAAATATACTTTTACGAGGAAGCGTGTCTGTATTTAACGAGGCCTTAATGCTACTACTATCGACAAACCACCAACAGCCAAGTTGGAGCGTGGCGAAATTTCAAGGGCGACTTCCTCCCTTGAACCGTTCTCTCTGCGACACTGCTCTATTTACACAAGACACCAACGGCCCATTCCCCACAAGCTGATTCCTCCGCTGGAATCTTCACCATCGGTACAATTAAATCGTAGTAATGGACCGAGAAGTAGCTTCTTTATTCTAATAAACGTTTTACGTTGGGAATTCGGTTTAACGCCGTCGTTTCGTGCTCAAGTAAACTCAAATTCCGTCGAACGGTATGATACTTACGATGAAACGCTCGGAACTGTTGCACCGGAAATTAATACCGTCACCTATGATTTTGTAGTTTTAGTAGAGGATATATGGGCTATAAAACGCACGTATAATCTTTTAATTTCCGGCCTAACAGTCCCCCTAAATCTAATGATCGAAAAGAGTCAGCTTTGAATTCAATTTGAGGTTTAAATAGTTCACAGAATGGGAGTTCACCATGTGGATTTCAAATATGTGGATTTAATCGATGAAAGTTCGGTTAATTCAACAATAAGTAGTTAAAATTCCATTCGTTCAACCAAACGTAGTTCTACGGTATGAGAAACATATGTAATATTGTATCGTGAAAGTTTATGCATTTATGAGAATGCACAGGATGTATATATTATGTAAAAATATACAAAATATCTAAAATTAAATGTTTTTTTATACTTGCGAAAGTTTGTCTACACCTTATTAAGACCTATTTTTGTTTAAGTAAAAAATGTGTAACTGTGTATGACATAAAAGACAAAGCAATAATAAAACATCTCGTAGTCGCCTGATCATAAAAAGAACTAACTTTGTAATAAAACGTAGCATTCTATTTTATTAAAAATTTCCTTTTTATAGAATATTTTCGTTATTGACGTGTTTACTTACGGATCGACATTGAATTTAAATCGAAGTAAGACTAAATTAAAAATACCACAATTACTAAATCCAAAATAGTATCAACAGGAATTCGTCCGTATAATAATATCTTAATACGTATAATTTGGACCTGTTCGATTTAACGGCGAGTAAACGGACGCGCGTTAGAACCGAGGGAAATTTTTGTCGGTCACGATGATCGCTATCGGTGTCATAACGCGTAGCAATATCGGCGGGTAACAACGACCTAGTCGGGCCGCATTCAGCATGGCCTTTTACGAGTATTTTCTTAACATTATGCAAAATGATTCCCAGCGGAATTACCAAAGGCACTCGGATAATTCACGGGAGCGCGCCTCCGGGGGTACCGACTGGATTCCGTGTTGTGCACGAATGGAAAGTCGTTTCGGGGAATAATTCGCGTCACTCGGGGCGACCGAGCTACGGATACTAGGACCTTGTGTCCCGATGTATACCAAGAGGGCGGCCTGAAAAAAAGCATTATGTGAAACCCCCTGTGGAATTACTAGGGAAAGACGGAGGGAGCGAAAATAAGAACAGAGACGGCGAGATACCGGCAGAGGGGTGATGGACGCGGAAGATCGTAAGTACATGCGGCTATAGGTCGTAATAAACGAACACGAAGTCGATATGAAGGGAACTTTCTTTCGACGCTCATGTTTTTCGGTCGTCGTCGTCGTTCGTATCCTGTTACGTCTGCAAAGGAAGTTGCGTAAAAGTTACGTAACGTTACATGGGTTGGTTCACTGCAAAGAGATTCCGCGGAGATTTAAGGTGGCGTGGACGTAGATACGCATGGTGTTATATTATGAGGCCGTGTGTTTTTCGTTATCGAATAAGCGAATATTTATCGACGCTTGCATTTTATGACTGTTTATATTGTATGCATTTTACTCCGGACGGTAAACTGACAGGCGACCGTTGAAAACAGAAATATTTTGCCCCTCGTGTATTTCGAATAAACACACCGGCGTTTTTTAAGTAATATTTATCGAGGAAAATACATCAAGTACCGTATACAGGTGTATTGAGGAGCACCGCGGTTTTTGCAATTACCGAAATGAGGATAAGGATGATAAATACACGGTAAAATGACGATTTTTGAGTCGTGTAATTATTATTTGTGATGTACGAGGGATCGTTGAAGTAGATTTATAATGTATTGTCACGACGTTGGTTAAATAAAAGCTGAAAATCTGACGATGTTAATATTGAAAAATTTCATGATGTCAGATTTTGAAAAATGCAATTTGGTGCTTTTTCTATATATGTATATACTCTGCCGGTTATAAATATTTGATACAGTTATTCCTTACAGTTATTTGAAAAGTCTAACAAATTTTACTTTATTTATTATTTTACGTTATAAAATACGTATGTTGCAAATGAAACAACAGATTTATAACAAAATATGTAACTCGAAAATACAAGCAGTGAAAAACATTCAATTTGTACGAAACATCAACAAATTACTTTAGCACTATTAAATTAATATTATTATTTTTCAATAAATTCAATGAAATTTTATACGTCATAGATCATAAATTACCAGTACTGATAAATTTTTTTGTATGATAGTAACAAATAAATTTTTATAAACAAATTTCACAAACCACAGATCATTTTATTATTCTATTCGTCGTAAGATTACAAAAATACATACAGTACTCATTATCAATATTTAAATCGTGAAACTAAATAACACTATTTACATTCCATTTCTGTAGTTGTATTTATAAAAATACGTATAAATTTGCACAAACATCATAGTCTAATTATAAAGGGAAAGTCTATAATTTGCCATTTGTAACTTGTCAATTTACTGATATTATTAGTTGGTGAATTATTGTGCAAAAAGGTGCAGGTTAACAGTGTAAATATTTTATCCTTCTCCACTTCTATGTATAATATATAGATACCTCGTAAAAATTTCCTAACCTTCCTTCGGATATAACAACGCATTAATTTGTTAACCAAATTTATCAATAAGGAAAATAAGGCTCAAAAATCAGAATCAAATGTCATTTTTACAATTTACAGTTTACTTCATCGAAAAACATATGTTTGGAACTGTGTCACTGTCGCGAAAACTTTGTACATTTAACAAATTTTCTGAATTAGACATTAAATAAATATAACTAACTGTAACTCCTTTTAATTCATAAATAAATATGCCAACTACGTCGAAGCGAAGAAATCGAATATGCGATAGTTAAGGGGTATCTAAGGGAATGCTCAAGAGGAATTTCGGTGGGTGAAGACGTCAAAGAAGATAGTCTAGCAAGTAGTATTGATAATAGAGTTCTGTTACGTTTCGTTTCCCACCGAACTTTCTCCTTGATATTCTAATGCCTCCCCCGACTTCCTTCAACCCTCACATATTCACCGTTCAACTCTCAATGTACTTTCCCATATATATCCATTTATAGATTAAAATGAGTCACCCCTACGCATGCAAAACTATAAATCTCCTGTCTACTATATTGCGCGTTCCTTTGTAGAGTAATGAATTCATGTAACATATCAGTTGTAAAAGTGGTGCGAAATACCTTCATATTTTCCTTGAGAAGCTTCTTTATTACATGCATTTGTTTGAATTTTTTCATTCTGATAAGCATTTGTAAAGGTTAGGACTTTATGATAACCATTCAAATCAATCTTAAACAGCGTTGTACCAAATAAAAGTTCCAGTCAGGTTAAGTTTCATAATTTTCATATTACGCAATTTTGTTCTTATCTGCATATGATAACGATAAACGACGAAAAAAATGCATGTTGCAAAGACTATTTTCATTTATCGATTGCATATGATAAATAAAATAATATAGATATGACACACGCATACTAAAAAAAAGATGAACCAACTTACAGTATCCATGTGCAATAGTTACAGTTTTTCCTTGATACGTATTCTAGTTACAATTTCTTCTTCACACGCATTCTTTAGTTACAGTTTCTTTTTCACACGCACTTTAGTTTCAGCTTCTTTTTACACACACTTTCTTACGATTCACATTTAAATAAGGTTACATTCAGAATAAAAAACAAACTGCACTTAGAGCAAATGTAAGGGCAGACCTAAACTGCCCCCTGGCGGCGTTCGCGCAAACTACTGCGCATTCTTTTAGCGCATTACATACATACATATTTGTCACCATGTCAGCTTATGTAAAAATGGCGCGAAGGAATGTCGAAAGTGTCGAAGTGTTGCAAATCGCAAGAAATATACACGGATCTTAGCACGCGACAGCGAAGAGTTTATGCACGCCGGAGGTTGCATCTAAGAAGCAACAACTTTACATCCGTGAAAATGCAGATCAACCACGGGTCATCCTTTAAATCTATCTGTAAGCAGCTCGAACGATCCTGTTACTGCAGTAATGGCGACAAGTCGTATGGCGAAACGTATCAAGTTTCCACCATGATGATTTGTCGAGATTCTCGGAGTAACGACCAAGTTGGAAAGCATAGTCGACGGTCGAACGACTAACAAGAATAACGTTTTACGGAAACTTACACGGAAGTGATCGGGACGTTTGCACGATTACGTTCGTCGAAGTGTTCGACTCAAGGAACTCCGCGAGAGGAAAAATTGAATGGCCATCGCTACCCTTGTACAGAGTTTCCCGATAAAAGAGCGAGAGTGACGAAGAAAGGGAGCGAAAAAGAAAAAGCAAGAACGACAGGGATGAGGGAGTGAGAGAGTACAGCGACACGCATTTCCGCGGCGGCGGAGGGGGAAGGAGCAATGCCGTGACGGGGGTTAAACCTAAGGTACGATACACACGAGGCAAAGTCGCGGCGCGCCGCGCAGTCTCGACTCCGATTGGCCCATGAGAAATCCGCGCCAACGAGCGGAGACCAGTTGAGCGCGAGACTCCGAGCCGAACGGTTGTACGCACGGACGCAGCCCGGCGACCGAATCTACGATACGATTTCGTACCACGCATTTCGTAACATAGTTTTTGCCCTTAATCGAAAGTATTCACTGTCATATTTCGCTATTGCCTATTCTCCGAAATAATCGCATGTATTAATACGATTATTTCGAACTTGTGACAAGTGACACGTAATCGCGTATGTGGTGATCGATTGTCATTCAGTCTAAACAGTGACTCTGTGGATTTCTCAAGTTGGCGTTTTGACGTTTCTCCGAGGGAATTCGAGTGGCAGAAAGCATCGTGTCATCCGGTACTCACCGGTGAGTCGTTGCATTTCATTTTTTATTTACACGTCTTTCCTTGTATTTTAAACCGCGATCGTATTTTTCTACGGACGAAATGAAGTGTCTTGAGGGTTTCGTATCGCGGTACTTTGCGGGTTTCTCGCGTGTATCGATGCACGACACGGAACGCGTCGCAATATTCTTTTTTTTTTCGATGTTCGTGCGTCGAACAGGAAATAATGCGAAGACCTTTAACAGTTCGGGCAGCTGCCACCGACAAGCAAGAAAAAAACTGGTCCGGTGTCGTGCCGGTGCGTTGGAATACCGTGGCCGTCGTGTCTGGCACGTGACTAGCCGACTGCTTCCGAGTTACCGCAATTACCGATCGAAATTTCGCTGATTATTTCGTGTCCAGTTCCTTTTTCTCTCCTCGCACTGACGTGTTATACGAATTCCTTAGCCGTAGACAGCAAGGTGAACGGAAGTGGATGAGATAAGCGTCAGACAGACGCAAATTTGGCGGGCGTTTGAAGTGCACGGTGTCTGCTGTTTTCGTTGAAGTTTATCGGTCGAAAATTAGATAGACACTGTTCTTAGAGAGCGTCTGGCGATTTGAAGTTCGTCTCGAACGTAGAGATGGATAAAGAGAGATACGGTGAACGTCTGGAATGTTTCTCCTCTCGTCTCAATGCGGCGTAATGTTCAGATTAATCGAGTGGCTTTGAAACGTTTTACCTTTGACGATGATGCGTCTTTATCGTGAAAGCGAAATTACCGAAAACGTTTCCATCATATAAGTGCACAAGACAGTTGACGATTCTTTCCAATGATTTGTATCATCGATTATACGGAAGCATTTTCTCGCGTTGGAAGTTTTGCCTAGATCGTCGTGTCCGGCTATTAGGTTATAGAATTAAGTGCGCGCGGCAACGTCTGTAATTATACCGTGAGCTGAGCAATTTCTTCGTGCTGGCCTATCGTTGACGTTTAATTTCACTCATGTAGTCTCGTCGTTACAACATGTTAACTTTCTAGCGTGAAGGTGAAGTCCAATCAATAATTCGAAAGACAAATTGCTGTGGAACGATTTTGAGACAAGTGCCGGATAGTTTTCGTTTCTGTCTGTTTCCCCTTTGTTTTGCAGTTCTGTTTTGGTTTCTTCTAATCTGTTGTGTGGTGTTTTGTGGAAATCCTGCGTATCTAGTTATTCTCCGCACAATAATTTACCAAGTGATAGTACGTGTAAACTAGTCGCGAGATCTGTTGCTACAATTTTTTGTACGATAATCGGTTAGTTTGAATTTTGCTTGTTTTTATAACTTATGATCTGCAGAATTTCTTTGAAACGATTTTAAGCTAAGCATCTGATATTTTTGTTCCTATTTGTTTTTGTTGTTCTTTTTTGTCCGTGTTCAGTTTCTTCTAATCTGTTGTGGTAATTCGTGGAAGAGAAGTAATAATTCCAAGTACTTGGCCTTCGTTGCGCAATAATTTACGAAACGATAATATTTATGAATTGGTGACAAGTTTTACTCTAACAAATTTACGTCGAATATGATAAATGGTCGATTTCTAGGACCATGCATGTTTTCGTAACAAACTAGTTTTTGTACGTCGTGATTTATGAAATTTCGCTAATAATGTTAAATAGTACAAAAAGACTATGGTGATTTTAAATCTAGTAATCGTAGTGATCGTGTTCACTGTAAGGTGTAATTGATATTTGTCTGAAAATGGACTTGTTAGTTATTTTTGTTCGAAGTTGTTCCTGACAAGAAATTATGATTCTCTTATTACATATTACATCAGGATTTTTTTAATTGAAAAGTCAGTTTTTGAATTATGAAGGTATCATTCTGTACTTTCATGCTAACACGCGGTATAAAATTATCGCGCAGTTATAACAGTGAATTATTGGAAGCAAGCAAATAAATCTCGTATTAAAATTATGATTGTCATTGCTATCAGTATAGCAGGTTGTAAGAATAATTCTGAGGTATAGCTCATTTAATCGCTACATGGTCATTTCTTTTTCGAGTATAAGCCTACTCTGATGGAAAATCATAAACGGCTTAAAGTGATTTCTGACTATAATACGTTCTTTTAATTGACAATTCGTTTTCATATCGCGATACATTATTCTGTGCTTTTGTGCCAGGAGAACATAAAATATTGCAGAATGTATTAAAATACTAAATTATTTGAATCACGCGAATAAATTCTGTATTAAAATCACGATTAGTACTGCCACTCCTACGAATATAGCAGGTTGTTGGTCTAATTCTGAGATATAGCTCATTTAATCGTTATATCATGAATATTACAAATTTGCCTGCGGGACTTGACACGTTTCATACTGTATTTATTAGCCGGATGCAAATAACTTGAATATTCTAATATTTTGAGCAACGTACCGTCTCGAATCTTTCTCCAATGGATCACGAAATCATTTCGCCAAAGTTGTGTTACGTATATAGTGAACAAAAAATAATACAGATTGTGCTTTTATAGCAATTAAACTAACAAAACTGCGAATGCTAATACGTAAATATACAGAAATATAAAATATATAAAATTTCCGACATACTGTGTACGTAATTCTTTTCTTGGCTGACCAATTTAATATTGGGACATTGAAACACTTTTCAGACATTACGTTATTTATAACGAGAAAGGAAAAAACCACCATGTCGATAAACTGGTTTTTAAATTAACTTAAAAATATCATATCCACAGGACGGAAATTAAACAATAGAAACGAAGTAATTTAAAACAGATCGAAAGAAAAGAACAAGATTCTAAACAATATATTATTCTTTTCTCTCTTTCGAAAGTCGCTTCGTCGCGGCACGGCGTTATTCTGGCGGAAAAACTCGTGACAATTAAGGAAGCTGGCGAGAACTCAAACATTTGCATAACGTCAGATTTACGAGAGTCGTTGCCTCGGCGGAATTATCATATTTATACGTTACTTAACGCGGCTCCCGTGTATTTCACGCCGAAAAGTTGCCGCGAGCCAGGGCCCACGGTGGTCGACAACGATAACTTCTCTCGCGATTAAAAGTTTCCAAGGCTTGTCTCTTGGAACTCCTCGAAACCGAGTAGTTTCTGATATCGAAACCCGTGGCCGGGAAAACAGAGGGGACACTGCAATTGGTTCGCTCGGATGCTCTCATAAGAGGGGCAGATTCTGCGACGAGAATCGATGACGAAATTGAAACTCCGGTGAAACAATGAGACGTAGAAATCGTGGTATAGGAATAGAGAGAAGGTAAGGTGCGTAGAACGGAGTGAAAAGTTTGAAAAATCGAGTGGAAAGTAGGCCTCCGATGGAGCAACGTGTCCCGGGGAGAAGCGAAGACACTGACGAGATCGATCCACTTTGTCAGCGTGAAAGACGGGGGTGGAACTCGAGACACGGAGGGGTTGGCCGAGTCCCTTTTTAAAAAGGAGCCAACCAAAGGGAGCTTGCCGGTACTTTCGACCGCGTTGAAAATCTTTCTCTTTCTCTGGCTCGTTTCAATAGATTCCGTGGTATATACGTCTGGTTAGGTGTTTACTCGTGATCGTAAGGAGAGTTTTCTCGTGGACTGAAAGAATGAAACCCCCTCGGCGAATGGGAATAGAAAAAGGTGGATGTCGTTTAGTGGCGCGTGGGGCGTGGCGATCTCTATTTCGAGGACCACAGCCTCTCCCGGTAAGCTTTATTGCATAAAGAAGGCAAAGTTGCCATGAATCGAGGTCGCAAACAAAAAGTGTAACGTCGAACAGGGTTCGTTCCAGTCTGTGCATCGGTGCTCGCATTTTTACCACTAGTCCGTTAAGCCGCTTACTTATCTCCTTTATCGAACCCTATTAGGGCTAACAGGAATATCCGTTCCTCGATAACGAAAACGCTCCGTTTATCGGTCTAGGTAAACTGCACACGGTCTGATCCGATCTATCTGATAAACGGCCGACGTCGATCACCGCGAATCGCCCGATCGATCGTCGAGATCGTTTTAATTGTTTCTTCTAGATGATCTTGATAGGTTTTCTGGTTTCCACAGAGCTTCGAGATTGTTCGGAGATTAGTCAAGCTATTTGAATTCGAATTTATGCAAATCGAGTTACTTGACTTTGAATCATTTAATTGAAGACCTAATCTGATTTCAAGTGTATATAATGGGAACTGGTGCTATTAGGTTCTGAAAGGGTCGTTAAAAAAAAGTTGGTTTAAGAGTTAATCAGCTAGCATGAAATGACATTACGTTATCTATCGACTGTTATTCTTATCAAGTTAAGGAATAGTTGGTAAAACCTCTATCGCACTTAAGTCTGTCTGCTTAGAAAAATTTAAATTTTGTTTATCTATCATTAAAGTTTTAGAAATGAATATTTCAGAAATTACGTGAAAGTACGTAAATAGCAGATATTTTCGTCTGAATTAAAAATAATTATATGAAAGATGTGAATGTAAAAGTAGAATAGTTTCAAGTTGGTTAAACTCCGAAAACTTGGTTAATCAGGATGAGGTTTCTTTGGGTTTGTAAGGTGCAAAAGATTTTCTGTACCGATTATGCTGGACAGATTCGTATCTTTGTCGCGTATCGTTACGTTCACCTTCGGACGACATTTTTTTTAGTCTCGTTCATTAAACGCGGTGACTCATGACGTCGGGCTCGTTATGCCTCGTCATAATTTTCTCGAGTACTCTGAGATTACGACGCGCGATAAATCCATAACGGCTTAGGAATTCGTGGCTATTCGTGGGCCTCGTTTGTCAACCATTTCCGTGCGCTTTGTTGCCTGCTAAGTGGCTGAAGAAATCGGAACTGGCGCCGTACTTAAATTTCTGGTTTTAGCTGTGATATCTGAAATCTCCGAGATTTCATATACAGATCTCCATAGTTCTTCATCACTGAACATCGTATCATAACAATGTGATTATGTAACTCTCTGTTGGGAGTTGTATTGTATTGTATTGGATAAAGTATTAGACATTTTGGAATATTCGTATGTTTGTTCAAATTAATTTAAAAATATCGTTTCGATACGCGACATCTTTTTATGTTATATAATTGTATATATTTGACTTATTTTTACCTTATACATACACCTACGTATATACTTACATAGAAACCTCTGAAAAATCAAACTGATCAACTGCACCCTTTGTTAATTACCCTAATCACATTACATAACTAGAAGATTAATATTCAATTCCCAGTAAACAAATTGCTCAATGTCATAAGTTGGTCGCAAGAAAATTGCATAAGGAATAGTGATTTCCAAGATGAATTTAAAAAATAGTTTGTAATGCCAGCAATTTATATACTTTTCAATCTATGAAATTGATCAGAGTGATTTCTCAGCGGCTCGAACAGAAGCATTCCGTTCTATGAGAATTTCTAGTTTTCTCTTTAGCATAGACACTTACCTCTAGATATACGAATCTAAAATATGTACATATACTTAAATATACTTTACATGAATAACTATAATTTAGATAACAGGATAAAGATGATATGTACCTTCATAAAAGTCAACATCACTTCTCTCTAAAGATTACGTACACATTTTTAGTCATTTTAAAGCAAATACCTTAAAACCTTTCGTTTCAACACGTTCATTAATTCCGACGTTAATTCATTATCCTACAGTCTCCCAATTCGTTCACAACCTTCCAACTCATTCGCAACTATCTTCACCAATGTCCCCAGGATTCTTCGATATCCTTCCGGAACACTAACTCCACACCTCTGTAAGCCCACCCATTTGCCTGCCGTTCCTCGAAACCCCGGAACAATAGCAAAATCGAATCGAAACTTGCCGCTTAATTGCTCCCGACAGAATTCGGCCCGTGCCGGTCCTAATCTTGTTTCGAGTTTCTGAAAACACGGTAGCCCATCCCTCTCCGGTCCCGTGAAACATTTTATGCAACCATCGGACGCACAATGGACGTCTCAATTCCTGGCCGATCCACGAGACGCGAAGTTTCGCTCGGCGAAGCACGCGGCGACATATTCGTGGGGTTCTGTCGACGGAACAAAATCCATTTGTCTCGCATCGGGCCGGGTACCGGCCTTAAAAAGCCTTTCCATCTCGCCTCTTTGCCCGTCTCTGCTCGACGGCCGGATGAAAATTACTCGTAACAAGATTTATTTCATTTAAATGAGGATGTGCGCTAGGCGCCCGGCTAGAGACATTCCATCTCGCTTAGTCATTCTTTTTCTTCCAATTTTTTTCTTTCTCCGATTCTTCCTTTCTTCTCGTTTTTGTTCACGTGGCCGCCACCGGTTAAATAACGTGGCCGTGCAGTCGGCCATCTCGAAGGCGTGAAACGAATCGCCCTTTAGCGTACTCTTTCCCGACTATTAGGGAGACAGGTCGACGATCGATCGATCCGACTTTCTCCCCTCCTCGATCGGAATATGTCTGTCGATAACAGGCAGATTTCACCCCCGTCTACTATCCTGCCGCGTGTACGCGAGTCTTAAAGTAACGTGTATCAGCCGAGAGGACGGTTAGAAGGCTGAAGCTAATTTAGCTTCAAAGCGTCTCGTTGCTCCATTCGACTACACTGGTTAAGAATTATATCTATGTTTCACTGTGGTTCATTCAATTACCAAACTTTCTCTTAACCCGGCTGTCCATCTATTTCGCATTTTCTACACGCAGCTCACACGCCAGGCTGGGAAAATTTGTCCCAGATCTTTCATGCTAGCCGGCTTACCCAACACCCACTACGGAGAGCCATAAATCAGCGTCAGCCGACTCGCGTTCCGGCGAAACCTCGGAATCATTCTCTAATAAGCCGCCTAAAATAACCCGCTAGTGAAGCCTCGAGGAATAGCGCGATTCCGCGACTGGAATCCAAAGAGAACTTATTAGATCGTCATTTCCACGAAAGAAGTAGTTTGTTTCCTTCCATTATCGACGTCTTTGATCGAACTTTCGGATGCATCGCGTGCCAAAGGGACTAGGTAGTGAATGGGAATCAACTCTCGCCAGTGGAAGAACGTCGATACGTGGCATCTACTCGAGGACTCGTCTTTTGCTCTTACGATCGCGAAACTTTTTCATTCTGATCGCCTGTAATGTGTATGATGCATGCTTGGCTATTTATCAAGAGTGACGTAACTGAGAAAAGTAGGTTTTCATAGAAAACGGTGTAAAATAGAAAGCTTGAGTTAGAAAATTATGAATTACTTTAATAATAGAATATTGTCTATGCGCATCGGTTACCATCAGAAGATGGATTAAAAATATTTCGAATTTTACTATTTTGGTTTGACATATTGTTCTGGTTATATAATACAGCGAGATTCATTAATTACGATAGAATCGCTAGAAGGCTGACTCTATATAGAAAAATTGTTTTAAGCAGCGTAGATGAATTTTAATAAACAACTAAAATCTAGTAATGACAGTTCGATCAACGTAATGAATTTCTACAAATATAATTTATATATAATCGCCTAAACGTATCCGTCTATATTTCAAATAAGTATAAAACGATTCAACGCGTATCATCGATAATACATGCAACACGAGGGATACGTTATAACAGAATAGCCATAAATCCAGTCTGAGAAGGTGCTGGCATCTCGTCGTAAAAGAATACCTACGTAAGAGGCGTGTCGGGGCGAGGCATCAGGGCGCACGTTTTCGAGCTATATTCCTGCGTTTGAACGAAAACTTTGCCCGTATAAGTCGACGTTCGCGATCGTATAAACCTGTAGCCGTTGGATGTGTTGCGACTATCGTTAGGAATCGAGCCGGTGAATATTTCATAGCCTCAAGGTATTGCCCAGTCAGTGGCGGCAATTTGTGCGTTGCCTCGAATTCGCGGCCGGTAATCTGCATAAATCGGCTTGTTACTCTCGCGGAGGACTTTTTAAAAAAATAACTCGCCTGCCGTCGGAAGTTTGTTCGAGGAGCTTCTGAGTTACGAGTGGCTGTTCGTTTGCTGCGTCTTGGAACTTTTCGTAGCAGATTCGATCAGCCATGGAACACGAGGGACCAAGGCGTTTGTATCGCCAGTCGTATTTGAGTTACAGATCTTTCGGGGGAATTTCATTGGCCCGGAACCATTGATACGATTGCCTGCGAGTAGCTTATCTGTTCTTTAATCCGGGTCTCGATCGAGATCCCGTTCGTTGTCTAGGGTCGCTTTTTGTGTTTGATCGAGTACAAAGCAGTTGTGTTAATTCTGTCGACTGAATGAAGAAAGTAGATTGAATATTATTGACAGTGAACTACGTTTTCATGTAGTTTCGGGTTATTTTTCAACCATCGTTTCGTTTAGAGAAGCTCAACGTTTCTCTCGGTTCTTTCGAAACAATTTGAAAACATTGTCCGTATGTTAACATTAACCGGAATGGATATTTGGTTCGAACAGAAACGATTTTAGGATGGCCGGCGATGCTCTTATATTTGTATGAAAATCAAGCGCTGAATTAACTGCGCCATCTCAGCAGGACGGAACCATTAGACGGCAAACAAGCGGCGGACATTACGCGCGATGGCGCATAAACGGTTCAAGAAAATTACCTCGTCGAAAGTAGAACGGTGTTCCGCTTGAGATTTCGATATAACTGGCTACGAATTAAAAAAAGTGACGCAACATTGTGTTAGATATAACTTTCAACAATTAATCCCTTCGGTACAAAAGGTGTATAAACATGAAGAATACGGGTGAAAAATATATGTTATACATATATATGTAGTCCCTGTTTTTTTTTTATAGAAGAGCGATTTTAAAATTCAGTATATAGTCAACCAATTCCTTATTAAAGCTATTTTTCCATTTTTATATAATTTTGCTATTCCATACGTGCTTTTGTCGTCTTGAACATTTAAAGAGTCTCCTGATTTTATCACTCGTTTTTAAATTACTTGTTCTTTCGAATTCAACGTATTCTGGTTTTCAACTATAGAAAGACACGAAAATCAGAAAAATCTGAAACAGAATGGATTTATCGCGTTTACTTCCTACGATCTTCGATTAATTTATCATATTTTTTTCGTATAATCATCAAATGTTTACGCGCGTGTAGTTTTTCTATTAATGAAAACTGCTTTGCTGAAAGTACTTCAATTTCATGTGTGACATATCGAAAAGTTGTTGAAAGCTTTCACGAAGAACGAAGGAAAAAATGGATCTTTGAAATCTTTGTGAATTTTCCCCTCGTTGTTTGCCACGTATGTAAATGTATCTCGAGTTTCCTGCGACGATCCAGGAGCCTCGATTTTTTCCCCCATACTTGGGTCGGTCCCTCCGTTCGAAAAACTCTTCCTTCCGACGGCCTTTCTGTCTCGACCTCTCGATGCTGCATTTTAGACGCGATAAAGAGCATAGGATGGAAGATCAGCCGGCATAAATTCGCCGGTGTTGGAGAAGGGTGCCCGTCAGATCATCGGAGTAGATCTACTTGGTGCAAATTCGAGGCTCTTCGGTGACATCGATTGTCAGCGCGCTTGTCAGCCATACTTTCACCAGGACGTGGCACGTCGAGATGGGGACAATCCCCGATCGAAGAAACAGAATCTTGTTTTCCTTTTTGTCTTCTTTTCCGTGTCCCACGTAACGAGACTAGTCGACATCTGTCGCGTGTCATACGGGAGGACACGTGTCAACGCGCTCGTAAACGCTCGTCAACCAAATTTGATCTCTCTGGTTTGTACGTCTGGTCCGAACTGTTCGTCGTTTTCAAAAATGGTAGGAAATACGTACAGTTACTTCGAGAAATATTCGGATGGTAAGAACGTTTGAATACCTATATTGTGAAGTATATAATTGGGACCTAATTGTCGAAGAATTTGGTCGAACTCCGTACCGCTAGTTTAATACATTTTCATTTTACTTTCATATACAAAATGTTTATATATATATATATATAATGTGTTCATTTATTCCGAGATAAAGGTATTCGTTTATCGGTTTATTAAATTTCAAAGTAATTTAGTAGAAATGTTTCTTTAGAATCACTGATATAATTGTAATATTTAAGCATACTCTAGCCACGAGAAAACGTAATATTGCATCATTAACTGTTGATGAATTGACATAGTTACATTATCACACGGAAAAGGGAAATAACCCAAATAAAGTAAGAATGGTACTCTAAAACATTGAGCAAGATAAATTAAAAATTCACCAAGCTAATTTAAAAGCCACTAAGATTAGGGCTAACGAGATTAAAGTCGGAGAAAAAACAATAGTAAATACGTATACGACCAAAGAAAGATTAGTCGTAAACCGAGTTATATCATTTTTATGGAAGCAGTTAGACTGCGAGCCTGGCCAGGTGGTAGGTTGGTAATTAATTACAAGAACGGCATAAACTACGACATTTTCCAGTGTTATATGTATGTTCTGTAATTAATTAGGACTCAGACGTGCACGTGTGAGACGAGGCATCTTAATTAACAGGACTCTGCGTCGCTTTTTACTCGACCGCGTAAGAAGGCAAGCGACTGTTATTTAGCGGAGACGTACCGTGACGCGGCTTTTCGACCGGATAAAGAGCTGGTGGCGACCGTAAAAGACAGACGCTCGAGTGTTCCAAGCCGCGTGAAAGCTATTTGTTAAGTCAAGAAAAGTTAAAACACGGGTGAATTGCGGTTTACGCGAAATTTGCGTGATCTGCGGTTACGAGCTACCTTTCATTCAGTCCAGGATCGAACCGGTCTGCTCAATTTTTCTCCCTTTCTTCGTGGTCGAAGACATGGTTCGAGATGCGTTCAAGGTCTGATAGACAGAGATAAGAGCGATTTTTATGGGCAGCGCGTTACGAAATTCGGAGGTTGGCCGATGTTTGTCACAAGAGATAAGATGTTAACGTCTCTTTGTGTCCTTCGAGCTGTTGAAATCTTCCTTTCATGATAGTTTTTGATCGATAAAGTGGAAAGTATAGGAAGTAGGTATCCGGTTATTCTGAAAGATCGTTAGAATTGTTATTTGGAAGTCTTGTTGGATATTTTTTAGGATCTTATTTAATACTTTAACATTATTACAAATGACGAAAAGGCACATGTTTCGCTTCAAAACCAAATAGGGAGATAATTTTGTCATGGGACTGATTGATAACATACTGAATTTTAAAACTGCTGTTCCATATAAAATGCTTGACTTGTCGTGCTCTTTCTCCATACTCTTCATTTATATAAACAAATAATATTTATTGAAATCTTCAAACTTTTATCTCCTCTTTTATTTCATTTCAAAAGCAAGCCCGAAGAATCGATCCTTCTCTTCACAAGTATGATCGATTAAAACAAAAGCCGATCAAATTACAGTGAAATAACTATTAACCGGAATTTTTCCAATTTTTCTTGTGCTTTCGATTTACAATTTATTCAAAAGAAGCAACTTTCAAATTTTTCTGATCAGAAACGGAATTCTGCACCTTTTTCCGATCTGGTTCTTTTCGACAGATAACACGAGTTTCTCAAGATCTTCCTCTCGCTGAAAGTTTCACGTGCAAGTTGTCGAAACGAGAATCGAAGTTCAGACGGGACTCGTTGAGTTGCATCACGTTTCGATCGATTGCTCGGCAAGTTAACGCGCGTCGGGCGAATTATAACGACGGACGCGTACGCACCTTGTCACACGGTACGCCGATTTCTATCGGGAATTCTCCGTGTTTGGTGACACACAAAGAGAACGTGAAAGGGAGAAAAGGAGAGAGAAATATCGTCAGCAGACTTCAAACGGGTGCACTCATACGCCGCGTTTCTCGCATTACTTGCACCATAAAATCTCGAAAGAGGAACCACGGGGAAACAAGGCCACCCTGCGCGTTTTACGGCCACCGATTTGAATTTTAAATCTTCCACCCGGCTTTTGCGTACTTCGCTAATTTTCAGCGGCATCATCGCGTCCGCTCAGGCTCTACCGGAAAAATAATTTATTCGACTTTCTTTTTTCGCCGGTTTGCAGATCGTACGCTATTCAATTGCCGGTAGTACGATCCGTAGTGAACGAGGGAAAAAGGTTTCGAGAGGGATTCTTTGTTTTCTACCAACGAGTTCGCGATGCGTTTCGTGGCGGAACCAGTGAAATAGTGATAATTCAACGATTCTATATGTTCGTTTGTATCCGGAGAAAATATGTTGAAACGAAGGATTAAAATACACTGCGTCCTGTAACGCGTTGAATTATAAATCTTGTTAATTATTTTATACGATATTCTTCGTAAAATCGTACCTGTTAGATTCATTTGGATAATCACGTAATTGGTCGGATACATTTGTCCTTCCTGCGTTCAGATATCTTTCGTAACAAATACCTCATTCGGAGAAATTGTATTTCGCGAGGTGAATATCATAAGCATCATTTTTAAACTTTGTTTCGAACCATGGACTTGATGAGGTATAGTTTAAATATATTTTACGTCGAGTTTTATAATGAAAGACACTTTCTATGCAATAGTTGCAGACTGACTTGAGAAAGCACCTGGTATGTTGCAACAGGTTGATTCCAAACCCACCCTAATAACTTACAGTATCTTATATATAGTTGGTTATAAAGGTACTTATTAGATTACGTTAGATATTTTGTATATTTTATTTAAAATCGTAAAACAGCAAGAAAACCGATATAAAAGATATTTATTTCTGACAGATATTTATTGTTTTACGTTACAAGCATAGTGTGAAAGTTTGAAAATAAAGTATGACGTTATCCTATATTTGATATCGTTTCCCGGCGCTAATTTTTAGTACCAAAACTTAATTACACAACTTTATGCTTTATCATTGGCATATTCCTCGCCGCCTTTTCTTTGTCGATTGCATTCCAACAAATTTTAAATGTTTTAATTTATATTTATATTACAAACCTGCTTCACAGACTGCGTCTAAAATATTGTGCCAGTGAAATATTTTTACGATCAATTGCATCAATTGTATCAGAAATGTATATGCCATTCGCTTTTTTATTTTTATCAAAGTCTCAATACAAAAGAGACCTGTTCTATTCTCACGTACAACAAAAAGAGACACGAATTCTATTTAGTCGCAAGTTACAAACCGCGCATCCCGTCTATTGATTTTTCATCACGGGACTGGAGGAACGAGCGCGTGTCTGTGTGAATCTCTTTTACCGTGGCGCATTCCATTTATAGATTCAAATGGAAACACCCTATGAATCTCGAGCGTTCGTACTCGACGCATCGTCGACGTAATCGTCCAGCGCAGCAGGTACCCCCATAAATTTCGTGAACATTATTATTAATAAAAGCAGGGCATAAAAGCGACCAGGACGTTTACCTAAATTTCCCCGGCGTTTTCAGCGGCGACGACAACAAGTACTGTTTTTATCGGCGGAGCTACGCCTGTTTTCCTTCTTTGCTCGTAAAAACAAGCGTCCCAGAAAATCATTCGAATTCATGCTCTACCGATAAGGGTGGAGAAAAGAAAGTGCGTATAACAATCGTAAAAGAGAAAAATAGAGACCTCGTAACGAGCGATGGGTGTAAAAAGCACATGCTCGTTAATCGTGATTGACAAGGATTGGTACCGGTGTTACGCGAACATTTAATTGCTCGAAATGACGTACAGCGAAACAATACGTGTAACACACTTGTTCTATGAGATTGTGTTCATAAAGTATAATCCGTGTGTAAAATGGTCGCAACAGCCGTTATTTCCGAACGGGCAAATCCTTTTTACCGAAACTCGCTGTAATCCGTTGATTTATGCTCGATATTGACGTTAAATAGTTCGCGGTTCCAATATCTGCTAACGTCGTGAAAGAACACAGTGATCTCTTTTTATTCATCTGACGTGTTTTGATTTGAATTGATGGGAATTTATATCATCGCGTATTGTTAAAATTCTTTTGTGATACTGATTTTCTAACTGAGTCTTGTCGAATTGAAATATAGGAAATTCCAACGCGAATTTCAATTTTCGAAGAGTAGTTAATAACAATGAAAAAATTTTATCGGATTAAATTAAAATCCCGATCGAAGGGAGAATTACATAATTTTGTGGTATGCTGGAAAAAAAGTTCAGACACCATATCTCTATAAACGAACTATCAAAGTCAGCACACGAGTAACAGAAACAATTTTCTCCCCTTGAAATTCAGGAACTAAAAATTTCCTCGTATTCTGAACATTATGAAACTCTTTTGAAGCATCGCGAAAGCTAAAGGAAACTATATTCAGGGAAATATATCCGGAAGCAGAGTCGACACAGAATGACCTGTCTGAAATTCGAGGTTATAAGAAAGGAAGTTCCCTTGCTGTCATTCTCGATCTAGCCGTTTCAATCTCGTCGGAAGGGGTACGTCTTCTTTCACGTGACTTTCTTCTTCTTTGGATGATAAGGGGAGAACAAGAGAATTCGTCGACTTCACTTCGGTTCTTTCGCATTCTCTCCGAAGGCAAGGTTATTTCGTGCAAACTCTTGTCGTGCAAAAGCCTTTTCCCTCTTCCTCTAGTCGTCTGCTTAACCGTACGGTGCCGCGATCTCTCAAGAAACGCCTCTAAACTCTCCGAGATTCCTACTTTCTGCCGTTCTTGATATTGATTACGTTAATAAAACACGCAGGGTAAACAACGTAACCGTATAAGCTTAGGGAAATTTCGCCTCCTAAAAATATGGTATAGCGCCAGCGAAAAATGATCTCGAGGCATTTTATTTTGGCTTTTCCTGCAACTTTATTAAACTACATAGATATATGGAGGGCAATTGATACGATAATGTTACTGAAAGAACGAATTACGATTCGGGAGTAATTATTTTTGACTTAATGCTCTTTAAATTATGCTTATTAAATGGATTGTGCTTATTAATTGGAGTACAGCTTTCGATACGGATTGCATTTTATGGTACACATTAATGTTGAGAAAGGGGGTGTAAAACGATAAATGTTATGTTCGTTTGCTTTCTTTATTCGAGAACGAATAAATGCGGAAATAAGGCTCAAAATCAGAGTTTCGATAGCACACTTTTATCAATTTTTTGTATTTTATATAAAAATACCTTTGTCTCTGGATTTTTTACACTTGTATGTTTACAAAAGTGCACATCACGTACAGACTCTAATTAGGAGACTAGTTGTATTAAGAAAAGATACTCGATGTTCCGATTGTGAAGAATATAACCACGAATTTCAATGGACATTGGTCATAACAACGGAATATTTTCCGATAACTATGCGTATTCATAAACAAATTGGTTTCTGCTTAACATTAGTAATAATGGATTTCAGATTTCTCGTTTTTGTGATTACTTAAAACACGCTATAAACGTGCATTTGGTGAAATTAATGTTGACTTTTATTGAGATGGAAACATAATTATACCCATTTATTTTCATTACACTTCAATTATAATTATTTATGTGCAGTATATTGTATTTAATATGTCACGTAGTTAGGTAATTTTAGTATTAACATGTATGAACTGTTCAGAAACCACTGATCAACTCTATAAATTAAAAGAATACGCAAGTAATAATTTTGCAGATATTATTTATTAAAACGTAGCTTGAAATTTACGATAATTTATTCCACTTCTTTATCGTAAGTAACTGTACGGTACTAAGCCATTTATCTTTTAAGAAGTACAGTCATGCACACGGATAACGAAATTAAAAATTTATAAAAAGTGGAGTTCATCAATTTGGTTTCTGAGAAGCTCATATATCAAGACGTAGACATTTGCTAATTTATTGAAGCTATTACTTCGTACATGTCTACTTTTTCAACTAATTACTAGAACACGGAAAAGATATTTCTGTTGAACTAAATCGATATATGAAAACAAATCGTTAGAAAATATACTGTAAAATCTTATATTATATCGATAGACAGCTGTACTTTGCTCTCCTTAGTTAAAATATCTTGTCCAATGGTTTGTTATTTTTAAAATACATTTAAATGCTAACTCCTTTTACCCTTGAAGTACGGCTATATCATAAAGACTGTTATAAAATTGGATTGGACGAAGAAAGATAAAAATTGCATAGAGAAAATGATAGAACGTCAATTTTCTTTAGTTTCGAAATGGTACATAAGCAATTTTAAGGAGGGCAGGATTACTTTAAATTAAAAATTGAACGAATTTATAAAAATGATGAAACCATCCTGATTTCTGAAACTTATATAAGCATTCCTTTGATCAAGATCGGATGATCGTATCGGCATAAACTTTTACATTTCCACTAAAATTTTCGAAATCTTCGTTTCACGAAAAAATCACGTTTTAACAGACCACTCGAGTCCTCTGTCGTTTATCTAGCATTTCCTTCTCAAAACGCGTTGGCACAGCTTGGTCGTTAAAGTTGGCGACACCCTGTATAAATCTGCTGAACAACGCGGCGATATTTTTCTCCGCGAGGTGTGCAGTGCCGTGCTTGATTCATGAATTCGCTCCGATCATAAACTCCAAGGTAATGGCGAATAGGATACAAGGTAATAAACGGTCTTCTATCTTGAGCAAGGGTCAGACAAGTTTCTCCCTTTTCCTCCCCTTCTCTTCTATCCGCGAAGACGTCCTCCGACGCGTTTATCTATTCGCTCGCGAGTCCTCGTGCGTAAAGTTAAATTGGCCCGGGGAACGACAAAAGCGTGTAGACCGACATAGCGAACGAAACGAAACAGCGAATATTGTTAACGACTTTGTCCGCTTCCGAGCACGCCACGGCCGATAACATTTTCATTTTAATACGTTCGACGTAAATCATCCGGCCGACGACTTGGATGAAATATGGAAATTTCGTACGCACCTCTTCCTCTTGTCTTTTTCGTCGCATTTCTTTTTTCGAATCTTCTGCTTGTCCCTTCCCATCGGCGTGCCATTATCGGAATATAAATTCACAGAGTTCGTTCGCTGTTTATACGCGAGGCACAAGCTAAACGCGCAGACGAGGAAAAATCGTGCAATACCGAGGGAGATCGCGAAACACACGCTGCGCTTGGGACCTTTATATTTTACGTAAGTTCTGACCTCCCATTTGTCCGATTTCAGTCATGCGACTCGTCCGCTCTTTCATACCTACGTTTTCTCGTTTCTCCCTGTTCGTTGATATTTTTTCCCTTTCTTTCTTCTTTTTTTCTCCCCGTTTCTTTCGTTTGGTCCGTATGCTCCGATTCGCGCTTCTCCGCGGCTCTCTCCGCCACGCCGGGTCCGGCTTCCATTTAAATTCATTAGTCCATTCACGATTCCTTCTTTGTTCTTGTTTCGCCCGCTGCTCGACCCTTGTCACCTATTCGATGAAGTAGGTTGTAGTTCTCGGCCTTCACTCCACTCGAGCCTCGTGCATTTCATTGTAAGGACCTGCACGAGCTTGCCTGGAAATTCTCGCCGATCGTGATTTGCACTGAACTTGCGAGGTGTGCTCAGAATGGTGACCTATCTCTGCTTTCTTTTTCACTCAGAACTCGAGGGGATTCGTTGTATGGAAAATAATTATGATTCTTTTTAAGAAAGTTGAAGAGAGTTCCTATTCTTACATTTGGTCCTTAGAAGGTGTGTAACGTTATATAACGGCATAAATTGGAGGATGTAATATTTTAGGAAAGTAGAAAAATATTACATTATTTATTCTTGATTGAAACGTTTCCGTAATTTTGCTTCAATCCTCTAGTATAGCACTATATGATTTAGCGATTATACTGTATACAGTGTCTATTCGAATGGTATGAAATTAAACTAATATTATTCGTTTCTTAGAACATTTCGCGGATTCATGACTATGTTCAAAATGTTTATACCTTCGAATTCATCTCATATTTTATATTAAGATACTTCTTGGCAATTGAATGATATAAAAATTAAAAAATCATCAAATATAGATTTACTATATTCTTGTCGCGAAATCTTTAATTTCTTCTTCTTACAACTAAATAAAATTCCACTTACAAAAAATTTAAAGTCTTTCGTCGCCACGAAGCAATCGCTAAAATTTTATTCAACCGCGACACAAGTTTCGCTCGAGTCTGAAGCCTCGAAGCTAATTTCCTCTGCCGCAAGCTAATTCAAGTCACTTCGCCAAACATAAAATACCTCGAAAAACCGTGAAGTCGGAGGAAATACACAGGCTGCAGACGTTTCGGCCAGATTTATTTATCCCCGCCTACCAATCGAAACGAAAGGAGACCACGGTTACGTCCTCGTTCCTTTAAATTTAGTCCTAACCTCTGACAGAGGCGTCCAAACGGGAGAAGCATTAATAACTCGGTGACGACGGGCGGCCTTCGAGCGACACTCGTCGGACATCGTGCGACGAAAATGTTCGTCGATGATCACCGCGGCATTTAATTTATAGAGAGAAAGATGTGAAACGAGGGAGGAAAGGACCGCGCGGCTGCCTGGTCCATCGTGGCAGTTGAATTATTCATGCTTCTGCCATTGAACCGATGATAAGGAGGGCTGAATAGGGAGCCGCGGATCCTCGTAAATTTCAATTTACAAAACTGTTAACCGTCCGACCGTGCGTTCGGTTTTTACCTGCCTGCAACTCTTCTTTTTGGCAATCTCTATGCCCGCGCGTATGTATAAAGAGTGGTACACAAAAATCGTGCGATTCTATCAAGAAAGAAAAAGGCAGAGACAGGGCGAAAAAGGAGAATCGTGACCCGGTGATTATGCAAATATTATGAAAAACAAACCTATTTAAGGGCTTGTAAGTTACCACACGGTTCGCTTTGCTAATTTCTAGTCACATAGAGTAAGGAAAAATATTATCCGAAAGATATTCAAATTGTCGTATAAATTTTTTGCTGCGCGAGAGAGTCGGAATTAATACAGAGACTATTGGAAACAGCGTTCAACAAATATAAATCGACCTTAAAATGTACGTGTAGATTCCTTTCACCGTAGTAATTTCTCGAAATTACCAAGTCCCGGTTGAAGATACTGGACCACGGTTAAATTCCATTCTCCCGAAAATCCTGACACGAGTAAAGAGACCCATTTCGCGATTTTGTTGCACTTTTCGCCGAGCACTTGCCCGGCAACCGGTTGCGCACCGATTTTCGCCTCGCCCTTCACGCATACAGTCAAGCGCCATCGATCTCTCTCGCTCTTTCACGGCTGTCGTCGTGTACGCGCACGTTCCGTTCCACCTGTCCTGTTTTACCGCGTTTCCGTCGTGTTGTACCTATAAAACGAGCCCTAGCTGGCTCCCATGGGGTCGTGCTAATGCTCGCCGAGAGGATGAGGAATGCCTACGCGTGTACGGGGAATCGACACACAACCGCGTGACCGCTTCCATGCCTTTCTGTCTATGTATAAACACGTGGATGTATTTCGTCCTATGGTTGTGTATGTTTGTATGTGGATAGATTTGAGAGGCGTGTGTTAGCTCGCCCTATAGGGGGTATTTCGCATACCTCAAGCGGTGGCTTTTCTTCCCACGTTTTGAGGGGTGAAAATGTGCCCCTGGCGAGCAGGAAGGGTAGGTAATTGTTTTGCTCGAACTATTCCTGTCCTCGTTCCCCATTCCTGCGAGGCTCCTCTTGCCATATGACCCTCCAACTATCTCCCTCGCGAGTAGCACCCTTTCAGGTATGGCGGAAAAGGCGCTGGCATTAAGTCGTTTCCCCCAAACGGGTATTTTTCCCCCCTTTTTTTCGACTCAATTTTTCTTCCTTTCTCTCTTTTAGTGTGTTGAAACATCTTGCTCTCTTTTTACCTTCCTCTCTTGCGAAAAGAACTTACCTGCTGCTCGATGACTGGTGTGTCGGGGGAAATGGAAAACACACGCGCTTCTGTTCGCTTTTGCGAGCCCACGTGTGCTTTTCTCCCTTTCGTGGCCGCTGCCTTTGAAATTTTAGTGTTGTGGATTCTCTTCCTGTTCTTCTTCATCTTTTTTATTTTCTGCTGGCGTTTTTTCCTTCTTTCTTTTTTAATTGAAAATACACGGCTTTGGAGATAAAAACGCGGGCACTTCTGCGTGAGGTGGCCTTTCCGAGCTTGCTCTCTGATGCGCATTGTATATCTTGAGAAGCCTCTTGCGAACGCACTTTACTTTTCCGTTAAACAATGCTGCTCTGTGTCTTTGGTATATCGTTTTTGATGAATGGTGAATGGGTTATGTTCTGCATAGAAATTCAGTACTGAAAGAGATACGAAAGAAAGGAAGACGATATAATATATGTCAGCATGAGAGTAAAGATCAAATGATTTAACTAACGCTAAATATGTTTCGCATCTGAGTTGCCACTTTCATGCAGGAGAATAAGTAATTCAGGAAATTGTTCGAAAGCTTTCATACTAATTCACGTGAAGCACGCATAGAAAGTCAGAAATCGATCGGAATAAGCCAGTCTCTCGTTAAACATGACTCACACCGTGCAAGTATCTTTTCGTTGCAAAAAAACTTTCAGTCAATGAAATGTATTTGATCATCAGAACATAATCATTTATTTAATCATTTTATACGATGACTAAACTGTTTCGTTGACTGAAGGATTTCGCAATGAAAGAATAATTTAATTTCCAATTAATCTTATAGCAATTCCTCCATCTTTTACAGTCATTGAACATCCATGTTTCCAAATTTCTATTAATCAAATAATCCGATACCAACTAATTTAAAAAAAAAGAGGTCTAATTTCCGATTAACCCTATAACAATATTCCTATTACGTACAAAATTTGTCAACGCGCAATTTTTTAATTTTTTCGCTAATCTCCTCAAAATTTACAAACGAGCGACAAAAGCCGAAAGACTTAGGAACCACGGCATGATCGCCGCTTAGCTCTTCCACTCGAGTCGCTAACAAGGATCGACATCCTCACGAGCCGCGTTCTCGATGGCCGCAATGAGCCGCACGACCTTCCATTTGACACCGGGGGGTCAGCTTGTTCGGCGTACACAGCCGGCATACGGTATTTGGCATAGCTCGTGGCCAAAAGATCCGCCGCTGCTTTCGGTATGTATGGCGGATAGCCTGAGGGAGATGGAAAAGGATGTCAGGTTAAAGGCGTGTGCCCGTCTCTGATACACGAACACACGCACACGTATACACCACGAAGCCTTCTAAAATCGCAGCGTCACAGTCGCGATATTTATCATAATTCACGGTAGTCGACATACTTTTCCCCGGGAAGCTCGTGAAACGAGAATTTCACCGTCCTCTATCAGCCCCTACTACCACCCCTGTCTGCTTTCTGTTCCCTGTCTGTTCCTCCTTCCTTTCTTCCGCGCTATCTTTCCTCCGTTGCTCGGCTGGCCGCCTCTATCTGGCTGATCCAACCTCTCCTGGACTGCCTGCACGGAATAAAGAATAAAGCTGCGAGACCCGTGGCTGATCGCTATCTATAGCGAAAGAGCGCATCTCCCCGTCGTTGCGGTCCTGGTGCTCGTGATTCTGTACGTACCACGCCGATGTATACAGGGTGTATTGCGATTCTACGTCCGCGTACACACGCCTCCCGTCCTGTCGAGGTATTTAGGGGAAATGGAAGTCTCGTCTCCTCTTCCTTCTTCGTTTTCCGTCTTGTTTTAAAGTTGACTCGAGACGAGCTTTGTTCTTTATCGTCGACTGCCGCGATAATTACAGAAGTAGGTCTTTGTGTCTCCGTCGTTTTGTTCTACTTTATCGCCGAGTAAACGCTCGGATATATTGTCCGCTGATGTAGTCGTCGCTAGCTAACGCGTTCTTGACTATCGGTGACCCGTGATAGGCACTGCACGTGAAACTTTAATTAGGCAGAAGGTAGTCTTCGTTGTATTGTCGAGTGAGATAAATGGATAGATTAAGAGACTATTTCTTTGCTTTTGGCTGAGTGCTCTACCGAAGCACTTTCACTTAGATTTGGAACTCTGCCAGAGAGCTTGGGTACTTATCTACGGGCACAAGTGTCAAACCCTGAAACTCTGGGCTAGAAACACTGAATTGGACACTTTAAACTTCCTTTTGAAGTATCAAAAATTTCTGATCGATTTCGATAACAGACAGACTGACAGAGGATACTACGCTAGTACATACGGAGGTTAGGAAACTGTTGAAATCTGACCTAAATTCAAGATTAACCGTAATCTGATTCAAACCGTAACTCAAACGTGACTTAACCTAGTTGAAATCTAAACTAGAACTGAAACCTAACTCAAACACAACGTCATTTATTTACATAGTCGACGCTGCGATTCACTACGTTGTGCATTTGTTCTTCTTCGTCAAATTCGGCTCAAATTATTTGTCTCCCATATGAAGACAAGAAGAGTTAATAAACTCCAATGTTACAGCTTTCCCACGTCATACAATCGTATTTTACACAGGATAAAAAACATAGATGTAAGAGATACAAACCCCGGGTGCCAAATATTCGTTCCGCTCATAGAAAAGGAAAAATCTCTTTCTCGACGAAGCCCATTTTCTCGACACGATATCATTGGCCCATGTCTCTTATGTCTATATATATAAAAAACATTTAGAATGCAAATCGATCAAAGATTGCCTCAAATCAAAATTTAACTCTCCTTTTATTGCCAATCAAGATTATACAAATCTTAGCAATATGGTGTATCACACGCTCTACGACTACAATTTGTATGTAAGTTGTATCAAAGAAGCTAATCAAGCCGCACAATGTACAACCGTAAAGCGCATACGTCACAACACGAACAACTCCGCCTTCAGCCTCGTTAACTAAACGTCGTCTACCTGACGTAATCTCATTCGAAAAAACTACACGACGGAATTTCAGCGCGCGTGCACGCGTACTCATTTTAACACTCGATAAGCGACATAATTGATTAACAACGAAACGGAAACGTGCGCATTTCCTGCGCAACGGTTCTAGGGTGGTTCAAGAGGGAGGATGGCAGCAATGTGTACGAGCAACGAATTAGCAGCGCTTGCTAATGCACCGGCATCGTTATCGGCCGGTGAATCGAGATTTGAAGCACCCGGTGAACCACGACGAGGCGCACGCTCGCGCGCGCGTGATCGATCGTGCTTAAGTGCAACGAACAAATTTGTTCTTTGTGTGCTGAATCATGCATCGATAGACTCGTGATACACCCTGTATACAGTACGCGGCGGGCAGCCGAGAAATTTGTGTGTTGAAGCGCGCCACCGTGAACGTACTCGTGTACACGTGCATTTTCCCCGCCAGTCGAAGATAGGCTGATCTTCATCCTTTATCCCCGGATAGCAGCCTGCATTATTTCCATGTTGAACCATGGGAAGAGAGGGCTTTTCAGGGCTAACGATGAGTGGCTTCGCGAAGTGCATCGACGTGTCTGGGCAACTTAACGTTCCCGGTGAAATATGTTTTTCGCGTTACACCCTGACGAATGGAATTTTACATATAAAGGAATGGTTAGTAGATATTGGTTTGTAAATTATAGATCTCCGTGCTACGTCTAGGTAGTGTTTAACGTACTCAGGTAAGGTTGTATGCCGGGCTCGAGGTCAATATTTAATGCTACTCTACTTTCTTCTTTTATAGAATTAGATTATGTATAGGAAGCTTTAAGAGGTCAGGCTGATCCATTTTTTGTTAATTTTATTGCATAAATACAGCACTGCTATTCGATTATCAAGAAACAAACGATGTTTCGTATGTGATCCGCTGAATTGTAGAATTGAAACCGCGATCTTGTAGAATTATGCTAACTTTATGATGTAAATATAAAGATCGATTTTCAGGATTGAAATAATGACTTATACGATGATGTAGTAGAATATAGAAAGTATTACAATCTTTCGCAGGTTTATGATTATGACTTCGAATATTCCTTTTTAATGTTTCCTTTTTTCTTTTCCAAGTAAAAGATCGTTTACTATAAAAATAAAAATTCTTTCTGACAAAAGAACAAAATTATAGAAGTTTAAATAAGAGATAAAGGACCGAATGAACGACATATTTACCACGCGTTACGTTCCACTTTAGTCACTCCTATTCGCCTTCACGATATTATCGACATACTAATAAATAATCGTTACTAATATGTCTATTTTACGCCGTGACATTTACTACGTGATTAAACTTTAGTACCGTTAAAATTTATTGTTCTTTGCTATGAGGCTCGACAACGGTATACAGATATATACTATTGTCCTTTTTTTTCTTCTAAAATTGCCTCATTCCAACAATAGTCGGAGAAATTAATTAAACTGACGGATATCCAGAATTCTCAAATAAGCGCGTACATCATGAATAACGCTTGATACTGTATATTACATGGCATAGTCAGCTTAACGTCAAGTATTACTAATCCGCTGCTAATTAATCAAGTTCAGTCTACTCGAGAACAACGAAGCATCGAAAGGCAACCACACGATTTTCAAAGGAAACTCGGTCACTGAAGCCATAGTACAATAACTCTCTATCTTGAATCCGCGATTTCTGCATCCATCTGCGACCGTTCTTATCTCGTATAGTTTCTTACGTACTTATTCTCGTTAATTTTCTTCCTTAGAATTTCTTATACGTGCACGTTTATCCGTCACCGTCGATTTTCCAACTCCATTTGACATGAAATACACATCGGAAGACGCAGAAAATTGCGCAACCGAGCATCCACCATTAATCACGCGGATAGATTCCGTGGAATTAAAAAATAAACGAGGTATAGCTGGCCCACGTGAACGCGGAAAGGCGTAAATAACACATTCGGAGTGGGAACAACGCCGGTTTCCGCAGTATTTCATTCTACGTCGTGTTTCACAGCCTCGAACGATGCGTTCGAGGGACACCTATACTTAGGTGGTTTGTTCTCATGCACGCGCGCGCCTGTACGATCATGGTGACGTGTAGTTACACGCGGGTCAGAGCCGTATCTACGTTGGTGCGGCCAATTTCCAGAACTGTTATTCGTGAAATGATAACGAGCCATCGCGACGACAACGACGCTTTAAGATAGGACACCGACGAAATGACGCGAACCGTATCGAAGTGTTTAGAGTTTAGATCATTCGGGGAAGCGGTGATTTTCTCTGTTAAGGATCGTTCAGAGAAATCGAGAGTATATTTATTAAGAGACAATCGTTGAAGTAAATGAGTTTTATAAATGTATTTATTTATTAAGCGGAACAAAGTTATCTGGTGCAAGAATTAACATGCCTATGTTAATGTTAAATATGAGAAGTAATTCGTGAGAAATACGAAATATACAAATATGATGATAATATATACAAATAGATGAAAATACATAAGAGATGATGTAGCTACATTCTTTTCATGGATTGAGACTATAAGAAAAGTCTCTTCCAAATTTCGTGGTTTATTTAACTTTCATATTTGAATTCATATCGTGTATTGTAAAATTCACGTTTCGATTCACGGAGAATTCACGTCATGAACATGTTAATGAGCAATTATGAACACAAAGGGATTCTGTAAATTTGAATCGGATACAAGCTTTACAGAATTTCATATTACAATTTTCAATTCGTTAATACGATGGATTTTTACAAAAAATTTTTATATAATTGAAATGCTGGTTTTCCGAATTTCTACAACTTTTTAATTTATTTTATACTCTCCATTTTAATCCTTCCTCATTTGTTTTACTCTTTTATTTCGATTATTTGAGATCAGAATAACAATTTTTGTTCTTAGAAAAAATGTATGAAAGGATCCTATTCGTGAAAATGATTCGTGTAACAAGTAAATGATGTGCATCGATATTCGTGCAAACAATACGGCATTCTACCAACTCCCATCATTGTTTGAATATCATATTGATTTGTATGGAATTCTATACAGAAATTTATTATTTTGTTTTTATATTTTTATTTCATTTTTTATATTATACCCGACTGCTCTGATAATACTAAAAATATGATCTTCTATAATATTTAGCTTCTTATTAATAATAACATTTTTAATAAATTTCTAGTACTATGATTCTTAATATTCTTCAATATTTTTAATTATGTGTTACGATTGTCATTTCCATATATTTTATATTATCTACTTTTAAAAATTCATCGTTCATTCGAAGTGAATCATTTTAATCCTCTTCTCTTTGCTATATTCGACGAAAATCGAAATAGATACATATATATATATTCTTTTATTCCATCCCTGATAACAGGGTTCCTTCGATACTCAATAATATTTCAATCGCCGCAGTCACGGTCTGAGCAATGCAGTTCTTCCAGTTTCCCCGCGGCGTAAGGAGTGCAGTTGATTATGCAGCCGATTATGCAGTTATCAGAAGCGAAACGCCTCTATCAAGTTGTTCATCTTATCAGAGACACGCTGTTTCGCTCGCCGCCGCGTTTGTACGAACTCACATTAACCCTTCTCTAACCTGCGGCTTACCTGAACGATTCTCGTTCTAGATCCCCTACTTATCAATAATTACATCCACGTACAAGCTGCAAACACCATATCAAAACATCTTCACCTACCTCGTACAAAAATTATCACGTTATTCGCGTCTCACGATCCATCGTTTTCACCCAAAAACAGTTCCTTCTATCTCGCAAGCTGGCCATTGTCTTCTACGAAAAAGAAATTCGACAGTTGGAAGTGTAACTCTCGAAAAAGGAGCAAAAATCTGGCGAATTCTTTCAGGGACCATTATAGATTTGCCATTAGCACGCGTGGATGACGTTATTTAACGTGAAAGAGTCTGCCGGTTGAAGAACGTCGAGTCTAAATTCACTTTTTCCTTAGACCTCTCTCTCTCTCTCTTTCTCTCTCTCTTTCTCTCTCTCTTTCTCTCTCTGTTCTTGATGGAGTCGAATGCTCGATAGTGAAACGGTTGGGAATGGATTTTCTTGCACTGTCTGCGTGTCGTATGATTGATACGTCGCGTGATAAGGCGGCGGAGTGTCAATATTGGTACACGATGGGCTCGGACATTGTCTCGCGCGTTAAACACCATTCACCGGACGTACCGCGTCCAGCCGATAAGGGTGGAAAGTTTGATGACCTCCTCGGATCAATGACAACTCCTGTTCCTGCACGGTTACTTTGTCGGGATTTTTCAACGTATGAATTTCCTCTATGAGATTCGACGAGATAGTCCGATGACTCGTTCGGTGTACACGCGGAGTACGTTGCTCCGACGATTCATTGATATGATAATATAAACCTTGACCGTCGATTTTCACGTAGCCTCATTGCTCCTATGACCCCCACTTGCCCTCGTTCGGTCAATTGACATACTTATGTGCTCCAATGATCCCGGCGCATTCCTCGTCTATTAGGAGAGGATGGTCGTAAATGTTTTAGGATGCTTTCATGAGTATTCGTGTCTAGCTATCGATTAGACTCGTTAAGGGTGTAAGCTTGGGTCTTGGAATTGCAAGACTTTTTTTTAATACGACGAATATTAATTCATTGGTTTGAAATAGCTTTACTACCCGAACGTAATTTAAATAATGCAGCACATTACACTAAGAGAGCAACTATTTTAAAGTGTATAAGCCTCCGAAGAATTTTTTAATTCCTGTTAGTTGAATTCTTTGCAAAATTCTGAGTCTTTGAAAATATATTTAAAAGGTACAGGTTTAAATCTACTCAGTACTCAATCCCCTATATTTTAGGTTATATGTTTTAAATGAAAAATTTTCGACAAAAAAAGGACGTTACGTATCAATACAAACCAGTCACTGCTTTTAAACTTTGTTTTTAAAAAATAACGTTTCATATCACATAAAGAGTTGTACCTTCCTCGAATCTTCGACGACACTTGGCGTCCAAGAGCACCCAAACCTCTTAATTCGAAATGATTCACGAACGATCCGTTCTCGAGGCAAGAAAGGAAGAAAGAACAAAGAGCAAGAGAATCGAAATGGTCAGGTTCACTTCGGAGATGACAGCTTCGCTCTTGATATCACTAGTTCCGGGTAACGGAAAGCGAACAGGTCCGAGTGAAATCCTCCATCTATCTAGGCAGACGATTGCTGACGTGTTCCGCGGACGTTAGCTCGAGAGGCAAGAAAAGTGTCCCCTTGGAACTGAAGTGGTGGGAGTAAAGAAGAAATGGTCAAAGAGAGAGGAAGATTGCCGAAGAGGGAAACGAGGATTTCGTAGGACAGGAAGGTTGGAAGGATAGCAGAGAGCCGGAGTCTAGACCGATTAGCGTTTGGCCGCCGGAACTCGGAGACGGGCTCAGAAAACCGACGGAAGTGGCTAGACTTTCCCTCCCAATAGCGGTGAGATGGAAAGAGGGCTGGAAAGACAAATAGAATTCGGAAGGAGTTTTTGCCACCCGGCAAGATTTAATGGCCCATACGTTCGTCCACCCTTCGGATCTCGCCCACGCTCTCCCTTGGCTGAGCCTTGATACACGCGGCCTGAGTGCATTGCTTTGCTCGATTGATGTCCATCGATCTGTTGAATGGTCCTGGGGAGTCCATATATTTGTCATTTGATGCATACAGCAATTCTGTTTCTATTATACGTTGCCATTTTAAATTGTCAACTCTGATTTCGATTATTTGCAAATAGAATGGATGATATACTAAAAAACATGAGATTAAAAAGTTATAATATTATAATAATCCAGTGTTTCTTGTAAACTGTTACTTGAGAAAGAATTGGTTTCAAATTTTAGTTGAAATCAGTCGCAGTAGAATCGAGGTTATTATAAAAGGACATTATATAGTTTAATAAATAATACGTCAATATCGGCTAAGAGATCATGATCATACTAGATTAAGATATTATAATAAAAAATTAAACTAAAATTTAGTAATGCCACAAAATAACTTTCTCGGAGATAGCGGACAAATGAAATTAAACGGATTATATTTTGTTTATTTCCAGATAGCAATTATATTGCTGGTGATACGTATACTGATAGGGTTAATGACATTTGATGTCTGATTAATGCTTATTGTTCGGTCGGTTGATTCGGAAATCATTTTTGACCAGATAAAGAGCGAGCGCTTGATTTCCGCGAAATCAATTGAAGCATAAATTGCGAGACGTTTGGTATGCTATTTCATCGACGAAGCAATCGGTACTTACCCGTTGTTTATGACAGAGTGCACTCGTTAATTAGCATATTTGGTATAGCGAACAGGCGTATCGTAAATAACGCGATACAAAATCGTGTATTGCACTTTCCTGTTTCGTGTTTCCTGCAGTCTCCTGTGGCTTAAACTGGCTATAGTTTATATTCGTCTCTTGACCCGTGCGGTCTTGGAAATGGTCCTGAGATAAAACGCTTAAACAGGAACTCGGTCGATTCATTCGTTTCTGAAAAATATATTTTTTTCTCTTAAAAATTTTTGATACTCTACGAATATCGTATCGATACAACATTTAATCAAATACGCGATCCATCGCACCCTTCTAATGATATGAAAGTTCCAAGATAACTGAATTTTACACCGAATCCTTTTGCTAATTCTTGTCTCTTATGAATCACGTGGCAATTCGAAATTTATATTATTTATAAACCAGTGATACATACCAATTCGATATACATGCGTATCAAATTACCATCAAAATCATTAAACATTAAACATCAAACCCCCAAGAAGAAATCTTTATAACTCTGCGCAAATGTTCACCTGTCCACCACGAAGCAAACCCGAACGCGTTAATTATCAAGCAGGCCACTCCCAGTGCACCAGGAAGAAATAGCCTCCGGAGTTCTCCATGGAAAAAACCTCATCTCTCGATCCGAATACCGAATCGAGCAGCGAACCCCTCGGCCACGGTTCCGCGTGCAACCGTTCCCCGTAGACGTTGCGTGAGATAATTGGAGACAGGCGACACAGGACGAAACGTGTGGTCGGCGATCGGCCAAAGAGAAAGAGACCAGAGAGTAGCGAGAGTGCCGAGGACCAGATTTCTTCTGCATCCCCTTGTCCGGCGATGGCTGTGCTGGCAAGCACGCAATGCCCGTGTACTCGCTAATCAATGCGGTATCGCGCAAGAAAATTTATAGATCCGCTGTAGGTGACTCGTAATCTAATATACGATAATATATACGGGGACAGTTAGCCGCAGGTGGTTGTTGAACTGTTCGGTAGCGGTCGTCTCGCGATACTACATACGTCTGGTAATACAGGTCCGTTATCTTAGCGCGGTATCGCGTGGCGGCTGGGTTTTTCTCGGTTTTTAAACACCGTTCTCCATGCAGTCTAATTGAATGGTCGAGGAACGTTAATCGGTTGAAATTATCGCTGGCCAGCTTAGACTTGGCGGAGATACTAGCGGTCTCTCTTTCTCGATTTATCGACGGAATTTCAGGATCGAACTTCTTGCCGGAACACCGAGATTTCGTTGGTTTCCGTCTTGTACCAGTGAATTGTCATAATTACGGGAATATATTATCTCGTATTAAGTTCACAGTCTTAGAAAATAGGAGAAAAGTACTTGATATTTTATTTCCAGAGTAGGATAGGGTTAATTGAGTCAGAAGTAATTTGCCCTGTAATTCACCAAATTGGATGAACGATTGGATGAGCAACTTTTAAGCAATCTCTGTTCGAAAACAGGGTATTTAACTCGTTACGCTGACAGTGATTTAAACGACAAAGTACGTATATCATTTACATTCAAGCGGTCTTTTCTCGTGTTGGAATAGATTCGAATCTCAACAGTCTGGAAGAGCTTCGAATCGCTTTAAAGTTAAGATTCGATCGCCACCCGTGCCTCACGTGCCGGGGACACGCGCGGTTTATTTTCGCAATTTCTGAGCCAACGTCAGCCCAGGAAACCTTTTAATTGATGGAAAAAGGAAACTTTAGTTCGCTGGCGGAGCACGATTTATGAGACTGGTTTGCGCTGCACTTGTTGCCGCGCGTGAAGTGCTTGTTTCTCGTTGCCTGGAATGAATATAATGAATCTTGTTTAAGGAAATAACTGTATTAACGTAAGTGCTAAAATGGTATTGTGATTTAGCATTTCGTTCTCCGTGGATGGTTCTTTGAAGCATAAGTAGGTGTGTTTAGGTGAAATACGATTATGCCACTGACGAAATAACATTTCTCTGTTCGATAATGAATATATTGTACGTTTCACGAATTCAAAATTTTATTATGGATCCGTATTAATCCGTTAACAGTTAACCTGGATTAGGATGGAACCTGGATGGAAAGTAAAGTATAAAGAAAATTGTTGAAATCCCGTTTTGTAATTGCCATGATAAAAATCAAATTTCAGTAACGTGAATCGACTGCGAAAGATATTTCTGTATACTGAAATTTCAACTACTATGAATCATTTAACGAACCTAACTCAACAACGACAAATCGATGACCGTAAATTGTCACGCGTAAATCGTCCACCCAGTAAGTTTGCGTCATCTTTCCTAATTCGTTATCATTCCCGGGACTCCGAGTATCGATTCGTGGCAATCACCGACGTGTCGATACACCGTCCAGAAATACTACCTGCTGGATAATCCTTTCTTGTCCCGTGTTGTTCCCCGGGGGTCGCAAAACTGGATGCTCGAACGAATGAAAGAAGATCCTTTCCCGATTAATACACTGCCTCGTCTCCGATGTCGCCAAGGGCCGTTCGTGTTCCATTTGACCCTCTCTTTTTCCCATGGACCATCTCTTAACCACGTTGAAAGGTGAAAGAGAGAAGGGTGGTCGCGCGAACAAGCGCGCGCGCGCGCGCCTGTGTTCACTAAGGGTGGAGGTCCAATTCGTATCTAGTGTGATTTCCCCGGGGTAAAGTCGACCGATCAACCGATCGAGTGGGTGGTTGAAAACCGCACTGGGAAACCTAATATCCGAGGGTCTTCCCTTCTTACTTTCACGTTGAGAGATCTGTAAAACCTATAAAAAAAGGTATACTCGTCAGTGTGGCTGGAAAGCATGATCCAGAGTTCGTCGAAGCTGTTCCATTTGTTGTGTCAGCTCGATATGATTCTCTGTAGCGATGCTTCTTTTTTAAACCGTTGATAAGGCGAACAGGCAGGGTTAGCAGGTTATTTCGTTTCTTTATCGGTATTGGATGAAACGTTTTAGCGATGGAAGTTCAACGACATTCTTTGATGCGACGTTCTTTTTCTTTTTCGTCTTAATCCAATATATTTAATGCATCTTACCGTTCGTGTTACAAAACATACAAGAAATGTAACATTTAAATCACTTGATCATTTATATCATTTCTAGAAAAGTATATAACTTTAGAATTTTTCTCAAACTTCGCCACGATATTCCCAAAACACTTGCTAAATCTCTAAATTTTTCAAGCCCTCTATATTCATCTGTTTTATCTCATTCCTATTAGCTTTCTCCATTTCCCGCCACATCATTTATCGAGCATCCCACGTTGTCGTTATCGATATCAGCGTTTCCATTTGTAATTCAATGATCTCATCCGCAAAATGGAAAGCTCTCGTACGTGTCCTATCGTCCTCATTGGCCGTCCATCGGACGTCGATGCAATTAAATTCACCGTGAAGGCGCGAATGGTGGATTTAAAAAGCGTGCACCCGCGCGGCTATGCTGGTTGCGATCGATGTTCGTCGATACTACTACCTGACGTACTAGAGCGCGTTCATTATGCGTCCATGGAGGGCCGGATAACAGTTACGTCGTCCCTATCGGCTTTCGATCATCGCCACTCTCTCAGTCGCACACATACGAGTGTCAACATCGATTTTCGATCGGTCGCGGCACGTTCGTTCCCGACGGGCCCGTCTTTAAACGGAGACCTTAAAAATCCATTTCGCACGGGCCATTAGGCACACATGTTAACCAAACATCTCCGCTTCCAAAGCAAACCGTGGCTCCAGGAAGTTTTTCACGAAAAATCATCCACCTTGCCTCTGTGTATGTATGTGTGTTCTCAGTGGCATAGTAGTCTGTACAGGAAGCCTTTAGTGTCGTGCTGCAGGGAAACCGTGTTACGGGAAAAGTTTGAAGGAAATGGGAAAAGGAGCGCGTGCCGCTGTTATGCTTTCTGCCGTTACGGTCTTCTGTTTTAAAAGGGGATGGATGCCGCCCTCTCTCGATCTTCCTCTTCGAATTAAGTGGCGAACCTTAGCGTGTGTTACGATTTAAGGTTATCGGGTTTAGAGTCTGTTTTTGTAATAAAATTCGTGTTCGAGCTTTACCTTGCCTCGTTTTTCTAGTTTTTTTTTTTTGTATGGATCCCGAATTTTAAATTTTTATTTTATCTCCCCTATTTTGGTTCTCTTTATTTCGTATCCTTATACAAAATACTGGATTAAAACTCTTATTATCGCTACAATCGTACACGTCATATATTTTCCAAGAAAATGTTTCCTTGAAACAATTTTATGAACACTGTCACTTGTTCCGCTCATTCACTAAACAATTTCACTGCGAATTACCATACTCAAATAATATATTACCTATACTTGTCACTTGTTGCAGTAACTCGCAGAACATGTAGTAAACGATTAATTACAAACTCAGCCGTTCTTAAAACCACTGAACGAGAACGTTCAACGTTTCACTTACCACCTAGGAAGTCATAACTTGGCTTAATTACTAATTACAGTCATTGCGCCACAAAGTAAAATTCCAATAGTTATTACCTGTCGAACACCAAGCCCTTTCTGTTTCTCAATAAAACCTAAGAAAAATCTATGCTTTGACTCGGAGGATTCTAAGCGAAACTTTTTATTAGTTCCGTTACCAAACGAAATAACAAAGAGTGTGTGTGTGTGTGTGTGTGTGTGTGCGTGGAAAAGAGAGAAAGAGAGAGAGAGAGAGAGAGAGAGAGAAGGAAGAAGTAAACGAAATGTGGAATAGGAGAACTTCCGTTCGCCATAAACTCTCAGCTCCTTTTCCTTCCTTTGTTTCGCCGAGCTTTCGACAAATAATCGGTTCCTCCCCTCTGGCGCAATATAATGATATACCTCGAAGGAATACCTTCGTGTATATCCACCTGTCTACATTCGTGCCCGCATCGAATGAAATTGTCTCGCGAAGTAGCTTACAAATATATTACAATAAGGACGCAATATTCCAGCCTCGTCGCCGTATTGGCTATCCCAGAACCGTCTGATTTTCCCTTCTGTTCGGCTCAAAGGGATTCCGGCTCGTGTCTATACGTTGTGTACCGGTACGCGAGCTCCACAGAACCCGTCTATACGACGAATACGTACCATGCCGGCCAGGGAAAATATAATTCAGTCGATACGTCGGTCTGTTCTGCTCGAAATAGTCGATAGAATCGCTCAGTTCCCGATATTAGTTTCTCCATTCTTTCGTTTTCCAACGAGTTCATTTAACCCTTGTGTTGGCCATCAAGCTGTTGTTCGTGAATCTTCGTAACGATTGTTCTTGCCTTTTCGATTTCAATGTTCCACGGTGATTAGATGATACATTTACGGGTATGCATTTCCTCGTTCCTCGGCTTTCAATTAATACGTTCCGCTTTTCAGGTATGCTCTGAAGAAGTGAACTGGAATGTTCATAAAACGACGGAACAAAGCGCCACGAATAAAAAGTCGCGCCGCAATTGAAACGCGAAGAAGCAAATATGTGAATTTTTTGTATTCTCGTAAAAATATCACGAATCTTCAGCTTTCCGTTCTTTCAGTACTTTTACATCAATTTACATTTTCAAAGTAAGAATTTATGCACTTTTAAATATTAACCGTTGCGTGGGTAATTAGATAGCATATTTTAAACAATTTTTATCCTACAAAAATATCGCAAACAGATCTGATATATCGGAATGGTAGTTTATCATTCGCGAAAGTGTTGATCTTAGAATGCGAAGATTTTATCTGCAAAAAATTCGAACGAACTTTTTCATTCGCCCTACTATTTAAGAAACTTGCACCGTCTATTTGCACGGTTAATTTGATTAAAACCGAACGCAGCATATGTCTGCCGGTTTTCGTTTTACTCCAAGGTGCACGAGGCTTCGCAACGTTGCAGGGGGTCGCGTCGTATCTCTGTCAATATTGTCCCTTCTGTCCTTTTTCGTGCAGGATGGAAGGGGTGCATCAGCGGGGCTATTGTTTGGCCAGGAATTTTAAAAGCATTAACGCACTCTTCAAACAGGCGACGTTAGAAAAATAAAGAAACAGAAGCGAAAGGGGGGAACTGGGTGGACGAAAATCGTGAACGGAATCATGTATTTATCGACGAGAACGGCGTTGAAGTGTCAATCAGTCGAGCGTCGAGAGGTCAAATATTTGTACTGACAATTATTCCGTCGACACGCGAGTCGACGACGACGAGGGACTCCAAGGCTCCAATGTTCATCCCTTTCACCCTGGAACAACCTACAGTGGCTCACGAAAGTATTCGAATACCTATAGAAACATTTTACGGATATATTATGCGTGCTACAGAAAATTTCATTTTGAAATTTCATTAACATCCCGGCCAGACCTGACTATCGGGATTGCATTCGTAAATTTCCTAACGAATTTGAAAATGTACATAAAGATTATAAGTTATTTATGTCTTTTTAGATGTCAAACTAATCAACTCCGCTTGTTATTCGTTTCTCAATTCCGTTATATAAGTACACGATTAAATATTCAATTTCGAGAAACTTACTTCGTATAAAATGTTTTATATAACACGCATAATGAACTCATAAATACGTAATGATAATAATACAAATTTTCTATAGCAAGTGCTCGAACAATTTCATCAGGCACAGTACGTTCGCGCACTTCGTTTCCCTCAGCACGATTTATCGTAAAGTATAATTTCCCCAATTACGTCGAATCTGCGTGTCGCTGCGAACAACACGGTGCTCGATCGGAGGAGAGAATCGATTTTACTCCCTCTCTCGTCGTCTTGTTCACGCATTATACGTAACGATATATCGGAAAGGGTTGACGCGACACGGGGCGAAAAGAAAAAGTTTCGAACACCGACGCTCGCTACTTTGCTTCAATTAATGCGAGCTAACGTTATTAATTAATGCCGAGCACCCGTGAAACGAACGCTGGAGGTAAGGGATGGGGTTGAAAAGAGGGCGAGGAAGAAGGATTTCTCTGGACGATCTCTCGTCTGGTCGATGTGTGACATCGAAACGGTTCGCCACCCCTCGGCGTCTTAACTTCGAACATCAGAGGCTGCCAGGGCTCTGGAGATATTATCTGCAGGAGAGTGCTCGAGAATATTATACGTGCGTGGTGTACACACCCCCTCTAACCGATCCTCTGTATCGAGGGCTGGCTACTTTAACCGTATACTCGAGCGTGGCTCGAGTATCTACAGAGAAGACGCGTCCCATCTAACTATTCTCAGTGTCGACTACTGCTAATCGAATTATCGATCCCTGTCCTCTGGCTCACTCCGGAGGGAATATTAGATTTTCCACGAATTTCAATGCGAGACGCGAGCCATCTACGCCACCGTACGGGCTTCTTTCGCATTCCTGCGAGTTTTGTCGCGCTTCTTGATACGATCGAGGAATAAATCGGGTAGTAATTTTGGAGAATGTTGATTGTGAATTGATTTAAACTAATTCGAAACTAGAGTTTTATTATGGAACGAATTTTTTTGGATCGTGTCAAAGGATGAAAGAAGCAATGTACCTGCTGCGTTGTTGACGGTTTTCGATTAAGAAGGAATTGTAATTTATTATATAATCGTTGATATTTGGCAATTGACAGATTGCAAATTACAGGCTATAAATTTCTCCTTTATAATTTTACAATTTTACATCAAGAGAGATTGTAAAATTTACATGTAAAATTGAATTTCTCGTAGTATCAAATTATCGTTATGCAACAGGATTTGTTCGTACTAGTAGCTTGTAACTCGCGACTTTTCACATTTTATACACGTGCTATAAACTATATACTACGTTGAACTGGACTACATCATCTATTCTTGCACTTGAGCCTGATCCAAAATTATGTCGATGGGAAAGTCGGTCAATATAAGCTTGGCAGCAATAAGACAGAGTCATTGCTTCGCTCATGTGGGTTTAAGTTGCGACGAATTTCAAATTAGACGTCAAGTCTTTGTTTTATCCTTCTGCAGTTGTTTGACGAGTATTATCGAATTCTCTGCCGCTTGGAATAACGAGCACCCTTCAGAGTTCTTTATCCTCTGCTAACAAGTATGTACAAATATTGAAGTTACGCAGTCAACATGTGCGGCTGCTTTAATGTATATAATTCAGTGCCGTAGCTGTTATTTCCTAACCAAAGTAGAGAATTATTTAATGGGTCAGTTTCGTTAATCGTATATTATATTACGTTATCTACTCTAATAGAATAATCGAAATAGGGACATTTTTATTTCCATATTTCAATAATGTCAACTTTCGTAAATCATCTTTTCCTTCGGTGTCAACAAAATCGTAACATCGTCGATAAAAAAAACTACAAAATTTCAGAACACTAATCGCACAGATTTTCTAAAAGCTGCGAGCTTCGATTTCGCTATTTTTAAGTCTCAATTTCGAAATAATTGGAGCCTATCTTATTTTCCCCGATAAAATAACCAGTGATCCGCATAAAAAAGATTCAACAAATAACAGGACGGAGGTAGAAATCTTGTAAAAGCCGGGATTTTTTCCCGGAAGTCAGCCTGCAATTTCCACCCCTAATAGAAACTGCCAGACGCGCAACTTAAGCCAGGGAACAGCCGGGACCGCGTATTATTTCGCGCAGTGGCCGCGACAGACATTCTATTTCCAGGTGTTCCCAGGTAGTGATAAATCGTGAAAACGTATCCGGGGGCACTTAGGAGCGCGAGCAACATGTATATGAGGGACATCACGTGCGTTCAAGGCACGTTTGCATGGCAGACGAGCGCGGGCGCGGGGGAAATGAAAGAAAGCGGCTGGAGATGGTGTTTCAGCGGAGACGAAGAAGGAAGAACGTCGGAGAGAAATTCCAATATGCCTCGCAACTCGGAACGGCTGTGCATGGAATGCGTTCGAGTCCTTGATTGTGCTTCGAAAGCATATTTTTCTCGTACTTCCGATATTGCAACGGCGAGTTCCTCTCTTTGTAACTGGCTGCGCCATTCGGTTCTCTCTCCGCTTCTTCTCTTCTCCTTCGTCTTCCTAGAAAACGAGACGCATCTGCTTACAAGATGGAAGATGTATTTTTCGGTGACGCGTGCACACAGGCACGCGAGCACGCTACCGCGGAGGGGATGAAAAAAGAAAATATTGTCTGCCACGTTGAATCGCGATATCTAGTCGCGCGAAGGGGGACTAACGCGGCCTCCCTTCCGCTACCAGAGAATGTATGCAACTTCCGCCGATGGGGGAATATATATCATGCGTGCACGGAAAACACCTATCCGACCGACTGAATTGCGGCTCTATCGCGGTCGAGCTTGTACCTGCCTCTCTCGAGCAACTTCCGCCTTTAAATATCCGCTGGGAGACATCCGCATGCATACCGAGCTAGAGTTATTAAAACTCGGTCGCGTAGCTCGTTCGATGAAAAATTTCTCGAGCACAGCTGGTACGTAATATATATATGTATACTCAAGAAAGGTGTTTCCTTGTTACAGGTGATGCATCACTGTCGCATCGAGCGTGTAGAAGAAACGACTGGCAAATCGACTCACCAATCGCCGAGTATAATGCCCGCGTAACGAGCAACCGACGATCGAGAAAGCCAGAGTGAACGGAAGCTCAAGTAGGGGAAAGAAGAAACTGACAAGCGTTAGCCGTAGAGCATCGTCGAGCACGGGAGAGTGCAAAGCGACACGCGTTTCGCAGCCCGAGTATACACGCGTATGTAACACGCGTACAGCCACGGAGCGATATCTGTGCACAACGTGAGAGTTAGATTAATGATCAGCGATTAGAAGTAGTCGATTAGAGGGACATTGGACGGAGAGTGAAACGCGGCATATAGGAAATTGGTAAATGACTTTGGCCGTACTGTCGCTGGACGCGCTTCCCGCGGCAAGGACCACGTACCCGCGTCGGGTACGGTAGAAACTAGGGCACAGACCAGCGTCAAGATAAAGTCAGTGAGAGCGGTGCCCCAGGATGCGCAGGAACGGGTGGTGCCGTTAGTGGTGTCCAACAGCTTGTCGGAGGGGCGCGTAGAACGAGAAGGGGGCCACGAACACGGCCCCCAAAAGGGCCTGCTGGATGGTCTAGCTCACGAGCAGCCATCGTCAGTACCCGGTGGTGGATCGCGGATCGACTCTATAGAGGCAGACCGCGAAAAGATCGTCGAGATATCGACGGAGGACCTTGGTACCGCGTGTGGTCCAGGTCAGAGGGACGTGGATGCTGGTCAAAGAACGAGCTTCACGGTGGACGAGCAATCGAACAGTATCGTTGTTGGGCAATCGAAAGCCTGCGAGGCGTTGAGGATCGAGGATCGCGGCGGTGGCGTGACGTTGACGGAGACGCCTGTGTTGGTCCATCAGTGGCGTCATCAGGAGGCAGCGTTGGATCTGCAGTTGATAGCCGACAACGGATCGGGGGTCCGTTCGAAGCGACCGAGAAACACGTCGTCGTCGGCCGATAGCGTGGTCGTTGGTGAACCGTACGAGGGCCGGGGAGTGTGTCAGGCGCATAGGCAGCGGGCGACTGGCGTTTCGGGCAGACATCACGTGGACGGCGCGCGAAGGAATTCGAATCGATCGTGTCGGGTTCATGGTCGAAGGAGAGATCGATCGCGAGGAAAAGCCACGGAACGACATCAGAGTCAGAATACACGGGATTTGACGTCAAACGAGTTCGAGTGCTCTGTTATACGATTGGAACAGGATCCTATTCTCGAGCCGGTACGGATACTCGGTTGTCCACCAGCCGAAGGATTGGAAATCTCGTCGTTCTTGGAGCCGGCGCCCAATTACGTTTATCCGGGCATCAACGTCGGTCGGCTGGCGGGCAACGAGGCAGCCTGCTTCAGTCTGTACGATCCGAACAATATTCGGCCGAAGAGCCGGGCCGGGAGCATCGCCAAAATCCTCGAGGGACCTAATCGTGCTGTGAAGGACATTAATCGGAAGGTCTTGGCGATGGCACGTGCCATGACGCCGGCTTGGTCGCTGCGTTTGCTCGGCGTCAGCTGCGGTTCCGTGGTCTGCGCCTGGGGACTTCTGCTGATATTGTCCGTGCTGGGCGGTGGCGCCTCTCATGGTACCGCCCTCGGTAACTTCGGTCTCGGAAGTTTGTCGGGTACGATGGAGGAGATGAACAGTGGTAGATGCCCGTGGTTGTGCACGTGTACCGGTCAAGAGGTCGACTGCTCTCAACAGGGACTCACGCAGATTCCTGGGGACCTGGCCAGCCTTCTTCTCGCCGAAAAACTGTGAGTGCTTTGATTAGCTTTGTTTCTTTTTTCTTTATTTACTTTAAATTACGCTGAAAGTTCACTGCGAGAATCTATGCTTTCATGGGAAATTTAAAAATGCAAGAGCGTATGCGGCACAAAAATGTATACAAAGTATCCGGGTAATGCTTGGTAGGTTAAAGAAATAGCTATTCAATTTCCACTTTTTCTTTTGCTTTTAGCCATGACCATAGTAACAACGTTGTATAAAAAGCCGCAATCTGTAACTATGAGTAGCGCAGTTTTCTGCAAGTTAAGTTTAAAATTTTAAAAATATTACGCGTACGTAGATTTAAAATGTGGTACATTATAATACAAATAAAAAATTATTTGTAATTTATCTTCCTCTTAATATTCAACGAGACGGATCGATTATCTCGGATAAATTGCCCATCTTGCGAGCAACTCTTTTAGCTGTAATCTTCAAAAATCGACACTTCTATCGAACTCTTAATCCACGCAGCCATCCGCGATATAAATTAAAAAGCAGGCGAACATATTGACAACGGTCTAACCGATAACCGGACCGAGTAGCAGGTTGATCGCGAGGTATTCAGAAAAATGGGGCTGTTCCGACTCACTTAACCTGAAAATTACTCGTGAAAGCTCTTTGTGTGGGGGTTGCATTAGTCGATTGGAAAAGAACGACGAAAGCACATGCGTATATCGGTGGCTCTTGATAATAGAGCTCTACGTAGCCATCGCGATTATTGTTCACCTTGCGTTCGACGACAGGCCGAATTGCTTTTCTTTTTTAAACGGAAGGAAATATTGAATTGTTTGAAAATTTCGTTGCGAAATGGAAGAGAAATTTAAAGATGGTGTATTTTTGTAGAATTAACGGTTTATGGAATAATGGTTGGTTTTTTTCGATGACTTTCGATGTCATATATCGAGCAGCTTCGCTTTCTTAAATAAATCACCGCTTCGAAACCTGCTTACTTCAGGCCTGCAAATCGTACAGGTATTTAGTTTTTCATTATTGAGAAAATGTTATGAAATGTTATGAACAATTCTTTTCTCGTATCAAAGATCGTTTATTGTTGGCTGTTCTATAAATATTAATATCAAACGAGGACAGACACTTTCGAATAAAAATATAACAAGTTTCTCAATTTCTATTTTTGTTTCTCAATCTTTCTAACGACTGGTTATCTTCAAATCTTCTCTCAATTAATGTCCCAATAATTGATTGTTCCCATAATCGATAGTCTGGTAATAATACACCTTCTATTGTACTGTGCTATATTTGGTAGATAAGATGAAATTAGATCTACTATATATGTAATGTCTAGTTCACATCAACGTTCAATGCAATTTTAGTAACGAACGACATTATTTTAAATAATCTGTTCCAATTTCCCTCTTAAAACAGGAAACAGGAACAGGCGTTTAACTAAATTTTGCATTTTAATATTCGATAAAAAATTGACGATCAGCCAAATTTTTTTCAATGTATTACTAAAATGTCAATAAAATTTCAAGATCTTTTGTATAACACGTATAATATTTATAAAATTTTCCATAAGCATTAAAATAATTTCATGAACCGTTGTGTCAGGTTGTAACATATGTATATTCGTCTCATCTTCTCCTCCTGTTGTTATGTCAGTTTCTCTTATCAATCTCGGATCAATGTCAGATCAACATGATCTTATCAACTTCATGTATAAAAATTAAAAATTCATTTCATTTTATTTAGCTTGATACAAACGTGTTAAGATAGGTGACGCCTGCTATTTTTCATAAAATCTCAAACATGTCGGAAACTAAATGATATTTCAAACATATTTTATGAATATTATTATGTAATGGAATATAGAAAGATGAGAAATTTACGTTACAACCTAATATATCCATTGTCAAAAACTTTCCAAATAACTCACTATTATACGATATACCAAAACGGTTCACAGTGCTCGCTTCATGCTCTTCTGTTCGTTTTCGCTCGACGAAGTTATCGCACAAGAAGCCGGTAATTTAAATGAAATTGCTTTTAGTCGAATGTCGATGCATCGGCAGACAACTAAAAAACGAGGAAAGAAGAGAGGATGAGAATTGAACGGTTGGTCGTTAAGCAGCGTGCATATTTCCTCGCAATGCGATGTGGCCACACAGTAGGAACGTCGGTTTAATAGTTTTGCATTTCCTCGGAGTGACGGTGGTCGAAGTGGCGCAATAAAAACGCAACGGGTGCAATAAAACGCGTTACAACGCGGCCAGAGCGCAGGAATAAAACGTCAAGAGTATCCTGTATCCTCGAAGGACTGCGTCGCTATTTTATCGATGCAGGATCGCGATGAACGACGTGTTCGCTAGAGTGTTCGTAATTTGCGACGTAGATAGGCAAAACGCTGCCACCGAACAATGTTGTAAAATTATTAAACGCGGAAACGATGCTGCATCTTGCTCGATGACACGTCAATAACGCTTAAGAGTTCTCCACTACGAGTACGTAGCTATCGACCACACGTCCTTGCGACGAAGTCGAGTAATTGATGGTTATGAATTAGACCCGTGTACAGTGACTCGTGAAAGTATTTGCAGACTTACCATAGAAAGCTTTTCTGAATACATTATGTGTCTTATATGAAACTGCTTGAAACTTGATTAGCATTCTAACGAGACAAAATTATTATGATTATATTAGTAAAATGTAGAATCAACCAGAAAATTTATATAGAAGTTTACCGCAAGTATATACTTAGTAAAAACTTAGTATGTTAATGGATAATCCCTTTGAACATTGAAGTTTATTTATATAATGGATAATTGACTGTTCAAATACTTTTATGATTTCTGCGAAATATACATATGCTTTCGCTAAATGTCATTATAGTGCTAAGTTTGCAATGTTTCGTATATCGCATATAGTATATTCATAAAAGGTGCCAGCAAGTGCTTGAATATTCTCTCGAGCCCCTTTACTTCTCGGTGTATGCTGGCGTTCGATTAGAGAGGAGAGTAAATGACTACGAGAAGCAACAAAATGGTCTACCAAACAAATAGCTTCTCGCCTTATTGCTTTCTTTCGCAGGTTTGCGTCGCGACGAACTCGATGTAACGAAGATCCATTAATGACGATTAATTAGCATACTATTAATATGCCGCCGACAGACCAGAGGACATCGTGAATAATTAAATCCTCGAAATACGTTATTACCGATGCCGAAATGGAAGCTCGGTGCTTCTAGCTTTGGAATGAAACGCCAAAATCTCACTTGGATTGCATTTGTAATTTTTGGTCGACGCGAAGTTTTCTCTTTTCATTGCCGTTCTTCTTCTTAGCGATCAGATGATATCAATATTTCTCTCGTGTGCTTTTCATATTGTAATATCAAGCATTCAACTGTTACAATGACCAATCTTATAAAATGCAGATAAGTCATTAGGTTGCATATTACTGTTAATGATGGTACATGTTATTTTTAAAAATTTATCTTGAAATCCGACTATTTGTACATTTTCTTACAAAGTATAAATTGATGTAAGTTTCATTATTCCTTAAAACATGAACGTTAATAATTTATCTTCGTAATGAAATTGCAAAATATATAAAAAATAGAATTGTCCTGTTTATTTTTTTTTGGTGGAGCACAAAAAAGAAAATACTTGTGTTAAGTACAAATCGATGGTTATATGAAAGCAAATTGGTAGATAGTACCTATATCGCACTCGCGAAAATGACAAAATCCAATATTATACTCGTGTCGCGATCGACAGCTATTCCATTGGACTACAAAACGAACGAATCTATAAAAGCGATAGAATTATTCTCGTTTTTTCCCTCTCTTATTAAATTTGACCCAGTACGAGAAATATATTTTATTCCGGTCAAACGGGTATGAATCACTCGGGTAAATAATTCCTGATAGTAAATCAACCATCATAGAATACTAAAGATTATCTCATTTATAACAGCACGTCGAACCATTGAATATATTGAATGGTTTACAAAGTCACTGAAGGATTTCTCTCATTTTCAATACTGGTTATATTTTTATCTTGTCATAGTATCTATATATTAATCAACAATTCTATAGAAGCACTTTATCATTCTTTTTATATACTCTATTCAAACGATTCTGAGATTCTTACGTTATTTCATAATTTTCTTTTATTTTACGTTTTTCTTTCTAACCATTTTTCCTAGTATTAGTTGATACAATGAAAGCGATAGGTCTCAATTTCAATTCTCAATTTTATAAATCAAATCGATACCTGGGATCGGTAACATTTCAATCTCTTTATATCGCGCCTCTTTATACAAAATATCTTTCATAACAACATTCTTTGGAATACAGCGAGAGTCAAAATTGTGATTCGTATAATCTTGACTTACCTACAGACTCTTTACCTATGTTTTTTTATTTCTACATCTTCCTTATATCTTTCCAAACAATTTTCAATTTATGCAACGTACGTGTATGAGTTTTGTATTATTATTTATTTGCGTATACTCACTTTTGATCCTCACTGCGTCAAATCATTTTATGAAATATCCCATCGTATTTAGATAAAACAAAAATATTTAAAAAAAGAAAAACGTGATAAAATATGTACCAAAAAGAATACAAGTTACATATCTACGTTCGCTTCCAAATCACAAGCGCTGATGAATCCCCCTTCGTGTTGCTCCTTCATTTTCTTGCCTCGCAGGAATTTCTACCTGTTCGCTCGCAGCTGGCCGCCGTCAAGATAATTAGGGACTGGGACGGTCAGATCTAGTTGTTTGTAACCCTATCTAAATCTGCGGTCTGCGGACAGCTAAACAGTATTGCGTTATACACGGGTGCAGGTACGTCGATTGTCAGTGACACTCGGGACTCCAAAGCGGATCTTCGGAGGTTCTCCTCGTACTTCCGTTTCTAATGAAGTGGCCGAGTCTTCGCAAGTGACTTCGATAATCTGATGAAACGAAAGATACGATTGTTTCACTGTTTATCGATATCTAGATCGATCTTGCATGTCAAAATTCGATGGCAATTTTGAAATTTCTAATTTGAATATATAAATTTGATGCTACTCTTTTAGATCAATGTTTTCCGATATTTTGCAATCTTTTGTTTTTAATATCTACGGCCTGAAATAGCTGACTTGAAGTAGTTTCCTCCTATTTATTTAAAATTACCACATAGATCAGACAAAAGTCAGAACTATTAATAGATATCACGAAAACTTTTTAGAATAGTCAAATAACGTATAAATCCTCCGATTTTAATTATTCTAGTCGTTGGATCTTAAATCATTTCTTTTCGTTCATTACACATTGATAGAAACTAATATATATTATTAACATACATAGTCACAGCCTTTAGTAGAATACTTCAGCCATATCGAAATAAGTAAATATTGAAAATCTTCGTGATGAAACTTTCTGTAATAATAATTATAACTGAAAAAGAGAATATGATTCACATATTGAAGTTTCATAGTAGTATAAAAATTTTTTGAGGAAATACGAATGTGAAATATATTTCTGGCAATGAGTGAAACGTCCAGTTTCGTTTAATATATCGATCATCAGGCTCGATGATTACATACGTTTGTGCACGATAACTATAGAGGAAATCGAGTTTGTCTATTCGAAGCCTTGTTACCATTTCTACCATGGGCAAATTGCCAGTGATTCTGAAAATAGTCGAGCAGAGAGACAACCAATCGATCATAAGCAGAGACAAGAAACTATCACCGTTTGTTCTACTTTCACAACGTGACAAAATGTGAAGTATGTGCAGCATCCGATATTTCAATTATCTCCGTCAATCGTCAAGCTAATATTGATAATCCAATTTCAATTCACACAAGCCAAATCATGTAATCAATATTCGATCGATATCACACACATGTTACACGTGTACTATTCTAATTAGAACCACCCTAATTCCCCCTTGAAAATACAGGGATTTTCGTTTTAGATTCGATCTCGTTTTAGAGTAAACAGATTATATACAAATTTTCTAACATTAAAATTATCATAATTATTGCGATACAGGTTGCTGAAATTTCGTGGATATAAAAATTCATGAATTCGAAAAATCACAAAATGAAAATTTGGGAATTTGGAAGTTGGCGAATTCGAAGATTTTGAAATTTGGAGATTAAGAAGTTTGCAAATTCGGAAATTAGAAAATTTGGAAATTTGATAATTTTACTTAATAGTTTAACGCTTCGTAGATTCCGTTTATTTCTGTTTACTTCTACTTAAATTACACTACAATTTTTAATCATAACAATATTAATCAAAAGAACTTAAACCCACTCCCATGGGAGATCACATCCGTTTCACGCGTTAATCACGGCAATCCAAAGACCAATAACAACTCATCCAATAAACACATCATCGAGAGATCGAGTATCTGTTTTTCCACAAGCGTTCCGGATAAGACCAACCCCTTTTTCCATAAAACAACCACTACAAGGAGGAAGGGGTGCTTATGATTTTTCGATTAGGCTGTGCAAACAGTAGCACGCGGCAAGGAAAACAATCGTAACGGCTGAGCTAAGTGTTTGAGGAAGCTCCATGTTTTTCCAAGTAACGTCTGCGAGAGACATCGTCCTACATTTCCTGCCACGTATCTTCTGCACGTTTTTCGTCGCCTCGTGAATGTCCAACGTGCCACGTGGATGCCATCAGAATGTTCCGATGTAACTCAAATTTTTTATACTTCTTAATAAATTCAGCATTCCAATTCTGACATCCTTGTATGCATCTCATACTTGGAGGTCTCATAACTTCAACGACCTTTGTCTATGCTTTTTTTCTTGCTTGAGAGCAAATGAATACTCCATTTTATTTTCTATTCGGCGAGTGTAGAATTTTTATTGGGCAACTAATCAAGATATTTTATAGATGGATACATAGAGGACATGTATATTTTTCTAATAGCACTATATATGTCTTATTATGCGATACAACTCTTCATTATCTATAAAAAAAGGTTTTGATGGAAAAGAAAGGTAAAAGATATTTATGTGAAGAAGCTATTAGTTCAAGATATATTTTAACTTCGCTGTAATCGTAACTATGAATGGATTTGTCTGCAAGAGATTCATTGCACGTCTAAGCCCTTAATCCAGCCTTTCATAAACCAATAATTCCATAATTTATTTATTTAATCGCATCTGCTGAATATCCAACGCGTCACGTGGCCATTTCCGCTACGATCAATATCTCCTGTGTCCTAACTCGATTTTTCCTCCCGCACAGCTTCCTTCCTCCGCGTTTCCCGTCGAAACGTTCGCCAGAAACTTTGTCCCCGCTGTCGCGTCTTGGTCCTGTGTACTTGGAGATTCTTCTTGCTAGGAGGCTTAATAAAATTCATCAGAGCCGATAAGCAAGCTAATGATCCAAGTTAATCCGATTTGGCTGGTTCAAAGGAGAGACGCGTCGAGCCGCCTCGATTATCCTCCCCCAGAAACGAAGGACAGCCTTTCGAACAGTGTGACGAGAACGAAAAGAAGAGAAGAGAGAAGAGCCGAGTAAATTCGCGATTTCTTTCTCGTTGGTATATCTCTCGACATCGGTGCCGACCAACCCTGCCGAGAATTGTAATTAAATTTTTTCGTCGCGATGTCCCGTGCCTGGCGGCGCGTGTAATCGAGGGACACGCGCGCTGTCCCATTCGGATTCCTCGAGTGCAAACGCGGTAGCCCGCATAGTTGCTCGCGCGGCGTGAAACTGCGCGTGTCCCCGCACCGTAGGCGCGGGCCGAACTCGCGAAACCGTCCACATGTCTCTAAACGGCATCGTATTTCAACCTCTCTCTTTTTCAATTGCGAACAGCGGCTCATTTCGTCACATTTCGACGCATTCCGTCGAATTCCACCGGATTTTTCTACCTTCCTCCTTTTTTCTTGCTTCACGCTGTGTTTCGCGCATTCTGTTATGTTCTGTCGCGTTTTTCAAGACTTCTTCGTATTTTTGCCCGTTTCATAGGCATTTTATTTCGTTTTGCGATTTTTGACAGATTCCATCGTGTTTTGATGCTGTCTGTTTTGTTTTAATGCTATCTGTCGCGTTTCAACTATTACGCGTTCTATCGAATTCCGACGAATTTTTTTCACTTTTCTCCCTTATCGATGCTTCACGCTATGTTTCACTGCATTTTCAGCCACTCTGCTATGTTTCGATGCGCCTGTCACTTTCAATGCTTTTTTTGTATTTTAACTCTTTTCATGGAATTCAGATGTTCTTCTACTTCGTCAAATACCATTTCCTTTTAATACTGTTTATCGTATCTCGACACATTCTTCTTACGTTCCATTGTACATATTACGACGCGTTTTGTACCATTTTCATACGTTTTATTTCTTTGTTCGCTTTGAAATAAATAATCATTGCAACTACAACTGAAACGAGACACGATGTAACAACTTCCTAATAGAATGACAAGATTTAGACAACGAATCAATCCTAGAATATACGTTGTTTATATTAATGGCGACCAGAGCTATGCCGGTTGGTTAATCAAACAGAGTATTCTGAGGCTAAACAAAAAATAAATCATTATACCGATGATTTTTCATAGATTTTTCATTATAACGTTAATTTTGACGTCCTCCACAATGTTCGAACAGCCAGCACACAGTTGTGGAGGATGAAAGTTTACGGAAGACCACGATTTTACAAAATGGAATCATATTTAACAACAACAACAATGAACGAGTGTATCATGTATCTATCCTAGAATGGGTTGCCAATATGGCAGACGATGTTAAGTACGAAATTATTAATTTTAAAGTTTCCTTTCTCGAGTTATATATTTTTCTTGTATTTCCCAATGTGCCAAGACCAAGCTCAGACATTCTTGGCCAACGGTCGTGGCGGTAGAAAGGAATCAGTTTCCTCATTTTTCAGTAGATCTCAGTCTCTTCCTATTTTTATGGATCCTCTCACGAATTCTGTCACGTTTCGTGTAGTTTTAGACGATTCGTCGCAAGAAGCAAGACCTAAAATCGTCGGCGACCGGACGGGGCAACCGCTGGGCGGTTTTCATCGTGCAACTATTTCCCGTAGCCATGCATAATACGCAGAGGTTCGCCACTATATACTAACCCGCTGGATGGCAGTTGCTACATTTCGCTGCCGCAAAACGGGGAAACGGTCGGCTAACCGCAAATATTTTACCGCCTTCGAGCAGGTCTCGCGAAGCTTCGTTTAGCCATGGTACACGGTCTCGAGACTCGAGTTCTGTGTCTCCTGGACCTGGCACGCTTCCCTTGTTCCCTGGGGATTCCAATTCCGTGCACGCGCGCACCTCCGTTGCAAAGGATACGTCTAATGGCGTCGAACGACCGTGTCGTCTTATCTTCGATTTCCTGCGAAGGAATTTTCCCTGGCTCGATCGTTGCACTCGATACTTAAAGCTGTTGATAATCGTTTTATTTCGAGTTTGTAACTTTTGGTCGCCGCGGATTTAGGTATTAACTGTGATTTCGAAGCCAGTTTATGACTTTCAGGTTTTAAAACGTGTGCAAGGAAATGAGGGAATTTTCTATTGTCTCGAGAGCGAGTTTCTTTTAAACTGTCGAAAAAATATGTTTCTATTAATTATTAGTAATAGATACATAACTTTGCTGAAGATTTTATACGATATTTGTTCTAAGGATTAGATACGTCCTGCTCTTTAATTCGAAGCGTTTCAGCTTCGTGTTTTTGGTAACTAAAATTTTCAACGCTAATGTATGTAATCTCATAATAATCTAATTTCCTCGTGTATGCTATTTATATATTTTTACCGTGCTTCGTTTCAAAATCTTTCTTTTTTTCCCAAATATATGAGTTAACGTAGAAACCTATTATAAATTGATTGGGCATAAAATGAACGAATAACTTGCAGTTATGCAACGAGCGCAACCAAGGCAATAAATACTTTTAGCTGTAAAACGCAAGATAATTTCATATCGCCGTCAGGGGACTACTTATTCAATATGAGAAACTCCCAAGCACAACAATTACGATAATCAGCCAAAGAAAAACAGAGTAGATAAACATCTAACTAGTATCAAACGCAACCATACAACCTGTCCACACAAATTGACTCGTAATTATTATGCTGTGTGCCCCAATTGCTCACAAAGCACCTAGATCATTTGATAAAAGTCGATGTTACGTCCGTGTGCCGCGATTTTACCTTCTAATTCGTTTCACGGCATGGTTTCACGTCTAAATGTTTTCCAAGTCTATCCAGCACTGAAGGCCGCTATCGTTGGATCTTCGCCTGTCACGGCCCCCCGACTGTAGCTGTAATTAATCCGCCGATCTATAATTAAGTCGATGATAAACGGAGCGTCCGCACAATGATTAGCATTATTATTTATAATAACACTGCGAGCTGTCGCGCGTAACGCGCCTCCAAGCGTGTGCAACACCGTACGACAATTAATCACTCGCTCAAACAACAATTACGTCCGATTATACCGCTCGTGGACCGATCGGGATGTTTCGTAATTAGTATCGTTGCGTCGAGTTGACGTACGTATTCTTGAGAAAGTAGCTTAAGATGAAGATGCTTCGTAATGGAGAGGATTGAGCATTCTGTTGGCCTATTCTCACGAATTTCTTTCTTTTTTAGATAATTTTTTTTCTTTTTTCTTTTTTCTTTTTTTGGCATATTTCAGTATTTATCGCGTCTAGTGGTAATAATAATAATTTGAACAAACTGTGACATTTGCCGTGGTTAACGGCACGTGCACGATATTTTGTATATTGTGAAACGTCTTACAATTGACAAGTATTAAAAAACATTAACGTATTTTGTGCGAGTTTCTCTACAAAAATATTAAATTCTTTAAATTCCTACCCTACAGTATTCAAAAGTTTAAAACACCTTCCTTACCAGAAAAGCGTTTACTATATTTTATTCACAGCACTGCATTTTATTGTCGCTTATTTCAGCACGATATACATATTGTAATATACGTATAATGTACATCTTATTAAAAACTAAAATCGTGTAAGCGTTTTATGGAGCATTTAGTATCCATTTTACGTTATTATCGTAGGATTAAAAAAAGATTAAAAATTTTACGCACATGACTGTTTATGTCATTCGAATACGCACTTCCATTAATTCCGACAGACAATACGTTAATTGGGTTCTTTATACGTGGAATATTGGATGATCAGTGAATATTCTCGACATAAAAGTGCTTTTTGCGTTATTATTACTTAAAAGGACGAATATGCGTTAGATTTTGAAAGATGGACATTTTTGTCTCGTTCGAAAAGTAATACGATTCTTCACTGCTCTTTTGTACACGTGTCTTTTAAATATTCGCTGGAATGTTCTTTTTTGATCTTTGTTTTTGATTTTTGTTTTGAATGATCTTTGTTCATATGCTGCGAGTAACATGAAAGTATCCCATCTTGCCGAGATTACGTCAGATTTATCTCGAAAGTTGTTTCAAACTTGCTTTCATGAGGAATTCTGAAATATATTTCGTCAAAGGTATGAATGTGCTAACGAGAAGGCACACGTGGTTTCTCTTCGAAAGTGCCGTTAATGATGCAGAGTGGCTGTCGAAGTACTAATAACAAGCTTGATTGAAAGATCACACGGTCATACAACTGAAACGTAAATTTCAATTTAATATTTGTTAAAAGTATTTAATTATCTATGATTACTGAAAGCAATCAGTTGAAGGGGAATTTTACGAATATATTGTAAAAGTAGATCAATTATGCGATGTCTATTATCGTTTGCTAGAATTCTTGCACTGCCTTGGTACTTTCTTCATGCCATCTTCATAGAGAAAAGCTGATTTTCATGTTATTGTTCGGCTTGAATAGTTCTTTCTTTATATTACTTCCATTTAAATATTATATAATATAATATTTATACCTTTTTAAAGTTCATTTGCTGTAACTGACTGAACACAGATGTTGTTTACACTCTCTGTGTATGTGTGCTACATGTTTAAGTATTAAGATTGCTCAATCAATACTGATTTCTACGTTCAATGGTTGATAAATACAGATAATTCTTATTTTATTATATCTATTGCTATTAATAATACACATGGTAAAATCTTTTATTTAGAATAATCCTTATAAAATAATTTTATCCTGAACTATGATGTATGACCCATCCAACATCCATAAATCGATATTACCTTCGCATCGACTGAATACTTAGATTGTATTACACGAATGAACTTCGTAAACATCACACGTGAACATTCTCGTACATCAATTTTCAAAGATAAGAGTTTTGAACGTGCGAAAGGTATCAAAGACCTGTTCTATGTATGCGAGTCTGTTCCGAATGAATGGATTTTAGAAATCCGGCAGAAGTTTGAAGCGTGAGAAGATGCATACTACTGGTATACATATATTGTGCATACACCGACATACAAAGTACGATAGAATCAAAGAGGAAGTTTGGTTCGGGGAAGTTACGGGCAGAGAGTGGAGCACTACGGAGAAACTGCATAGCCAAAGAGAGAATCAAGATAATTACAATGTTCATGCATATGCAACGTCTAAAACCATCGAAATAATAACGAAGAATACACTGTGTATGTAGTGATGTATAGCTCGAATCTTCGAAGTTTTGGAGCTAAAACTTAAAATGAAGTTTCTAGAACTGACATCACGAACCTCTCAGATTCTTCAACCCTTCAACCTCTCGCGATTTTATGTAAAATTGTTCTTGATATTCTTTCAGTCGATTTTTTGTAATAGTCATCATCGAACGTTATACAATTTAGAGCTCGATCAGAGTTTGAAGAGATTTTTAAAGCCCGAAACCAGAGAGTCGTAGAGTTTACGGTTTGTACCACAACTCGAACCGACTTATTTTAACAACAACCGAATAACGTATAATCGAGTCCAAAATCATCCACGAATATTCCAAAAACAACGCAGATACCGTAATAATTTGGAAACTTCAACGTCCACAGATTTTTCTGGAAGTTGTTTCATTCGATTCGAAGAGAAATCGCCTTACAAATTTTCATCGATGAAAATCCAATATACTCCATAAAATCTGAAGCAATCGGGTATCTTCTCAAAATTGTTGGTTGCCTCTTTCGATCGATTCGCGAAGATCGCCGAGAAATCTGGTACACGACGCGTTTTCCCCGCACACAGAAGAGAAAGAAGGCTTCCGCATCGTCTCGATTCTCGCAACACCATCTCCACCCCCTGGCATTGGCGTTGGTTTTCTTTTATTGTTGTCTGTTTGGGGCATACCTACGAGTGCACTTTCATCGAGAGAGCGGCGAAACTTCCATTAGACGGTTGTGGGAGTTTCCATTGGAATTCAGGAAAGGGTGTCGATATGTCTGGCCCGCACGATTTTCTACCTGAGGTCTGGCCCGGTCCATTCTGATGCTGAAATTAATGGTTTTTTCTCGACGTGAGAGTGCGCGCGGGGGTCAAACAAAGAATTATCGTGACCGAATAGAGATGGCCAAAAGGGAGGAGGAAGGGTTTGTCGAGCTACATTTTTCCACGTTACCAGGATTTTAAAGTTCTCAGATTTCTACCGAATATCGTTCCTCCATGGCGAACTTCTACGTTGATAAACGATTCTGTTTTGCTAATTGAAAGGATTTTAGCGTTGGTATGTAACGAGGAAGTTGTATTTCCCACGCATTTTTGTTATATTTCTTTTGGTTTTTAATTAAGTAGCTCGTACAATATTTTACAAATATTAAGTAGAAAAGCTTGTGTGCGAAAATGTAACATTTCCTTTCACTTTCTACTCTTGTTCCACCATTGAATCACTATCGAATTTTCCATTAATCGATATTCGGATAATCGATGATTTTAATTAATCAATGTTTTAATAATCAAACTTCCGACATACTCACAAATCGATGAAAGTATATTCAACTCTCGATGCTCTCTGAAATTTGATATTAACCATATGTCCATCTTGTCCTACCGTCATTCCAGAGACATTTAATCACAAGCTGCTTCATTCCTCGCTCCTGAATTCCAAACGAATCACCCATCTAAATTCACTAATTTCATTCTCCCTCGCTTTTTATGCAAAAATTAATGGCGCTGTCACCCTACCTCCTTCAAAGAGGCAACCAGCCAAACAAAGAAATTAGGAAGGGAAGAAGTTGGTGCGTTTCTTCGCGTTTTTAGTCCATCTTTTTTTTCTTCTCTCTGCCCTTCCTTTTTCGTTCCGGCATAATGGACTCCCGCTGCGTGTATACCGAGCCCGGGACTCTCGTCACGGGGGCTGTAACCGTTCGGGGGCCATTTCCGCGGTCGGATTAATCGACCACCGTAACACCTGGTAATCATGGACGCGTGGCACGTGACTATGCATCGGTCGCGCGACATTTCCGAATTTTTCGCGGATATCCTGGCCCAGCCGGTTTACACGTGTCCCTTTATGCACGGGCACGTTTTAAAATCCCCACTTGATCGCCTCGGTGGTCGGTCCCCTTTTTATCTACTCATTTCATCGATGTCGCGGACGCTCGCGATGCTCGACCAATACCAAACGAGCATGATCGTCAGTGACACTACCGGTAGCCAGCGGCGTTTTCAGGCATTTTTTGACGACGTGCGACGTTGTTTATAGGCGGACGTGGAATTTGTGACAGGAAGAGTGGACGATGTCGCAGGAATTGTGAAAATGTGGATACGTTTATGATCGGGGGGGAGAGTTTTCTCGAGGATGAGTTGTGTACGCGGTGAATGAGAATATAGAAAAATAGGAGATTCCCTCTGATATGCTTTGTGAAATATGAATATGTTGTAGTCGGGATAAAAAAAGAACTGGACAATGTATAATTCATGATTTTTCCCTGATATCGTGATATCGGGGGTCGGGGTTCCTTTGTAGATAAATAGGAAAGATAGATTTCAATGTGTGGGGAAAAACTTTTGTGTAATGCAATTAATCACTCGATGTTTGTGTCGCAAAAAGTAGAATGATATATGATACAGGTTAATTAGGTTCGGGTATTGGTCGTTATCGAACTTCGTTCTTCAGTTTCCGAAGGACAAGTTAATTATATTGGTTTCTTTAATACTTTTAAATAGGAGGCTGGTACAATACGATTTAATTTGCAATTGAAATTTAGATTTGATTATTCAGGACTGATACAATATGAAATACCTACGCTATTATTATACACAAGGTACTGAAAAATTCATACTAGACATGTCAAACACTTACGCTATTCCCAAAACGATTCTCTAAAACATTTCTCTGTTATTACGATGAAACCATCATTTTTACTATCAAATTACGATTCCTTATTACAAGACTCATCTTCAAATTATTGATAAATCTCGCCATTCGTCGGACACTAAAAAATCGACACGCTGCTTCCGAAACGATTCTTCGAAACTTATTCCCATTAAAACAATCAATTCATCGCTTCTATTATCATCGCATCCCGGCTCCTCATCATTGACGCCACAATTCAATATTATCCTACCCGAAGAAAGGGTACACAACGGTTTCTCGATCAGAACGTGTATCGGCTGGATCGTTGAAATCCATTCATGAGAGCTTGTTCGATCGATCGGAATTGAACGCGGTTGGGGGGCAATCGGGCGGAAACATTTTCCAAGGGCATACTTTGGCTGTCGTTAACGTTCGGCCGGATTAGTCTCGGCCGATAATCTCGTAAAATGTGCCGCTGTAACCGTCGTGGCACCCTTCAACAGGTTCTCCGGTGCAATTGAAAACCCGAAATCTGACGATGCTCAAACGGGTTCTCTGCGCGCGCGCGAGAGTGAGAGAGAGAGAGAGAGAGAGAGAGAGAGATCTCGTAGCCTCGGGATCTCTGCATGGGCGCGTAATCCTCTGACAATGGCCCCTCTAAACGGAGATTTGTCCGCTGACAGCGGCGCCCTTATGCTCACGGTTCGACGTCCTTTGACTAAATCGACCATGCCCTCGGCAGCCCTGAGCCCTAATTCTGATTTATCGACGATTTCACGTAAACTCAGCCGAAACTTGCCCGTTACGCCGATCATGGCCCGTTCTTTACTGGTCCATTAAGGGCAACCTCGTAATCTCCGCCGACAGATATGTTCGAAATGACGAGAATCGCGACGGTAATGGAGAGAAGCCAGTTGTCTGGCGAAATGTTCGATGAAGTTCGGAGAAGAATGGCAGTTTTATTTGATTTGGGTTCGGGAGGTGGAATTTAGATCACTTGGGAGGTTCGGATCTGTTTGCTTGCGATATTTGTCGAATACTAGTGTAGTAATGGCTATTTTAGAAGTTTTATTGATTCGGAAATTCTTTGGTCGCGTACGTTCTAACGGTACTTTGCAAGAATTCGTTGTAAGAGTGAGATAAGGTTCGATGGAGTTTGGGTAGAGATGGTAGTTTTGTTTGGTTTGAACTTGATGAGTAAAATAGATCTTGGAAAACCTTTGGTTATATATATATTCTCTTCTAACAGTACTGCCAGCAGGAACCTTTTTCTTTACGAAGAATATCTTGGAACGAATATTATCGACGTTGCATTATTCTATCTACTAATAAAATTACTAACACAAAATTATTGCTACTGCGCAAACACCTGAGGACATACCTGTAGAACAACTTATCTGTAAGATAAAATGTCAGATTATTTTCTTTCCAATAAAATGTACTTATTCCGTCGTTGCAACGACATCGTTGTACCTTAGTATTCTAGCAAACTTTACATCGTACCAAGGATATCTTTCTAAAAAGAAAAAACTAATTATGCAAAAAAACAAAGACACGTTCTATCTCCGGAACTTCATTCATCTCCCATCCACATTACCGCAACAACCCAAGAATCCATCGAACTTATCAGGTCCAACGAGACGCTTAAAAAACAGCCAGGAGGATGCTAGTACCCGTGTTTGTGCTGGAAATTCATACGAAATGACGCCGGGAGAACGACGCGAACAACGCCCGGTTAACTGGCCCGTAGATCAGGCAGCCCGTCGCAGAACGACATCGTTCCCTGACACAGATAAATCCATGTGTCCCCTTTGATCGTAAGTTTTCGCGGTGGCGGCACCGGCGTGAGTACGCGCGCGGGGCATTCCTCAAGGAGTATCCGGAATCTCGGCAGGAACGTAAATAACGGGAAAGAGGGCCGGGTACGGGCCGGTTGGATGATGTAGAACATCGCGGTTTTCACCGCGGAACGCCCCTGGACTTTTGGATCGTGTCCTCCACCCCAGGGGGCGAGACTGCGCGTCCGCCTCGAAGCGCATGAATCACCCGGTGCATGCAAACGAAAAAGGTGTGTGCGGGGGTGGAAGCGACTTTCAAAAGATCGTAAGTGTCGAGGTGAGGGAAGGAGGAGGAACAACACAGAGATTTCGAGCGAAGGATGAGGGAAGAGAGATGAGCGATGGGGAAGCGGAGAATTCTTTTTTCCGCAGGACAAACACGTAAGCGCGCGGCGAAAATGTTGCGGTCGCTCTCGGTCACCGAAATTTATGGCGACGCGGCGCTACATGGCCCGCCACGGGAACACGCAGCTGTACGCGAGAACCGTGTTGCGTTGCCCCTTGTAGCATCAGATTTGGGGTAAAGAGTATTTTGAGGAACGTCTTTATTATGGGTGGGAAGATGTGAGATTGGAAATCGAGATTGGTTTGGGATTGGTTTGGAATTGATTTAGATGGGGATTTTGTGGCTGACGAAGCGAGTTGAAGTACCTTCTGGATAAACTTTTTCCAGGCACGAGTTTCTCCAGGCACATATTTTTGCATCAAGAGTAAAAAAATGCATTGATACACGTAGTACAACTTAAGAGAGACAGTGATAATCTGGAAATTTTCTAGATATTTCCACTTTCAAGACACTTGCATCATTTGAAATTATTTGTTTTGTTCAATGAGGTATATTTCTATTCCTTACATATTGTTCTTTTACATTTACGTCTTTGACGATTCAATTGTGAAGCATCTTTCTATCGAATAATAGCTTGGGTAACGTAAAACTATCATCATACGTATAGTGTCATAATTAAGATAATCAAATTTTTGTACACACGCATGATCCTAATTGAATGTCCAAGGACAATTTGCTATTTACGACATAGTGTCGCAATTACAAAAGTGAGATTCCACGCGATCCTACTTCTACGGCCATGAACCGTCCTTCTCTGTATCTCTGTAACGAAAGAACATTACAGTACCACGCCACATCAGCAACTTCCATATCCGAAAACCCCAGAGTATTCAATTCCTTAGACACCTCTACCGCAGTCTGTTAGCTATCGCATAAACGTTGGAAAGTGTCGTATCGAAGGTAGACGACAGACACATCTACACCCTTGTAGAAGGGTGGGTAGAAAGCAGGAAAAGGGTCGAGAAACATATAAAGCGGTGGAATCGTTCGGACGGACATTTCCATGCGTTTTCCCTGCGGTTTCGCCATCGAGCCGTACATCTTCGTTCCGTCGTCTTCTAGATCGTTTAAATTTATCTTTTTCTTCTTTCTCTTTTTTCGTTCGCGTCTGACACCATTAACATTTATATTGGACAGGTTTTCGGTTCCACCGTCAGTGCTCCACATTTTTCGGACAATACAGACTGCCCGCGGAGAACCGCGCGAGAGTCCACGCTCTAAAGGTTCCAGGTGCTATTATTATTCGCGCGAATCGCACCACAAACACCTGGGGGTCAGCGTGTGAATTTCACCAGGTTGACACGGGATGGAATTTCGAGATCAATCGAATGGAACTCTTGACCCCTGAAACAAGCCTCGGTTACGCGGCAGCCTTTATATCCAACTCCAGTTTTCCTTTGTCAAGCGACGAGAACGTTCCCTCTTTTATTTTTTTCGTTTTTTTTTCTATTGATTAATATACGGCTTGTTCTTTCTGCCGGTACTAATACGGATAGTTGCTTTATTTATTGATAGGTTCAGAGGCTTTCGAAGTCTTAAAAGGCTGGTGTGAATTTTTATTGTACTCGGACTTGGAGTACGTCGATGATCGTTAGGGATTAGAATTTTTCTAATGCTTCTGTTCGTTCTTTCTATTGGTATCAGATTTGGATACGCTGAAAACTGAAAAATTATATAGTTCGTTTTATAACTCATATATGTGTCGTTTAATAAAACTACAAAATTCTACGTGTCGTTTTTGCGATAAGTCGTGTGAAGCGTAGAGGTTCAACGATTTTAATAAAAATATTTCGCATGAAGTGTCGTTTTTGATTGACAAATTTTTCCTATCTGTGTCTGGGACTTTACATTTCTTAATTTCGGACGTAATGACACGTTTTAATATTTTTCATATGATAATCTTTATCTGTAAGATAGCCAAGGTAGAGAAGGAATAAATAAGTAAATGACATGTAAATTCATCAACACGATAACATTCATAATATTCATCGCATTATTTGATACAAAAATAGAAAAGACAGAAGCATAAAATACAAATCAGCTATAACATGCGTAATATAAATGATCGCAGAATCTTTCATATGACCACAGAATATATTGATCGACTACATCAATATATATCTTTCTATTTTTGGAAGTTTAAGCATTAATCGCATACTCTGATACAAAAATTTTATGACATTTCTACAATATTGATAAGTCAACCAGTGTAAAACGTTTCGTTTCTAAAAAGTTACAAACTAATCGTATACACCGGCGAAACCTCAAAATTCATAAAAATAGAAACCAATCGATTAAATTTACAAATAGCTGAAAAAACACAAAAGACATCGAAACAACAAGCATAACGATCTTGTCCGACAAACTCTCCCAAGTATTCATGTTCGTTGGACAAATTTTACAGCCCAACCTCCGAAATAAAGAACGTGCGCCCATCAACTATGCTAACCATCGATTGCCAATACGACACTTCAATGAACCTCCTCTTCGCGTACCCCGCCAGGCGAAATATCACTAGCGTTAAGAAGCTGCCAACGTGCCAGACAATCTCTGTTATTAATCCAACGTGAAGAACACACTGATATCTTAAAACGTCTCGAACGGAAGAGTGGATCCGGTACTTTGAGATTTCATCGTCGAACGATCGCGATAGAAAGAAAGGAGGGGTGGGGTCGTACTGTCGTGATATTTTAACAGGGCGAGGTGTCGCGGTTGCTTATTTTTTGGCGGAGGATCCGGTAGGCGATGATGCGCGGGTGTTGAGCGCGAATAAGATTTATGTGGGCAGCGACGCGAAGGAAAATAAGGGCACGCGCGACGATGAGATGTTAGAGGATTGAGCGGGATGATAGGAGACGAAAGTAGGAGGACGACGTATAGAGCCTCGCAAAAATATGGGAATACTTGTCATTAGACTACGGGCTGTCGTGTATTTCTGGGAAATTCTAAAGTGTAAAATACACATAATGCATATGTATATGACGTGCAAAAATATATAAAATATTCAAATTTAGATGGTGAAACAAATTTGTATTTGGTTTTCAAATTTCTTTAATTATGTCGATTAAAATATAAAAATGCACAAATATGCAGAATCTACATATCATGGAACAATTTTATTGATATATTGTGTGTGCTATATGGAACTTTGTGAAATTTTATCAGCACCGTGACGACGATTATTGTAGTGTTATTGGCAAAATTTAAAATCAATCTAAAAATGTATATATATAATGGACAAATGTTTTTGTAGCAGCGTTACATAGTTTGAATCTTGACGCTGTCGTATTTTGTAATAGGCAAATAATAGTAGTAATATGTGTGTTTTTATGTGTCATATTGGTTTCAAATTTTACCAGTATAACTTATAATGACCATTTCTCCTTGCAGTGCTAATGAAATTTCAAAATGTTTTGTTACCATAAGAAGTTTTTATAAGTGTTTAAATATTGTAGGATGAAAGGGAAGTGGGTCGTCCAAAAGACGAGCAAACAAAATACGTGCGTATATATCTTTGGCGTCTGTCAAAACAAGCGACGCCTCGCCAGAAAGCTTTCTGAGCAGTACCCATCATCATCGCTTTCTTTCTCTTTTTCTCCTCCTCCTCCTCTTGTTTTCAAGCTTTTTCTTCGCCACTTTTGACTGACAGGGACCAGCTTGAATAGCACGTTTGGTGTTTTAATACTTTGTTAGAAATTTGTCGAATTTTTTAGACTTGCGACTGACAGGAAAACAATTTGGATAGTAAACTTTGGGGAACTGATTTGTAAGAGGAATATTTTGTACTTTGGTAACACTCGAGAATATAGGATCGAAAGAAAAATGTCTTAACGTTTGAGGAAACTCGTAGAAGTGGGATCGAGTTGGTTGGCTTTCATTTCCGCGAAGCAGTTGCTTCGACCCACTCTCGTCTTCGGAAATTGTCGAAATTTCTTTGACGTAAATATTTTTCTGAAATTTATGCTGAGAGATAATCGTCTTTACAAAGAAATTGAAAAAGAAACAAAGATATAGTCCCACATTCAGGAAGAAATATCGTCCCAACCCAATTCTCTACAAACATTCCACGATACATATCCTCTATTTCACAAACTAAATCCTCCACTCAACAGCCACAATAAAGAAAATGGAAAAAACGGCTATAAAGTCATCATCAATTCAACACGCATTACCATAATTACAGCATGACCGAACAAGCCACCGTTATCGAATTTTTTTTCCCCCTTCGTCGATACCTTGAAGACTCTATTCAAAGTCTCTTTGATCGGGCCGGCGTCGATTAATTAACCGACTCGTCCACGTGTTCCATCATCCGTGGCTCGCCGAGGCCACCGAAAAATTGATTAATCCCCGAAACAGGCGGAACCGAGCTATATATCCTGTCAGACGTTTCGAAACCAGCCTTCCGGTTCGATCGATGAGAAAAAGGAGACAAGAAAGGTTTAGTAAAGTAAAGAGAGGAGCGGTGGAATTTGGTCGTAAGCCTGGATTAAGTTATGACAGTGTTCCTCCGGGTCTCCCTCGGTCTTTTTTCCGCGTGGACGTCGCGCGGAGATACACTGGCTCGGATTCACTTCCGTTCCACGGGTCTATCGGCACCGGTTTCCCGTCGTTATTGTTTCCCTTCGTAGCAGAAAAGCCAGGGTTGAAAATAATGGCGAGGATAGGGCCGAAAGAAGAGTAAGAAGTTGGATGGAAAGGGCGTACAGAGAAAGAGGGTTGGGCGCTGGTCGAAACAATTAGGAGATCGCCTTTATGGATTCCGTTCGTGGTAGGAGTAAGCAAATATCGGGGATGAAAGAAATGCCCTGTATTTAATGCGCGGATGAAAGGAGCAGCCTGTGTTTAATGCAGCGACTTAAAAGGTGCCACGGTGTTTTCGAGTTCTGCAAGAGTGGCGAGGGATTTCGTCGAAGTACCAAAGTGCTATGGAATTGTGAATTTGATGCGTTTAAGTGGCGAAGTGGGGCAGAGTTGTGTCCTTTTCGGAGAGCACTTCCCTCCTCTCCCCTTCGCAAATGGGCATTTGCTGTCTGACTTTTTCTCAGACGGTATGGGTTGGCGTTTAGTAGTCTTAGTTTCTGTTGGTTGTTTGAAATCGCTGGGAGTAGTTAACGGTCTTTTTTACAAGGAATGACGTAGAGAATAGAATTAACATTTCCGCTCCCGAGTTAAATATCTAATAATTACGAACATTCCTTTGTAGCCTCTTTTCTGCTGCTAGACGCGTCGAACTAGTTGATATTACAAGTGAAATAAGACTTGTCAGGAATTCTATAATTAACTTCCGACGAGAGTAACTTGCAGTTAATAATTCTACATTTGTATCCATACCTAATACTATTAGGAGAACAAGCGAATTAATTAACGCTGTATAAATCATTATCGCTATGTAAACGAAGACTATTGTTTCACGTTATTCGTACCATTATTCGTTCTATTTATTCGTAATAAAATTCCAATAGGAAAATATATCAAATACAAAAAATATATACTTTCACCTTTTTATAGGTAATAATCGCTATTAATAGTCGTGTTACATATAACAAAATTCAAAATGTTTAAATTTATATTAGAAACAAATTTATGTTAGAAACATTGTGACAAACGTTACACCCTTAAAAGGTAATCCATGTCATCGTCATTCTTCGAAATTTAGTCCGAAATATTTTTTCACCAAAAGCATCTGCTCACATTAAACACGTTTCTATAAATCATCCTTTGTCTTCTACCATTTCTCTTCTTCTGATTCAATTTCTTGATACGAAATCAGTGATCTTCGAACGATTCGTAAAGTTTAGAGCATAGTCTAGGCATCGCATTAGAGCCTAGTTGAATTGGTCGTTAGTAGGGACTCGTCTCTCTCTTTGTAAGTACATCACCGCGCGTTCCTGCGTGTTCCTCCGCCAGCATGAAACGAGGAAACGGCGGTTCGCCTTATCGGGAGTACCGTCCGGGATATCATTTCCTCCGGAAAATTACCATCTCTTGTGAGCGGGACGATCTTTCGCTACGGGGATGACAGAAATACCTCTTATTGCTGCGTCTGATGATGAGACGTCAAGCGTTTCAGGCCTGGTTTCCATCGCAACGTCGATGGTTCGCTCCACCGTCGAAGACGTTTAATCACGAGGCCGGAGGAACGTGACGCAATGCCGGGGGAGCAGCGAAAAACTTGTCTCGGATGTTAATACCGGCATCGATTCCACGGATTCGAGAGTCTACCGTGAAAGAAAACAGGATTCTTCCAATGGAAAGCCTGGATTTTTTTTTATTGGGCTTGAAATTATTAGACGACGGGGATCGAAGGTATTTTAAGAAAATGTTCCTGTAGACAGCTCGTATGTATCGCTTTGAAACAGAGATTATATGTATATAACTCGTAACTCTTTCTACGCAAGACGGATTATGATACATTCAGTTTACATTAAGTTTAGAAACAAATAAGTTACTTAATAGGATTATATATACCGATAAATTTCAGTAGCGTGAGAAAAATTCAATCAGAAAAATGCAATCAGAGAGCAGTCTTTCCGAAACACTATCCTGAAACTTGTTGTCTCGTTAATGCGAAAACTCATAAACTCGCATCACGTAATGTGCAAGAATCGATCAATATCCAAAACCTGTGCAATATAGAGAAAGTTCTCGCGAAAAAGTTTAAAGAATAACTAGACCCGTGAGGTGAAACATTGGCACGCAAACCGGTGGAATGCTGAAGATTTCGGCCGATTTACGGCTGAGCCACGAGAGGACAGGTCGACGTTTATTCGATGCCACGTTATTCCCAGAAATATGCATGAAATTCGTTCGAAACGCGTGCATTATGCCGTCGAACAACAACGATGCGGAGCGCCGTTTTTCCGATAAACACGCCGCCAACCGGCCATGTATACACGTCGGAGAAAATGATTCGCCGCATGAATCTTACCTTCGAACGTGTTTCTATCCCATTTATTCGGCGCATTGTGGGCTGATTTAGTGACGCATGATCATCTCTTTTCCTACCTAACCTCCGTTATATGTGTACATTATAGGGTATATATGTATGCTATGTATATATGTGTAGTGGATGGAACTCGTTTATTGGTTTCGCAGTTGTGCATCGAGCAAAATAATAGCGAATCCGTGCTGCCAATACTCGATATCCGCGGGATCGAATTTAAAGGGAAGCGTCGTCCAGGGGGTGGAAATCGGGTCGAGGACGAGTCTGCGAGAGAAATCTCGTGGTTCAGGGGAAAAATGTGGGCAAACAATTAGCCGGGTAAACGAGCGGCGGGCGATTAACCGAAGATTCGCTCGCGGTTCTCTGAACATCGACAGCTGATTCCAATGGCTCGGTTTTATTGTCATTTCGAACGGTTCGATTGGATCCAAAGCTTTGCCCGGGATTTTCGCCCCGAATACGGGAATGCATTATCGTACTTTCAAAGTACTTTGCCTCCAAGTATTACGAAACTGCGAATGACGCTAATTGCTTTGATAATTGTTCTACCTTCGAGGCAACAGAGTTGCCGCGATTCGACACAGATTTTCTACAACAAAGAGGATTTTTATATTTCTGGTATCGGGGTACGTTTAATATTTCCGTGAAGGGGTTGATTATGTATTTTTCATGATTTATGTAACTAGATTAAATTCGTTACGTGAATTTACCTATCTTTATAATCTGTGCGAATTATTTTGATACTCTTTATCTATTCTACGTATTGGACTGACTCTGTTTATGCATTTATGAAACCGTACATTGGCAGTATGGAAATAGAATAATTGTGAATTTATATATGTCGGGTTATATCGTTAGAATTGAGGGCGCGTAACAATTCTTCATTTAAATTAGCCATCGTTTTGTACAACAGAGATTATATTTACAGGTATAAATATGACTTTTTACAAAGTTTGACGAATAACCGTGGTGTTTACACGCGCGAGATGCTATTGACAATGTTCTTGGGTTCAATAACGAATCCACGGTCAACGGAATAACTCTTTACTAAACGTAGAATACTTTAAAGCACAAAATACGTTTGCTGGAACGCTCGGTACATACTGCTCGATATGTAACTTTCCAAGGCGATCGCACGAATAATAGACCGATGAAAATTTTCCTCTCTTTACGATTGCGTTCGTTTGTTATATACTGGTTAGAAGCATCGAGAAAGTTCCAATCGCCGTTGCTAGGCAGTTTCTGCCTGGAGTTTGATTATTAATACAACGTGTGTCCCATTATATTGACATCTCCGAGGTAAAATCACACGTGGCTAGGCCCGTTCTCGAGGCCGTATGCCGCCACAATCACATTTCTAGGGAGAACCATACAACCACTCCACAGCTCTGTCAGGCAAAACGTCCATCCCGTGACCGTGGCTACGTTCGGCGACCAGTTGTGTCACCTCGAGTCCAACCCCACTATCATAAATCTCGAACAAATACAATCGGATTGAATGACAACAATTGCTTAATTACGGCTATGATAATCTAGGCTAAAGTATTAGAGGATTTTCCCAAAATTTCAAAGGAAATGCTCCGGTGTCCTTTCATCTCCGACATGTATATAGGCAAATGTGATGGATAAATTAATGTCTCATAAACTCACTTTCGACATCGTCTAGACAGTGCTATTATCTGATTTGATAAAAAAAGAAATTTTATTTTATTCATGATACTGTCAGGGCCAGTATTTAAAATTTGATAAGTTGTTGATATTATCCTATTATGAATATAAAGATGATTTATTCTTTTGTAAAAATTTATTGCATTTAGCGAATAAAGATCATCTCTGAAATTCGACTCGCGAATTCTTATTTCGATCATCAAAATCAAATAGGAAAGTTTAAAAGCAACATTTAGATATCTTCAAACTTTATTGAATACCTTCAGTAAGTAAAAAATACAAATATATATATCGTTATGCAAAATAATAATATAAAATCCATTACGCGATAAAAATATAATAATTATGTTGAACACGTAACAAATAACATAAACGTTTAATAATTGTGATTGTCGCGTATATCTGTGACACCATAATATCTGCTACACTATGCTAGGATTAAGTACCCTATCAAAGTTTTTCACCGCCCTCTCTCATCAAAGATCAAGCCGATATCGGTCTATCAAATTACAGTCTTTATCGCGTTCCGCTGAATAACCTCCACTAAACAATCGGTGGTTGACACGATGCAGGCATTCCCTAACACCTATCGAGGATCCGTCAACGGCTAGCCATTGCTGTCCAACGGAGAGATGTACGACTGTGATGTAAAAGTGAAAGCGTGAAGAATGGCGATTCCCTTCGGTACGGTGGTATCGGTGCGTCACGATCTTCTAACAGCGCGAAAACACAGAGTGGAAGGCGCGCGGATTCCTGGCGATCCCCTCGAAAGCGTAGAAAGTATGAAATCCAAACAGGCAAGGATCGCCGACGGGTATAGTTATTTGTTCAAAGGCGAGCGTGGCAGCGTTTCTCAGCCGTAATCGCACCGCCACAGAACACACCTCTGCTCCGCCTTAATTTATTGCCGGTGCACCGCTTCGAACTCCATTTATACTATATCATTACACTTTCCAACGGTCTTCCTCCCTCGTTCGAGCCGCGCAATTAACGATCGGCCTTAAGCGCGCTCCGTGAATCCCTCTTGTCCCGCGGACGGCCAACACATTTCGCCAATTATTAATTGCGATGGGCCGGCGAGCCTGTTATCCACCTCTGCTAGCTGGTATTTTGTTTAAACGGTGGAACTTTCGACGGAAAGTTATCTATCAGGGTTTAGTGTGGATTTTATTTGGTGGAAATGAACGACGCACCGGTTGCATCGTATATCGTACATATATATCGTACTGGACACATTTAGGAATGGACACTGGACACGTGTGATTTTGTCTTCTCCATTTGTTGCGCCTTTTTGCTAATATTTCATAGATGAGATGAAATATTTTATAGCACTGTACGAGAATGAAATTGGTATACGATCTATCGTACTCGGCATAAACGTCCTTTTGTGTAAGTTCTGCGCGATTAATTATGTGAAAAGTAATATCGTCGAAATTTATTCAAGCATGAAAATAGCCTGGTAGATGCATCAGCTCTTGAGAAAGTTGAAACAAGCAGTATTGATTCCGAAAATGAACTATTTTCTAGGTTGTTATTCTAACAAATCTTCGATTTCGAATGAATTCATTTGATTTTACGATTAACTCACTTTCGGTGAAAGGAGGGAGAGAAAGAACGTATCGGTGCTAAGGTGCAAACAGCGAGTGAACGTTGAAAAACTTCAGGATGCCAATTATTAAGGATTGCAAAAGGAACCTGCAGAACAGGTTAACCTAAATGTTACGCAAAATCGGACAGAGCCAGAGACGTAGATTCTCAAGGAAGCACTCGGTAAACTAACATATTCATTCTGACCTAGAACGCCTTACAGAGAATAAGAGTATTCTTTTATTTATTCGCATATAAAGTCAAATGTCTGATGTTGCATAGCAATCGATAATTCAGAATCATCTATGATTCAGGCCTTTGTAATATTAACTGCTTGGCACGAAATGATGTTTCTAGTATATCACGCGTTTCCCTTGCTCAGGTGTTGTTATCAGAAATAGGACTCGGCGTCAAGTAGCAGGGTGACTTTGTATTACGGAAAAACGTTTTTTTATAGACAAAATATATGACAAAACAAAAAAAGGAAAAAATTTTGCGAGCATTAAATACCATACCATCGTTACAATGAACTGTCCATAAATTGTCAACAGCTATTTTATACAACACACATAACATATACGTAAAAATCTTTCATGATAAAGTTGAAATAAACAATATTAATTCTAGAAACGAACCGCTTACTGGAAGTAATTTTATTTTATACGAAACTCGAACACACATGTTTCCATGGTAGATGTTCAAATACTTTCGCGAGCATGTGTAGGTTTCAAAAAATATCGAAGAATCATTCCAAGTCCATTCACGCGAAATTTTCCGCGTTCTCCGCTTCTCTTATTCTCGCGAACATCGTTGGAACTGGCTGGTGCACAATACAGCCGCGATTAACTTTATTACTTAAGGGCTGAGCATTAAAAGGGCCGGTCCCTTGCGGCACCTGCACGGCATCGGTTTGAACGTCGGATACGAGGCGACGTAATTGCTTTCGGTTTTGATCCAACGTGTTCCCGAAACGGAGATTTATCGCCGCATGGTCGTCGATGCTAATCTACACGAGGATACACGGCTCAGGCTTTTGTATCTCGTTGTCCAGTCTTTTGTTGCATCGAGCCGCGGATCCGTTGGTCAACTCGTACAATTGAATTCGAGCCGTGCTTCTCGCGGTGATTGCTCCTTTGTACGCGCACCACGATGAAATACCGGATTACGAGACAAGAAACGTGTGTTCGATGATCGCGCGAAACCATTCCTTCCTCGGTTTACAGTTTGTGTCGGTTTTGTTCCGGTCGTTTATTAATGGATGGAAAAGGATGGTTTATTGGGAATGTTCAGTGGATTGATTGCAGTCTTTGTTTGCGTTGGATTGGCCGGTTTTTTTGGGAAAAGTGGTTCTAATGTTATTTGTTTTATATTGATTCATATATCTTTTTGAGGGAGGCAATCAATTATGGAGCGTTGCCTCGTGTGAAAATAATTGGTTCGATTGAATTTTGTACAAAAGGACGTAAATCATTCTTATCACATTCTTCATCTGTGTATGTGTGCGTTCATCATCTTTTCTAAAAAGGCAGGAAATAATTATCGGTTCTTGCGAACAGGTACTGACGAAATGCACGATATCCTTTTGATTAGTTCATTTGGATTCCTAACGGTTATATATTTTCACAGAAATAAGAGAAATAATTACTCTTTTCTTGTCTTGGAAAATTCTCCCGCGAATAAAATATCTGTATAATTAAAAAGATAATTAAAAGCACAATTGATTGCAGATTTAATCAAATCTATCAGAAGAGAATATATACAATTTCACTCTGGGTACTAAAAATACACCATAAATTGCGAGAGTTCGAAGACTTAAAACATTCGGGACTATTTAACGACCACCGACTTCGAAAACTAAAACTGCCCTAATCCATCGAAATCCTCTCCTGTACGAGCTTAAAACAACCCGGCGAGAAAGGTACTACGAAACTTCGGTTTATATACTTTTTCATCATAGAAGTAAACAGAACAGTTTCCTTTAAGAGAGCCATCTCGCCTCGAGAACTACGAAGCGACGTTAAACTTTGGGGCGAAAGAGTTTTCGTAACGTCGATCGCGCCGGAAACGGTGATCGTCGCGGAGGAAACGGTTGTCCTCGCGGAAATAAATGTCCGAACACTCGTAACTGTCGTGTCGGAGCGAATCGAATTACAGTCAAACGTTTCGACAACGAAGATGCTCCTCACCAAAGAAAATGATAAGGGAACTCGTCATTGTTTCACTGTAAAATTGATTCCGCGCTACAATTACTTCCAAAAGTATCTGGACCGTAAGAAATTCGATTATGTGTTGACCTGCCTTGATTATGTTGGTACATAACATTTTCAATCAGTCTGAAAATAATATACAAGTTATAAGGTGACATATTTGTGATTTTTCTGGCTCCAATCGTGTTATTAGTAAGATGGATTAGGGCATTTACGCTTTGTCCGGATATTTCGCGAATATCCCAGTTCATGTCTTCGGGACAGACCTGAAAATTTTTATAATTGATAAAGTAACAAAATATTTATCACAAACATACACATATTTAGTATAAAATTAGGACACAGCACGAGTTAGCCATGCCAAGCATATAGTAATACTAATGGCCAGGTCTCATTACGGTATTAATGAAATATCAAAGTGTTTGGTATAAGACACGCGATAAAAGAGGTTTGCAAATGTTTGAATACTTTCGCAAACCACTTATTTTACTAACATTTGGATTTTGTTGCCAAGAATCAGCTAAAGTGTTCGAATATTTATAAACGCTAATATATCTCATTATTAGCCTAAGTCTCAAAGAATTTTTATGTTCCTACATTGCCACAGAGTGGAAGATCATCTTAGGAGTACGTATAATACGAAAGTTTATTCCGAGACCGGTAACGTCGACATCAGTTGTCGTCGTCGACGTCGCGCCATTTTACATCCACGTGTTCGTCGTCGTACGACGGCGAAACTCAAACGTCAAGTTACTGGCTGACGGTTAAATTCGTTAAGAGCAGTCGTAATAAGGTTGGGACAAAGTTTTGCGATGGTGCAGCTGCCGACGCGGATCCGCGACAGACGGTAGTCAACTGCTGTTTTCATACGTCTGTAAACGTGATTAGCCATCGAAATTCGAGCGCCGGTGTGAAATTTATGTGGGCAAATAAGATCGGTTTATGTGGATAAATATGATCAATCTGTGTGGAACTTTTTACAAGATTTACGGACCTGTGCAATTTATCGTTTCTTTGACATAACGGTACATGGGGCAAATTAAACTAATTAAAGTAACGTATGTATAGTACAACTGAACTGTCGTAAGATTATATTAATAAAATTATCGACGCGTACAAACGGAACTGGAAATATGTAAGCTTTCTGTTGGAAGCTCTGTTACCTAGTTTCTTGCGAATTCATCGGTTTTCATTTGGTTTTGGAAGGAAGAAACTTTTGATCTTTCTTTTTCAAACAGAGATTCAATTTTCTTGATGATGAGCTACTTCCAAAGGCAATGGTGTAGTTAGGAATAGGATTCTCATAAAGTAAGACATACTTTTAATGTATCTTTGAAATTTCTTTGATTTTCGATGCGATCAAACTCCCACCCCCTTTATTTGATAGGATTTTTAATCATCTTTAACAGGGTCTAATACTCTTTTATAATATTACGTAATATCTTAATACATCTGTATAAAGTTGAATTTTCTTCTTCATACCCTTTTCAATAAACTTCTTTAAAGAATCGAATTAATTGTACAATTAATGATTATCATTAGCGGTATTATGTTTCACTTTTTCACAATTTGCCATCTTTTCCAGAAAATTGCCATAATCGTGTGTTTCAAACATGATTAAGGGCTTTAACATATTTAATCCTCTTTTTTTTTTCTTTCTATCTTAACCGAGATGTTTCCAGCAACATTATTTTATCCCATGAAATGAAACAGGCGACGTTCGCTAATTTACCTTTAAAAACTCGTAACCGCGCTAATTATATAAAACTAATTAGAAATCGCAAAACTCTTACGAAAATGAAAAAGTCCTCCGAAAATCCCAACTAATCGCTTCGAACCTCACCGAAAATGTTAGTAAAATCCGTGGACCCAAACGGCATTCTTACCTGATTCCACATTTTAATCTACCGATCTCTCATCAGCAAATTAAACTCCGTAGGCGTGTACCGAAAATGAGAAGACAGCGAACTCGATGCTTCGATCTTCCGTGAACAATTTGTCCCCGCTTCGAGTATCGAGCAATTTCCACTCGAACCACTTGGCCCACATAACGAGCACGTCGAACGCGAGAACGTAACGCGCGCGCGACTCGCATTGGGTCACTGGTGCGCGGGGTTAATGGGATTCGTTTGGCCCCAACCATCTCCAACCGCATCGCTTATCGTTCGTATAACGTCTATGCAACGAAATAATCACCGGAGCGTGCAACTCCTTCGGGAACGCGAACGCCATCTACGATTAGGATTAGTTCACGGCTGTTCAAACGGTGATTAAAAGCTATGATGACGCAGGCTATTAGGCTATGACGCGTACCGTTTCTGCTAGATCGTCGATTAAATTGAGATTAAGCTTATTATGGGAATTATTAGGTACTTGTATTTTATAGATTTTTCATTTCTTCCAACACTTTTTCCTCCAGTTTCCTAGCAAAATTTTAATATTAGCTTTTGACTTGACCTGCTTGAATTAATAGCGAACTTAAGCATGCTACGATCCTCGGATTTTCATATTTTGTATTTCATATTATTATTTTATATTTCATATTATTTGCATATTGCTCCGATTTTAGCAAATAAAGAGTATTTGTAATATTTTATGAAGTTTAATATGAAATTCAAGTGGAAAACACGTATGATAATTTTTCATATCTATTTCATATTTGAGGTATTTGTAAAGGTGGGAAAATACAATTGGATTGAATACGAAAGAATGGGTTTATTAATTTCTTATTTCTTTTAATCATTTTTTACTTTCTAGTGAAAACATTACGAAATCGCTCTAGTTCTCTATAATGGAACGGGTATAAAAGATTAACACAATGAGAATTCTGCAGGAATAAAGAGAGCACATTAATAATTAAACGACGCTTGCTTGTATCTAGACTTTTTAAAATCTTCTTTCTTCACTTTGATGAAGTCTCTGACAATTCTCTCACGACTCTCGGATAATAACATTGGCTTTTCAATTATATTACACTCTTAACCCTTTGCAGACTGAGACCCCAGTGCAGTATTCAACATGCTATTCCAACTTTCATAACGAATGAGCTACTTTCAGAAGCTGTTCATAATACGAATACATTTTCTATACTTCCTAACTAATGACGTATCCCATTTATATTTTTCCATCGAATTAAATTATTAAATTATAGCAGGAAAGAAGCAAAGAGCAAAGAGCTACGTAACTACCTTTTATGAAAACCTACGGAATTGGAAAACCACCAAGTACGTCGTTAATGGTCGCCGAAATACCTTACATTATTTTACGTTTTAAACATAATTACATTCTAAATAATTAAGAGGATGCATTTCATCGATAGCGGAGAATGTAATTTCACATATGGACTGCACATTCTCATCTATGTTCTATCTTACAGCCAAATTCCTATGCATTCCAGTCAGCCCACGCGTTCTCAGAACCCCTTTCTCACCATCCATACTGCTCAGTCAGTCGTCATCGACACAAATTTTATCACTGCCACAAAGGAGAACACCAGAATGCACAGCGCCCGCTTTGGTTTTGTTTTAACGACTTCCCGTTGCTGATTTAAATGGGGCCAGCCGAGTGGCGGAAAATTAGCTTTCTCCATCGTAAAAACGGTAATAACCGTGGCTTCCTGCGCGTACGGGGCCTATTTCGATCCACGTGGAGGCCGGAGAAAGAGGAGGAGAAGTCGACGGCCTTTCGTCGCGACGATGCACCGTCTTCCCTCGAAAAGGGCGGCTACCTACTACCACGGCCAGCCGAGTGATTAACCGTGCACGCATTTATTTCTCGCCGGGCAATTTGTCGCGTTAATTAGCCGTGTAACGAGGGCCTAGACACGCGCGTCGCTTCTTCGAGCGTCCTCCAAAGTGGCTCGAATATGGCGGCTCGTCACGCCATCTTAGAGATCGCCACCGATGAATTCGACGCGTGAAAAAGTCACTGGACCGATACCGACGTCGTAAGCCCGACTCGTAACTCACGTCACCAGATTCGAATGAGTTACGGATTCCATTCATCTGAACGTATTAACCGCCGACGGACGAAAATTTCAATTCACGACCGATCTCGATCCCACTATGTCACTGTCGCCCCGTTTCTACGGCTTCTGCTTGGCCCACGTGCGTTCGGCTCGAGCTTGAACAGGCTACCGTCGGGTTATTTACGGCCTTGTAATGAGCTTTCGACGCTCGGAATGATCTTTTTGACGGCGCGTTACGTCTCGAGGGTTGACGCGCTCGCGCGTTCGGGTCCGGGGCTGTCGCAAACTTTGACGCGTCTTCAGCCGGGGTTAATTGCTCACCGATGCCTCGTTTTCGGCTTGGATATTTTGGAATTTCTGTTTGCGTTACCTGGTTTCGCGGTGTGATTCATTTGTAATTTAAGGGACGTCTGCATATCTCGTCTTTAAATGCCGATGCTACGTTTTCTCGTTATGAGCGGGGGATTAAGTTTCGTGCCCTTTTAAATTTCGGAAATTAGGTATGTTTCTGCATTTTTCGACTTAGGAATGCATAGTGACGAGAGAAGTAGTCCATGTTACAAATACTAGTTTTAAAAATATACTTTGAAGTTTACTACTATCTATGCTATATTTTACAGTAGATAAACTTGTAGGGAGAAGTCATCTCATTTCATTGTCATTTTTAAGAGGTCGAACGCTAATAATATATCTGGAAAATGAAATTTGATAAATTGGCTAATCGTGTAGTTTAATCAATTTTGTTTCCCAGGAGTTCATTTGTGTTAAAGAAAATTTCAATATCGTATTAACCAAAAGCCGCGACCAAAAACAGCCAATTTAACACAGGATTCCAATAGATTGAAAACAAAGAAACGTTCGATTCGCGATTCATGTGACAATAAAATTGGACCAAAACCAAGCACAGCGTGATTCGGTTTAATCAGTTCGTTAAATTCCCGATTTAACAACGCATATACGACAGACATAGCTTTGTCAATCGGATGGAAACAAACGTTAAGTTGCGTTCCATAACTCGAAGATAGCGGTCGTATTACGAAATACTCGGTTCCCCAAAATGTATGATGACAAGGACACGCGACTACTGAGGCTGCATTACGCACATGGTACTCGGTAACTTAAGCTGTAGTACGATAAAACGAAGCTAAAGCCCATTCTCGTTTATCCGTTGCGCTCGTTTGACACCGATTGCGGACATAAATCTCTACGCATCCCGTGCAGTTTTGTAATAATGTCCACCGGTCCTCTGAGACGTCATCAAATATGCTATATTACGTTGTTTCAGCCGGCAACCAAGGTTTTATCTAAATTATCCTGCTCCCTGCGGCCCTTCTGTTTTGCTGATTACTTCGCAGTTATTGCTCGCGGTTCTTCCCCGAATTTTTGGCAATGACGCGCCCGTAGTATGTCAATTATTGTGGAGTCTTTTGGAGAAAAAGAATTTGAGGAATATCGAATTACTGAAAATTTAGTTAAATTAGGATTGTTAGAATCGCGGTAAATATTTGGATAATCTATCGTTACCACAGTGTAGATAGTACACTATTAAAGTAAAATAAGCGTATCAATAGAAAATAGAGTATTATTTCTTCTGTTAAAATGTTTAGAAGTTTGTATTTCGATCGATTCAAAAATACTGGTAAAATTCAGCGAAATTGCCCATGTTCCAATAAATTTACATACATGTAAACTGATATCTATATATAAAAGAAATTATAATTTATAATTAGAATGAAAAAGGAAATTTCAGAATTTTAAATGATCTTGTTTCATCGTCATAATTATTACTTTATTTCATTCCTCGAATCGTAGAATTTTTGTTATTTAAATTTTGATCCGAGCAGATATTTGATATTGAATGAAGAATATTGGATATTAGCGAGTATAACGCAACAACACCACCACAACCCGACCAAAGCCACGAATCCTGCAAACTTCTGTGATTCAACCCTGCGCCACTTCCTTTCACCGAACGTTAACATTTATACCCCTCTTTCAGCCGGGTAAACGGAAGACCCGGAGAAGCGCAAAAAGAGAAACTTCCATCCACCACACGCCACGATCACATTCATTCGAAGAGAGCCTCTATTATGCAACCGCGAGTCCCGTTTCAACCCATTATATCGATCCGTACCCTTCTTTAAATACATTACGGCTACGGCACGAGCTCCGTCTCAAAAGAACCGTCTGATGCTGCACGCTGGTGGATAGGTGGCGGAAGGACGCGCAATTTTGGCGATACATCGCCTTCGGTAAGAGTTGGAACCGGCACAAAGCGAAAGAATGGACAAACGCGACACTAAATAAAAACGATTCTCGCGAAAGAGCGCAAAAGCTTTAGCCGGTTGTACGGCAGGCTGCGCTCGTTCTCGTCTAAAACACACTTAACGCCAGAAGCTATTTATTTCACAAGGGTTATTCCCTCAGCGTGTAGTGTGTACGCCTAACATTTTTGTAATTAGTTTGCTCGCGACTCCGTGGAAGAAGGGAACAAAGGAGGGTTGAAACGCGACCGAGACGACGGAACACCGGCATTTATGGATACGCGTGTGCTGTGCCTGTGTCTCACCACCACCATCGCTGTCGTCGTCGTCGTCGTCGTCGTCGTCGTCGTCGTCGTCACGGGCAAACTGTAAAAGGTAGTTTGCCAAAGAACAGTTAGCGAGTGAAAGAAGAAAAGTCGGGAGAGTGGGACAGGAAGGGGGTGAGAGGGGACTCGCGTTTCCGTGTAGACGATCGCGAGGGGAAAAAGGGGACAGAGTACGAGAAGGGGTGCGTTTGAGGGGATGAGAAATAGAGTAGGATAGAAAGGAAGGGAAGAAACGCAGCGAGTAAGGGCTGTGAGTAGTCTGAGTCTGAGAAAGAGAGCGAGAAAGCGAAAATCGGGGGTGGAAGGAACAGAAATTACGACGTATGCGATACGAGCGCCTAATTGCTGCCGGCGCGTTACGGGTGATTATTTTTTAATTGCTGCGATTAAAAGAGAACAAGATCACCACGCATCGGTGCGTGCATTGGTCGCGTTTGATGTCCGCACTGGTCGAAACGCCTTCTCGACAAGGGAAACAGCCCGTGAGAAAGATCTTCGTGGGGGATCGAGTATACGGAGAGAACAGAGGGTGTGCAGTCCTTGGGATTGAAAGTCACTGTCGTGTATTGTCGGTCGCGCGTGAGTGCGTGTCTTCGTGCAATGTCGTTCGAAATGTTTTACGATCGCTTAAATATCATCGAAGATCTCAATGCCGGGATATTTGGATTATTTGATGACACGGGTACCGTTAATGGAATGTTGTTTTTCGGGAAAGCAATTATCAGAATGGAATTAAGTTCTTCCCTTCCAAGATGATGACTGATTGATTATTGTACCCCGTTCGCTACTAATAGCAGGAGATCACGTGTGGTTTATAAAAATTCGAATATGAAGAATTCTAAATAGATTTTGATGCCATCTCTATCGAAATTTACAAATACGATTACGACATTTGGAATTTTTATGAACTGCTTTTACTCATCATGTTTGCGAGGTTTAAAATGTATAGTGTTGCGTAAAACTAGAACAAACAATATTGGTAGGCATTTCACTTCGTCCCATGATACTTTTATCCTTTCTAGCAATTTTAAAAATACAATTCCAATTACGTAGTTACATTGTTTGTAGTATCAAATGGAGCAATATGTTATTCTTCGAATACCATTTCAGTTCGACCTTCTGTGACTAATCTCACAAAATTCAAATCGAAAGGCGTCGCGTGTCGTTGTTGCAAGCAAGCGTGGCTGGATTTACAACCCCGCGGTATTCAAGATTACCAACCTGTAGTACGCAGGACGTAGCGTAACGAATGATGCGTTGCCTCGTTTCAGATTGGGTTTCACGTAACGACACGGTGAAATCGCGACGGAATCAAAAAGAATTCTGTCTCTTCCTTCTGCCCAGTGAACTCGCAGGACACGTAGAGGCAGTCCATTTGAGCCACTCTCTTACACCGGCCCTCTCCCTCGGTTCGTCATCGATTTTACACGGCTCGTTATTTGCATACTTTACGCCGATACGTTGTCGCCGCCTCCGCGTTGCCACCTAACCATTGACAAATTTATTAGACGACCCGACCCGATGGACTTTACCGGCGGATAAGTAGTCTTCGTTAAATCGAGCGGCGAAATCGGCATACGTTTTGTTCAAGCTGCGATTTTTCTTTCGTGGAACCAACCTTCGGGGCTGACTTAGACGATGCCATGGTGTATATATGTGGATATCTCGTTGACATTTTCGATTTGCAGCTTTTGCGCGTATAGTACCTACTGCTCAAACGTTTTTGACGGGATCACGTATTTGACGAAATGAGCATTTTTTATACAGTATAGTATAGGGGAGAGTTACGAACATTATGAGAAGTTAATTGTCTAATAAGATGAAATGATATGATGCTTGTAATATATTAGAATAACCTTCGCTCTTGAACGTTTTATAATTTTTAACGCTTTTGATCCTATGTTACGTGGGACTGTTTGTAGTACACGACTTGAATGGGACAACACTGAAAAATTGCTGTCTGCAATAATAAAGTGTAAACGTGACAATACACCATGAGCAGACCTTATACTATTAGATCTTAAATATAAAAAAAATAATCGACTACGTTATTTTTTCTTTTTTAAATCGTGAACATTAAAAGTAAGAAAACCGAGAGAGATGGTATAGAGGAAGAGATCGTATAAATTGTTAAGATTGAACGAATGTAGTTTGATGTGTCGTACCTTTGTAGAGGAAATGGTTTTTCAAATTATTCCGTTAGATTGTTCCTCTTTTATCTAGTCGTGAGATTTTTTCACCGACGATTTCGATATTTATTTATGGAACGGGGTAAACGCGGGAGAAATGAATTTGATGAAGCTGACTTGATTATTGAAGGAGATTTGTGTGCATGTTCATTTCTATTATTTTTCTGTTTTTTTTTTTTTTTTTTTTACAAAGATATTCGCTTCTTGTGAATATTTATATTGTCCTGGTATGAATATTTATACCGTGACCGGAGCTGATTGTATTTTATAAAGCCGAATGGTGTAGAGCTGTGTCTTTATTTCGTGTCGACGAATACGAAACATTTTATGAGAATTTAACTATCACATACATTATTTGTTACACAAATAATTCATTCCTGGTAATTTAGATGTATCTCTGTAAAAGGTCAATAAAGTACACGAGTTTCGCTGTTTTCATTTGCTTCAAAACTTATCTAGAAATGTATCAAGCTGCAATTGTAAACTTCGTCGACGTCCATCCCTTTCAAAAGTAATATATACTACGAATCCCAAACAATATTCAATAAACTTCACAGGAATTCTGCAAAAAGTATGTCCGAATAAAATAAATAAAACAAATTACCAAGAATTCCGGAAAGAACGTAAAACGCAAAGTGCCATAGTAGGTGATAGCCGTTATCGTAAAAATAATACTCCAAAAATTTTACGAAAAATTCTTCGAAGAAGGCATCGTCTATTAAAGCAAATAGAAAAAAGAAAAAATTACAAATTCTAACGGTGCAAAGTGCGTTTCTCTAATTTTTTGCCAGTAGATGCGAATGGTCGGGGCGGCATAGCGCCAGCGGCGCCAGCGGTAATGCATTAGTCGGGACATTAGCGGAGATATCGAGCCAGCCATCGTATCGTATCGTCATCAGGTTGGTATGCTAAAATACCGTGTAATCTCGAGGAAATTACACGGTCGGTATACGCGCACGCCTCTTCCCCTCTCTGTTTCGCCGCGGTAATATCATTGTCATACATATTTAGAAAATGGCACCGATCGCGATAAAGTAGCGGCGAAGTCGTCTCGTTGAGACGTGGGTATAACCTTCGCTCAAAATTCAAACAGCAGAAATCCACGAAGATAATTTCGATTTCAGCGATCGACGTCGCAAGCTTTTGCTGCAATTTCCGAGCTCCTGTTCCCGCAGCGTGAAGCAATTAGTTTGTCGAAGAATCAACCTCCTTTTTGTCTACGTTTTGCCCTCTTTAGGCTCATTTCGATATTCGAGTTTAACGTTGGTTTAAATTTTTCGCCGACTTTTCCGATTTCTTTGAATGAGATTAGATCATAACTAACGGAAGCGATGGAATGATATTCGAATATCACTCGCGTGTCAGATCGTGGATGTTTAGGCATACGCGACAAATTTAAGTGTACAAATATGTACAGTGTATCAATTTATTCTTAGGATTTAGATTCTACTTCCTTATTCGTTTTTACTTGTAATCTAAGTATTATTATGTAGAATTTGCATACAGCGAACAAAGGGCAAATTCGAACTTCTATTTCTTCATCCATTCTTCTATGATTATTATTTTACACGGCTGAAGGAATTTTATGCCTAACGCTTGTACAAATACAATGGAACACTAGGTATTAAATTCGTGTTTTAGTCTTGAATCTCTTTGAAAAAAATGTTCATCCCTATAGAAGATAGTTTTATTTTGCTTAAGGGACGATTGTACTTAGTGGTGAAATTCGTAATAAACATCACAGGATTTTCCTAAATTTATTAAGAGATTAAAATAGTAAAAAGGTTAGGTTTGGATATAAATGATATGATCAACCTAGTTAGTTCACGGATTGTGAGAAATTGCGTTTACCTGTCGAGAGTTAATTATCGAAATCATATCAGACTTTCGTGTCTGATATCTCAGATACAAATGCCTTAAAGCACTCGTATATAAAATAGACATCTTTTATCTCCATTTCATTTTTCCTCCTAATTTACTATATAGTACGAAGAGGATAGTTTATTTTATCTTATTTCACTGGAATGATTATATACATATAATATAATCTAATATCTTAATTATCTTACCGTTGTATCACGAAATTATCGTATTATTAGAACCCTAGATTTCGTTATTATGAAAAAACATTCACTCTACGAATTAAAAATTTAATCAAAATTTTAGTTTAACACAGAGAAGACGATAAAAAGTTGTTGGGAAGAAATTCATGATACTTTCTTTATCAAATCTTATTAAATCTAACGACTCAAAAGCAACTTATTATATCGTATAGAGAATTACCAGTGAGATTAAAGAAATTGATACGAAGAACACCGAAATAACATCACCGATGCACATTAGCGAAATATTAAAAAACACTGGCATATCGCAATTTCTAACATTCCGCAACACGTCTCAAAATCAGGTAATGGAACCTCGTGTTCGCTTGAATTCGCAACACGCTAGGGAATTTTCATCGGTTTCTCATCACCTTTCGAGTTACATTCGAGCTGAGCATCGAATTCCTGTCTCGCGTCGAGTAGGGTCGCGAAAATCGCAACGTCGGTAATTACAATCGAACGAGGTTCGTGATCGGCTTTCGGGAAAAATCGAATCTCCTCGTAGGAGCATCGAAGCAACGATTATCCAACGTCACCGATAGCGCTGATCGGTGTAATAAACGGGTATGTGTACGGGACGCACTCGGGTAACGGGCGAGAAGCCCGTTGCCAGCTAATGAGTCGGTCGCTTTGAAACGGTGTTTCTCTCTTTTCTCTCGCTTCCGCCGGTTTCGCCCGGTCGCTGTTGCTCCCCATGCTCGTCACGCTTGTAGAAATGTACGTGGGACGGCGGGCGGGACACGCGAGGTTATAGTAATAATTAATTTCGAAGTCGCTTTGAAGTCAGCTGCGACGAACGCCGGGACTCTGCCGGCTTTGAGAGAGGCGTAAACGTCAGACGAATATCCGCGCTACTCGCGCACCCCATCGCTCGCTGTGCTTGCACCCTCAGATCCACCTGAATACCTCGAATTTAACCTACCTATTCCAGGGCACAATAGCCGATATGTTGATACAAAGGGGTTCGATTTGACGCCACTCCGAGACAATTAACGGCTGCTGGAATTTATGCAAATCCGAGGTACGTGATCGCTTTATTCCCGCGTTGGCTCGTGCTGATCCGCTTCCGCGATTCCGAAAGAGGAATCGGCTTTTGCCGTGTCGACTCGTTTCGAACTACGTTGTCAATGTTATGAGTTTTCATGCAGATAAGCTTAGCGAGATTGGCCAGTTCTAAGGGAAATGGAGGTTGTTTTTAACAACTAATTAAAGCTAAATGTTTTAGATGCATTGGGTATTGTATACTTCCGTCCACAAGTCACGGAATACTTGGTTAATCTTGAACAGAATCTTTTTCTTAATAAAATAGGTCTGTAGTAAAATGTCTGGAATATAGTTGAATTTAATTTTCATAACGTAACGAGTATATTTCAATTTGATTATGGAATTGTAACGTCGAGTTATTTTTACCTTAATAGATCAAATGTTCCATTAGCTTTTGAACGATATTGTAAGTACTCGTTAGTTTAGGTATTATGTAATTATTATGTGATATAATGTTTTCATTAATAGCTGTGAAAATAAGTACATAAATAGATTATCGTCCATCTTTCTTACTCCTATTACTATTAATAACATAGAATATTTCAATAAAAGTTATGTCACTTTGTTAAAGTAATTCATTAACGTTAGAAATATCGTACTAATTCTTATCTGCATGCGAGAAAATTATTTTTGCTAAAGACTATAGTGTTGATTTTCGTTAAAGTTCTATGGAAACATGATACAAAATTCACGGAAACGCTGGATCGCAGTCATGATAACAAAACAGTCCTGACACATTACGCATTTCACAGATAGTTTGTGAAATACTCACCTGGTCGTTCCTTCCGGCTGTCCAACTCTATGTGAATCATCCCACAGGTTGTCGAGACGTCTGTGTATGACGAAGTGATGAATTCTACTATGTTCGAATAGTTCGAAACACGAGACCATGACGAAATCGAAAATGCAAGCCAGTTAGCGATATTTAAATGTTTCCATTTGGAATTAAAAAATTTAGAAACTTGGACATTTCACAATTGAACTTCGCCGTTTAGACTTTTAAAAATTCTACTTATCCTTTCTAACAGATACAGTTTCAAAAATGCTTATCTCATCTCTGCATCGAATAACCTTATATGTACTAATTCCGGATTAAGTTTAAAAGTCTCACGTTTCCTGAGAAAATCTAAAACTTTCCTACTTTCCAGAGATTAGGACCATGTTTTCGTATCTCTCCTTATTTGGTGCCTCGCAACCCCTTCGTTTCACGAGTGATTAGAGTTTGAACTAATTATTACCAGTTTTTATTGTATCCATAATGGATAAAGCCCTGCTTTAGCACCTGATAGAAACACGCGGCGAGTCTGCACGCGATCCTCGAAAGAAGGTTTAAGTAATAATAACGATAAACTACAGAGACCGCTAATCTGCCGGAGAGGATTAATCTAACGTTGCGACAGGTTTCCATTTGACGTGAGGCCGTTGGGAAAGTCCGTTTTCATTTGGTTTATCGATAAAATCAGTCTCACACGGCCAGTGACATTTAATCCATACACTCTTTCTCTCTCTTTCTCTCTCTTTCTCTCCTTTTTCCCATACTCTTTCTTTTCATTACCGAGTTCAAGGGGTAAAGCGAAGTTTCTTGCACGCAAGAAACGAAGTGGACGCGAAGCTTAGAGTTTCATTGCAAACTAAATTATCGAAGCTTTGGGGCGTTTTTACACCACCTTGGTTTGAAAAAAGCAGCCTTTGAAGAGCACCGCGCGGGCAGTTTTAAATATTTCAGAACGGAAGTTGGACTGCCAATCTAACCTACCGATCTCCTTTAACACCGACGTTTTTCTTTGCTGTAACATATTTGCTAAGTTAATTATCGCGTTGTTCTCTGTTCACGTCGGAGTAGATTATATATCCGTGTGTGTTTATCGGAGTGGATAAAACTTCAACAAGTTGATTTCTCTCGGAATAGTGGCTGTTAGGATACAGATATTGACTAAACAAATGAATTAAAAATACCTAATATTCGATGTGTGATACTTGAGCAGTTAACATTCGGTGTTTTTGGTATTTACGATTTTGGTATTCTACTTTAGTAAGTAGCTGATACTTTACCTATTCCATATTCGGTACCTATGGTATTCGATATTTTAATTTGAGTTATTCTCGGAATTCGATATTCGGAAATTTAATGTCTTAATCTTTGGTACTCTCAGCACTCGAGTCTTTAATACTTGATATTTGCTACCTTAAAATTTGGAATCTTAAATTTTGTGTATTCGATATTTTGACGCTTGCTATTCTTGATATCTGGTATCTTGAAAGCCATTATTCTAGTACATGAGTCGTATTTGATATTTATAATATTTAAGATTTCTACAAAAAATATGTACGTATGTAGTGTGCACGCCATATAGGTATATGTATAGTGTAATAACTTTATGCTAAATACTCGGTGCTCTCGGTATTTAATACTTCAAAACTCGATATCACGAGTGTTCAATTAAATTATCGGAACTTCAGTATGTACTACTCCTAGTATTTGAAACTTTGACGGACGCTAATCTTGGTATTAAGTATTTCAATATCTAGCATTTATTGCCTAGAATCCAACACTTGTTATCCTTATGTTCATTTCGTAAATCGTAAGGCCAATCGTGTTCGTTAGAAACAGTATTCACCATTGTATAAATCAGAAAACTTTATTGATCTTGAACTTGTAGCCTATACTCGTACATTACAACTGTTCCCGCCCGTGCTAAGGCGTGTAGCAAAACCAGATCTGCAATGTTGCTTTAGACTCAGCAGCCGGAGAACCTTAACACAATCTTCCACGCTCTTCAAACGTTCAATTCGATCCTTTGTTCTCAGCCAGTGACCATAAAATTTATTCCTCCTGGCTTTATGCCTCGTATCGCTTACTCCCAGGCTTAAGTTTTACAACAGCAATTTGTGCTTAACCTCCGCCATGCCTGTACACGCTCTACTCTATTCCGTAACATTTCATTTCTACCTCGAACAGTGCGTGTATCCACATCATCTTCCTGTTCTCTCATTTTCACATATGAGAAAACAAGGCCAATCGCCATTAATTCTACCCGACAAAATCTAACCACCGTGTTTTGCATAAACAACGCTATACGTGAAAATGTGGAATAGAACACTATCGGAGTTATAAACAATTTTTTATTTGAAAAGAAAGATAAAATTCTAAATAATTTAAAATTGGCCCTCTCCTCCATATTTCAAATGAACGATCGACGACAATCAATTTTCCGATAATCATATCCTGAAAGAATTAGTCACCGCATTTGTTTGAACCACCGTCAACCGCGGTAACGTGAGTTTTACTTTTATTCGAGTATCTCGCAAAGATCCAAGCCCATCCTCACAAAGGTTCGCTCTGAACCGCTAAAGACGACGGACAATTTGCGGCCTGAGCCAGCTCGCCGCTACTAATATATCGTCGACTGACGTGGGAGTCCGTATTTTCCGGTCGAATATGATGCCATCTCGGATGCCGGCCAAACGTTATTGCCACGGAACGACGAGAGAGATAGACCCGTTAAAACGGGGCTGTCTTCGTGGTTCGCCGCCGTTAACGACGTCGTTACGCCTTCGATCCATCTGCATTCGCCGGTGATGCACGCGCGCCGCGGCGCCGCAGACACGCGTTCATCGCGGACGCCGTGAAGATGAGCTTTTCGTGGACCGCATCTGGTGACCACCGGTCAGGCGGAATTACGCTCGACTCGCGATCATCGTTTTCGTCTCATCAACGCTCGTAAATCACGATTAAAAGATCGTGCAAAAGGCCACGCGGCTAAATCATGCCTCGACAACCTATACTTAGATGCACTAAGGGGGTTGATCCTGAAGTATACCGTCGGACTTTTATTTTTCATCGGTGCTGCTGGACCGGTAGCCGCGCAAATGTTTATGACGATGGTGATTGGAATCTCTACCGGCGGTTGTACTTATCGGGATTCTTACTTGCGTAAAATTTTTTGCACCTTCCTAAAGGTTCTCTTCTTGACAAAAGTTGGTTTTATCGTTTTTGAAGAGAACGTTACGTTTCGAATTTTAGGCAGCATTATTAACTGGGAATTAAGAAGAAATTCGCATCTTCTCGATTTTTTTTTATGATAAGGTACCTAAATCTTGTTTTTATAGAAAAGGAGCTTTTATTCATAGTTTTTGTGCACGTTTCAAATTTTAAGATAGTGTTTCTATCTATTGAATACGTATAATTAATAAAAATCATCTTACGAGCGAAACAAATGAAACGAAACTCGACGCTGAGTCCACCCCTACGTAGAATCGCGAGGGGTTAATTCTTCGTTTTAACAATAATTCAGTCTCCTCTGTCAAATCTATCGATAAAATAAATTTCTTTGAAACACAAAGAGTAAATAAAAAATTTCATAAGGAGTCACGGAAATCACCAATTCGAAGAACATTATCTGCACAATCCCACCAGATCTTTTGTGTTACGTATTCAATGAAGCCAGAGCATAGTGGATCCCTTCCCAGAAGCCGGGTTCCTTTTGGAAGGTTATTAAGTAATGAAATACTCCTCAGTGGAATGTAAAGGCGCATGACAGACAGCTAATGTCCGTGGCGGGATAAAGGAAGGCGTAGCGTGGACTGGCAGGTCAAACAAAACCTGTTCACCCATGTCGCCGAACAGTGAACACACGGAGTCACGTTGTTTGTTTCTGCAAAACGATCCACTCCTCGCGTGAATTACGATCGTCTGGCACGATCTTGCTTCGTCGGCGTGTGAGGTCCACCAGAGCTCCTCGATTTCGCGTATATATATAACCACTGTGCACCATTATTCGCTTTTCCCACGTTCTTCCTCACCTTTGACATCTCTTTTTCACTCGTTCATTTCTCTGAAGTCCTCTGCATCCAATTTAAGCAGTCATCCTGGGAAATTCCTAACGATGACGCTTCGTTGGATTCGAATCTGGAAAATTTGAATATTGTTCCAAGGTCGAAAAATTGGCTGTCCTCGGACTAGCTTTTATTGCAGAATGAAATTGTTCTAAGATATTAAATTGCTTAAACGAAAAAAAGATTCAATGTTTTCTGTAACAAGCACATTTGAGGAATTCAAATCTTTTGCAGCAGAATAATCTATCGTTAAATTTGGTTTGAATTACGGGATTGTTAGTATGATCGGATTATCAGATTATTGTTAGAATTATTAGATTACATTTTACTAGAATTAAAATACTTATGAAAAAAAATACAGAGGGGTTAACGTTCTTTGAAATTCGTCATTGCCAGGAGAATTCAATATCAATGGTATAAAAGCAGATTCGTTCGATAAAAAGATTTTAAAAGCTCTAATCTATTTTATTTTTGGTGCTGTAGCCTAGAGAAGAATTAAATAGATTATTTGTAAATATTTACAATTAAATAGACTTTTTACGTTGCCGTTATCCTAAACAAAGAACATTTAGTCGTCACATCCATCAATTTCACACGTTTCACGTTCTATCGAGCACTGTACGCTGCCTCCACGAATCCCTCGCCCTTTAATCATATTCTCGCCACCGTTGTCATCAGCTTGTTCAGACGCCAGCGCATCGATGTATCTTTCCTTTCGTCGACGCCTCCGTCGTTGCAGCATCCACGCGGCTCGTTAAAGCGCGAAAGGCAAACGGGCATCGCGAGACGATCAGGTTACCCTCCGCGGGCTTCGATGTCTCGTATTCCTTCCGATTGTCTTCCACGTCCGCGCGATACATCATCATCTCGTAGTAGGAGCTCGTAATACGAGTTTCCCTCGCATTAAGTCGTTTTCACGCGAAACTCTCTACTCCTGTATAAAGTAGTTTCTTCTTAACACTGAATAATGAAACACACGTTTTAGCATTCTGTTCGTGTGGAAAATGAGATTGGGAATAGGTGTTAACTCATTCGAAACTAGACTATCTTGTAACATTATTTCGGAAAATTAGCTGTGAATTGTTGAACAGTCTATATGTTTGGTTAATTTTAAATAAGCCTTTTCATTTTAACCAAAGTTTTATTTAATTCATCCAACTAGTGCTGTTGTATTTACGACTGGTATAATTTTGATGAATTTTTAAATACTCGTTTAATTCTTCAATTGATCGAATTCAAATTTAATTCTTCGAATTTCCAATAATTCTTTCTTAGTCTTAATTTACATGTTATCCTTTTAAGAGCTTTTTGAGTATGATGGTATTTAATATTATTGACGAGTCTCGTGTGATACATCATCGATTGTACCGAATAGATAACGTAGTGCGCATACCAAGTTGTACAGTCATCGATATTTTAATGATCTATAATTCCGAATCTCGAAAGAGTAAACTGAATTTGTTCATATTGATTTGTTCTCCGTATTTTAAGAATGTGAAACAAGAAACTCGTAGTTTTATCAATTATATCAGCTAAAAGTGCAACAAATGCGCAAAATCTAAAAATCTAGGACAACAACCCAAAGAACCCAAAAAATTGGCGATTCTAAAAACATCGTCCCCTCAATTTTCTCACATTCCGAAACCTTTCCACCCTCCAAATATTCTCACCCGAGAAATCAAATGGAACTAGTCGAAATCATCGTTCGTCGCGTTCGAGCCAATATTTTCCCACCCTTGTAACGCTTGTCGAAGGTAAACCGCAAGAGTTATCCGATATCGGGTTACAAATCGAATAATCCACGCGCTTCTATCTACTCTAGACCTGTAGATAAATCGTCAGGTCAAACTCTTTATCAGAAAGGGTGTGTTAAATCGACGACGCCCTTCAACGTGGTTCTGCAACTCCCTCTTTGTGTAACAGATACACGTGAGATTATCGAGTGACTATCTTCCGTTTAGTTATGATTCACAAGCGGTTAACAAGATAAACGGCACAGCTTAACACGTTGACTGGCATGGTAATCATCAATGATCCATGCTACTACATTCTTTTGGAACGATTAAAATAAGATAAGTTTCATGGAATGAAAAATGTCGAACAACGTGAATTGGCACACGGCAATTTAAATAACATTGGTAAACACAGTATGACATTTTTCAAAAACGAAGCGTTATGAAATAATAGTTGTGTTACAATCTAATCGCGGTTCCCACGGCAAAATACATAAAATTTGCGTGGCAACGGACGCGTTAAAGATCAGTTTAAAGCAACTTAGTTCAAAGACAGCAAAAGTTAGTTCAAAGTCACGCAACTGAATGAGTTACACCGTGGCTGGAAACTTCTAAGGAACCTTCTAAGAGCGATTGCTACGTGCAAACCGTCAGTTCTCGAAGTTACACCCAATCGGAAATGGACTTAGTACATATACAAATGGTGCGTGTGCTTTTGTATTATCAGAAGGCTTCCAGCAAGGCTGATGAAGTCAAAGTCTAGGACCAGCGTTTCCTGCGTTAAGGCAATAGGCTCTCGGCCGTTCCTCTCTTTTCTGTTGGCTACTCAGACGGGTGCAAGAGTCCTCGGGGATCCCTCGTATGACTCGTATCCCTCCGCAGCGTGTGCCCTCTTTCTCTCTTCATTCGTACACTTCGTATCCCTGCGTGCTCCAATTACGAGAAGGAATGCTCATTTGCCGCGCGACGGGGGACTCGTAATGGTCAGCGACCACTCGAAACTATTATCGAGCGCCGGCCAAAAGGGCGGACGTATCCTTCCTCTCCCCTCCCCGCCCCCTTTTTCGCAGTCCACACTCTCATCCAGAGATCTCTGCCGGCCGCCGAATTTTTAATCCGCCCGGCAATCTCACGGAAAGCACTTTCCGGTTGAAGCAACGACGACGCTGGTCTGGTGGCGTCTTTCTAAGAAGCCCACCACCCAAGGAGACGACCACCGGCTTGCATTTCTTATCGTGGTGATGGTGCACCGCCGCTCGAGTGGAAACACCAATCGAGCGATGGAGATTGCGACGCTAACCTCCGGGAAAAGCCTTTTCTTCTAGAAGCTTCCTCTACCTCTTGTTCTTCCTTTCTCTTCACTTTCCTTCTCGCTCGTTTTCTTCTTTGCAATCCTTAGCCGTCTCTTGTCTCTTCGTCTTCATATTCGTCGCGAAGATCCCCGATCTTGCATATTCGATGCGTCGCCTCCGAGAGATTAGATTCCTGCCCTTGTTGAAAGGTTTCCTGAACGGTTTCAGGCCGTGGCCGACCCTCTCTAACGGACTGTCGAGGTTTGAAACCGTGGTTCTAGAGGATAATGGTCAATGGAGAGATCCGGGGTGGAAGGTGATTAATGCTCGGGACACGATCTGACAGTGAAAATTTGCTGTGATTGCTTATAGATCGTCTTTCAAGGAGATCGTTCTTGGGGCTTTGATACGCATGTATTTGGAGGTGATTTTGTGGAATAAAATTTTGTGTCATGGGAAACTTGTCAAGCAAACGAAATAGTTTGGGATAATAGTTTCATGTACGAATAACCTCATATCGTGGGAGATAGCACGTTTACTAGAATTTTTCATCTTTTTGCTTTCTCTGGGGTTCAAATGTGATACTTGTTGCTGGTTAAATAATAACATAAACGAAAATGAGAGAAACAATATATATATATATAGCTTTGTGTTAGATCGCAGTGACTACTAGGATCGAGGAAGTTTGTGCATTTTCGTGTACTGGCGGCAGAATGTCTTAAGTTAATTTGAAAGTGATGAACATCGTAAAGGGTTTCGCTAACGAGGAGGGCTCGCGAATACAAGTACATTTAATACACCGAAAACCTTTGAGATTGGAGTTTCAACAGTCGTGTACAGACCGCTTAGACTCCGATACTACTTATACTTTAAGGCTCTGAATAATGAACATCTAAGTACATGTAACTCCATAGTCAGTCCACGGTTAACTAATGACCAGCCAGACGTTAGCTTTCACACTTACATTAGCCACACTGCTTGTTCGGACTCTCCTTTTACAAGGGTCGAGAAACGCTTTTGTTCGAGTGACATCGACATTTGCTCAAGAACAGAAGAAGGAACGTGATTCTTGGTTTAAGAGGAGAGGACAAACACGCCAAAAGGATGACCAATACTATTCACTTTGCCAAGAGGGTGGAACAAATTGTTAAGTTGTTATGTGACAGACGATTATCTTTTTAGGGACTACTTCTGGCCATACTTAATATAATACTGTGGTATCGTTACGCTGTTAGTATATACGTTATTTCTCTGTATGATTAATTCAAGATGTAATTAAATGCCAGTAAAGTTTGTACTTCACGAATATAAGGATTATGTAGTTAGCAAATTAAAATTCTATTAGATTTAATTGAACATATTTTGTAAAATTACATAGAGTCGCGTGTTAGATTTTATTCACTCGATTAACCCATTCTCTCAAACTTTACTCGACTAGTGTAGAGATGAGAAATGTAATAATATGCAGAAAGACAATTGTGGTAACGTGATAGTGATCGTTATTTTTCCACGCGTATTTTTTCAACAATCGAATGCTTTAACGATCTACCGCTGTTGAAACAAACGAATCTCTTTTAAAATAATTCTCTACCGAATCGAATTGCTCGTCCGCTTTCTCCAAAAGTTGGAAAATCGTCTGAAAAGCTCACGCGCCTCTCTTAATTAAAACAAGCGATTAAGACATCGCGACACGAAACACCAACTCTTGGAATAATAACAATGTTTCTACATTCTCGATTCGCGTGCGTGGCCAACTGACAAGGCACGATAGCAACGGCACGTGCGTGCCAACTATTGCCCAGCATGGACGTAGAAGAAATAAGGAAATCGTATAATCCGGAGGAAGCAGACTGCCGCCCAAGGGAAAAAAGACGATCTAATTTATTTTTAAAATCAGGCAAGGTATTAACGTTCTTCGCGCCATACATACGCGTCCAGATAGCCGGCCCTCGGCGCTTACATTAACCATTTTTATCCGATACGCGGTAAAATGGTTCTCGTGTAGTTTTATCAGCCGCAGGTACCAACCGCGTGTGCAATTGATACGCGTGTAAAGGAATTTAGTGGATTAGGATCGGCGTGATTAATCGGGATTGTCGCTTTATTCCGTCGCAGGGGGGGAATTCAAATGAACTACCCTAAGGGGACACGTGTACCACGATCCACAACGAGCTCGTACGATCGCTCGAATTTTTGAGTATCGTGTAAGGTACTTATGTACCGTGAGTATAGTATGGCGTGGGAATGCAGGTTTGCCTTGTTGGGAATTATCTGTTAGGGAAGTGGCACTGTTTCTTGGGAACTAGATTGTAGCTCTTTCACAGTGTAATAAAGTTAGGAATTAAAACAGAGGATAAGTGTGTTTTTTTTTTTTTTCAAAAAAGTGGGTTATGTATAGAGAACGATACAAAAGATAAGAATAATGCAATAATTTAATGAATTTGGAAAAACTGTCTGTCATTCGCTTTTTTTTATTCTGCATTAACTAAGCTATCTAAATACGTATATGGATATGTGGAGAATTTTATTTTGAATTTCCAAACCTTCATGAGTAATTTTATATCGAGTTTCGTGCGAACTGCATTGTGATGGTGTTAGATGTGAATTCTTCCGCTATAGTAAAAGAATACCCTTGATGCACAGGAAAGAAGATAGAATTTTTTGTAAGATCTGATAAATTCTACTTCATCGTACTTCGCTACAGCCGCTTATGTCAACAAACCTGTAAATTCAAATTGTACGGAATTAAATGCAGCTTCTGAACTTTGAGAACTTCGCCCGCAAAGAGATAAAGATCGTATGCATGCGAAGAGTAAGGAAAATAAGAGGAGGAAAAAAGCTAACAGCGATGATGGGGAAAAAATGGAGAATATTTTTCCAAGCCTGTGGGATACGAAACTACCCCAGCTAACGGGCATTACGAAAACGTTTGCCGCCTGGTGTACAAATATTAGCGCGGCTATTATTTCCTGTAATTATCCACCGCAAGAACAAAAGTCCTTGCAACGATAATTTACCCTTATGCTCGCGGCCACCCTTAATCGTTATCGTATACGGAGCTATATTCTCGTAGCGCAACCCCCTTTTCGCAGACGTTGCGTACAGTACTTGCACGCAGCCTCGATGCGTGTAACGTGCAAGCCGCGGCAAACAGTTTTCTCGTGTTTCTCTAAAGTTTCACTGGTATACTCAGGGATTCTAGCGAGAGGAGGCCACCCTCTCTAAAACGGCTGATTCTATTAGCCAGAACTCCTGTTTCTGAACTTCATTTGGCGCAAGAATGTTCATGGTTGTTTTGCCGCAGCTTCCCCTTTCTACTTCGGCTACTTTAGCTACTTAATGTACGGAACAACCTCTGGCTTTCGATTATTCGATATTAAACGAAGAGTCTCGACTGCATGGTAATGAGCATAACGAGGTGTTACGTTTTGTGTGAAATTCGGTGCGGCTCGAATGCGAATATTTTGAAATATGAAAAGACGAAAGAGGAATTTTGAAGATACATAGGACCTCTGTGTATTACGCTATAGTGTAAGTACATTGTCAAGGTTCGCTTAAAATACTGTTGGAAGGAAATAATAATGATGCGTAAATAAGGTAAGATTTTTAATGTAATACGTAAATAAAGTATTTATTGCGTATTTTACGGAGAATTTATGTGTAGATCTCATGAGTACACGATTATAATGTAGTAATTTCCGTGGGTTTGGGACACGTCAATAGCTATTGAAAGTCAAAGCGGGACTCCATTCCCCTATTCACAAGTGCTCATCGACATTCCCAAGCTTTCTCAGCTCTCATATAAAGAAATCGAGACTCAAAGAATAGTGTTCATATAAAATCCATAAAAAGAGTTTCATTTCCTCCAATCTTCTTCTACTCGAAATGTCAAGCATCTCTTCCACCGTCCAATTTTTCTCTTCACAATTTCAGCGACCCCCGATCAATCCAAATCCTTCCGCATCAAAAATTGTCAAACCAGAATTGCGAAGGAATACGCTCATTGCTCGAATGTTAAAAACAAGATTATTAAGCGAAATAAAGTTTTCTTATTTTTTCAAAATAAAAAAACTAAAGTCTAAGCTTGATCCTTAATAGAAAGATGTTATACATTAGAACATTAGATGTCGCTGGACAAGTACAGATCTCGCATCTTGCTTCTTCAGAGAAATACGCATTCCATCGATGAATTTAAACGAATAAAGTTCGACTTTGCCTTGAAATCTGAAGCTACGAAACAAAAGACGTCATAAGTTACAAGTAACGAAATAACCCTTTCGTCAAAGAGACACAAAAATCCCCATCACGCTTCGCGAACAGAAACACACCGCCGATTCTCGATACATACTTCCCGTCACGGAGCAGCTCTGGTATACGCGTTCGTTTATTTTACGTGTCAGAAATAGATCGACAGTGAGCGTGAGAATTGGACAGCGGTCCTGGAGTGTGTTTGCGCGCGCGCGTAAGAGCGTGTAAGAGTGCGTGCCCACGCGTTGAATGCCTCAATCACTGCGGGCTGATTGTGCGTATCCAGCCGCGTCACGTAGCCTCCTCTTTGTCCGTGTAAAAGTGGACGCGTTTCCTCTCTGTGTGCGCTCGTACATTCAACTGTTTTAAAAAGGATCTAAATTGTCTCGAGGAACCGAACGAGAGGAGAAGCAGAGAAATGGAGGGAGAGAAAGCGCCTGAAGAATATCGAGGGATCGCACCACCACCGTGCCGTTAGGAATCTACACCTCCTCTTTTGGCACTCTGCGGAGTACCATTCGAAATTCGCATTATCGCAACGAGTGTACTTTATGAGACTCCGTGTTGCAACGAACGAGGCAACCGGTGAAACAGAGGGACGGTGGAAGTGGTTTGAAGAAGGTTAAGAGGTTCGAACGAAGGATTTTCTGGCAATCGTTGCTTGCTGAATGCAAAATGTGTGTCTCTTTAGGCTGCTGCTTGGTTTCTATCGAGATAGAGCGATAGAATCGTAGAAGCAGAGACGAGTATCTTTTCATGTACGTATAATTCTAATCACCTGAATAATATTATGAAATAGCGAAAGTATCGGTAAAATAACAGCAGCACTGTTACGCTGCAAAACTCAATAGTATACTTATACTATGTCAAATTGACTAAGATGTGTCGTATGCAAATGTTCATACATTTCTAAGAAATAGACATATTATTTATGAGATCACCTAATATATCTTTTCATTTTTATTCGATTTAATCTTTCTTTTTTTAGAGCTCGGTTAGCCTGTTCGATCGCATCTGTCAGGTGTAAGATCGGTGAAAAATTATAGATACTCGTTCTTCAAAAGTATGTATTAGCTAGATAGCCGAGGAAACGAGTGAATTGAATTAATGATGATTTATTTGACACATGATCGTTAGGTCGTGTACAAGTATCGATGATTACCTATGATAGGATTGCTTGTGAGCTGCAAGAGATTTGAATAATTTTATTGGAAGCCTCGAAGGAAGGTGATTGACTCGATGTGTCATATTACGTTACTTTCGATTAATTTTGATCATTTTCACCAATGATAGCTAATAAATACCGAAACGGCGATAAAAATAGAATCTCTTCTTCATTTTTACCACGTGACGTCCCTTCGAATGAGAGAATCTTTAATGGAGTTTGACGCGCTTCCAACGGTAAATTAGTGAATTAAAAATTCGTTTCGCTGTCCCATAGATAAACAAGGAATTTAAAACATCGTTTAACAGCCCTTTATGTAAATCCGCCTCTCTATCGTCTCTTGAAACACGCCGGAAGAGAATTCTCATTGTAACCTGATACACGTGTATCACAATAATGCTCACTTTCTTCCCTTTCACCTTTGATTTCCTTCTCGGAACGAAGTACAGGGGAACCGTGTTCGTCTCATTGCGACGAATTACGCATAATTTGCCATTCAATCTATTGGTTGTGTCGGATGACAGCCGACTATACCGTGTGACTCACTGATCAACATATACAAACTTCTTTGTCGCGATAACGAGTTCCTGCGTAAGCAATCTAATTGCAAATTTCATCGGGGAATATACGTACATATAGATACGCGATACGCGATGCAGATTCAGAATCAAAGTTTTATACCTTTTAATCCGGGCACATTTGCTGAACAAAACGAAGCATAGTAGCTTCGATGATATAACGAGATTTAAAATTAAAGTTTTGATTGCAGTATACTAAATCTATATTCATGTGATCTTAATATCATTTACTTCACTTTTTCCATTATGCTATTACTACTAGATCTAAATGGTTGATTTTTCAAGATTCTATCGGACTTTTAGAGTTACACTTCGATTATATCCCATCTACTGTGCGTAGGTACTTAAGTTTGTCGTTCGATACATACGTGTATTAGATATAACGCGTGTATCAGGCGATAAAGAATTTGAAAATTATCGTAAGATCTTAAATAACTACGGATTGCATTACTACTTGGCACTTACGTAAGTGTTTTATTAAACCACTCGATACGAAAATGGGTGATGTTGGAATTTTGGACAGAATTTTAAAAGAAATCCCAGGAACAAGAACTTGCATGGCACGAGAAATTTCAGCAACAGAGTGTAATCCGAGACTATCAAGAAAGAAATTCCAGCAATAAAAGTAGCAACGCGAGAAAATTTTGAAAGGAATTCCAGTAACAAAAAATGAAAATTCTGCTAATTGAGGAATTCCAGCAATAAAGTAACCGGTATGAGAATATTCTGAGGAGCGTTCTAGTAACGAAAGACAATTCAAAAACACGCAGAAGGGAATTCTACAAATAGAAAGAATAGGGGAATTTCAATTATAAAAAATATATATGTTATACAACCAGTTGGATCAGTCAGTGGCCATTATTTAGTGATCACATTCTTCAAAATAGTTTTGCGCAACGGTGTGACTACCGCGAACATTTTTCAAGCTTTTCTGTTATTTCTAATTGTTTTCCTGGACAGTTTCCATTTCAAATACGTGACAGGCAATAATTTATCATACTGACTTCCCCTTTGGTACTAATACCAACCGCACAATTTCGAGAGTAAAATAAAGCACAAAAGTCGAATAAAAAGAAAGTACAATAGCATGTCAAGAAAAGAGTAATCTTACCAATATAAAGCATAGCTAGGATATACTAAAGAAAAAAAAAAAAGAAAAATGATTTTAGGAATAAAGATCCAACATAAAGACGCGAGGGAAGAATATCCAAATATTTTAAGACCAAATGCAATACGCAAACCGCTGCCGATGGAAACGATCAAAATCGAGCACAAAATTTCAATCCGTGTTGCTCCCTTTTTTCTCTGCCGTCATCCGGCTCCGGGAGCAATGTAATTTCCCCGGCCTTCCTCTCCTTATCTCGAACTTTAATTACTTCGTTTTATTCCGAAAGGAGGGTTCCATAATGAGAAGTCGACGGCGATGTCTGCCCCTTCTGTCATCGGCGTTTCGTTCTGCCAACAGGATGGAGAGCAGGAGGAAGAGAAAAGAGATGAGACTTAACGGTTGGAAAAGGCGGGCGATGAGAGACGAACGGCTGCGAGAGCTAACTTCCGCGTCCGGAGTCCGGGCTTCCGGTCTTTCCTTGCAGGGCGTCGTCTACAAAAGAGACGCTGCGGTGACCAGTTTTAATTAGCCTGAAACGCGGCGGCGATCCACTTATTGAAACGACCGAAAGACCTGTCCCTTTGGCCGGATCGGTCATTTGTACACCGTCTTTCCTCGCTTTTATTAACCCCAGCCGTCCCTTCTCGTCTCGTTCACGGCCGTTCTGCGTCTTGGCTCGTTCAGCCGCTCCAATATCACCGTTATTGCACTCCGCCGCCTGCAGTGTCGCTATAACGTGGCCCCAAGTGTGTAGGTGGTTGCTCATCTAGCTCCTCCCTGGTTCGATTTATTTCCCTTTCTCGTTCCATATACAAGAGAAAGAAAAAGAGAGGATACCGTTCTCCATCGTGCTGCTTTATTTCCACCTGCTCGGTGTGTCCACAATACGCGGCAATAACCGAGAAATCGACGGTTAGCTCTCGATACCGCACCGGTGTCCGCCCACCGAGTCTCGTGACAAAGCTACGCCGAGAAGACTCTTTGTCCGGCTCTGTCTCGTGCCTTTTCGTGGCTTTCCTTCTTTCGCTTTTCTTCGTTCACCATATGCCGATCTCTTTCGCCTCTGTTCTACATGACAGGCGCAGCTCACGACTTTTCGCTGCTCGATCCTATCGCTCGATCTAAATCAAACTGCTCGGTGCGTGGAACGAACGCGAGTCAGTTGGTTCGACGTGAAGTTCCTGCGCCTGAGGGGAAATTGTGTCCCCTTTTTCCATGGAATCGCTGTCGAATCGATGCTGTCTGATAACGTTATGAAGATACGACCGGGGAAACTTGTTACCGAATGAATGGGCCACAGTGTAGTTGAATGGAGCTTCCGTCGATCGGTTGTTGTGTATCTTAATGAAACTCTCTTTCGGTGAACAGGTTTGAGCTGTTCTCTTGAGGAGACTATTGTGAAATTTAGGTGTTTTTAGTCTTGGGTGAGTGGATGGATTAGGAAATACAGTGGCGAGTGAAAGATATTTAAAACATAAGTGGTACAAAAATGTACTACAGCTTTTATATTTAAAGCTAAACTTATCAACTCAATTTTTTTATAAATTTCTTAATTTTAAGATTCAAAAGATTCGGTATCTTTTTACTTTTTAGTATTACAAAATTATTACGATACTATTTAATCCTAAATGTTATTGAACATTTAGTACACTGATAATATCTATCTCACGATGATCCTAAATAAAAATGAGCTAATTTATTTTGACATTTGTACAATCTACTTTTATATTTTCTACTAACATCATTTAGCATAAACTCTACATAATTTCTTCGTTAATTGCAACGAAATTATTTCCATTCGTAGCATTCATAATTTACAGTATGTCTTTCATACAATAAGTCAGACAAATACCCAGTCTCATTTTCACGACATAAATCACCTGTATTTAAAATAATAGAAGGTATAACCTTCTAATTTTATAGTACACTACGCAACGGGTGTGTCGATATTAATCAATATACTTTTTTCTGTTTCAGGTAAGTTCAATGCACTCACACTCTACTTACGCAGCGATCCTCTACCAGCGGTATGTCAAGCATTTCATTCAGCCACTTTCTCTCGAGGTCCACTTAATTCACAATTTCGTTTCGATCCAAGTCTCTTCTCTCCCCCCCCCCCTCTACCTTCGCGTCCACGTGCTTGATGGTTTCCCACTCTAAAAAAGAAGGACCATTTCCATAGCTACAAACTCGGTAAAATTCATGATCGTAACGTCGTCGTATCTCGTAAAATACTGGCCAAAGCCGGAAGACGAATCGGATGGCCAGTCGACGGTAACTTAATAGAAACCCCCGATGTCCATAACCGATGTTCCAACGCTGGACACGCGGTATCCATCAGTTTGAATCGTTCATCTTCCACGGGCCACTCCTCTTTATAGCCCAGAGAATCGTTCGACGAGCGATCGTTTCCTCCTCGTACGGATCGTATTTTTACGACTAATTTCCAAATTCATTAGCACAATTTACGACATCGGTACGTACGTTGGCCCCGAGTAACGTGATTCCGAATCGGTCCATTAGTTCAGCTCATCGATTTCTTATAAACGGTTCCAAGGGACTTCGATCGTGAAATCCGTAGACCGCGAATTTTCATTAGTCTATGAAGGGTACTCTCACGAGTTTAAAGTATATAACTGGTGACGTGGTGCGCGTGAGATATTGCACGTTTTACGAGTTCCGATTCCGGCACGATGTAATGGAGATAATGGAAAGCATTCCGCCAGCGCATCTGGTGCTGGCCGCTTGTGGATTTTTTCTTTTTTTTTTCTTTTTTTGCGTCGACTTTGAGAGAACCGCGTATGCAATTTGCTGAGCTTAGTTTTCGATCGATATTTTTGAATCGTGGTACGTATTGGACTACGATACGACATTTCTTACCAAAAGAAAAATAAACGAACGAATTTTATTTATAAAACTCCGGTCCAAGAAGACCAAATATTACTACGTGCAATTTCACTCTTACAAACTCTGATAAAAATTACCTTTGATAATTGACGATTGTGACGAACAACGGTATTATTGGTATTATTGGTATATTGGTGGTATAATTAGATAGAACATCAGCTGGTCAAAGTTCCTAAAAACAGCATTATGTTATATTAGAAAAATATACATTTGAAAAGAAGCAAAGTTAGGAACATAAACATACTTAGATGATGATATTTATGAGCCAATTTTGATAACGACACAATAAGTTGCTAAAGAAAAGCGGCAAAGTGTCGTTTCATCATCGAAGATAAAATCTGCAGCTGTTAACGACTTTGGCAAAAATGTAATTTTTGTCGTTCCCTCAACTAATACTCGAATAGTTTGGAATCGTTGATTAAATACTAAAAAACTTTTTATTGCCGACCTAGTACATATTAATAAAACGATATGAGAAACGAAAATTCTTCGCGACCAATACAAAAGGAATATCCTAGTGCAACATACGCACATATTAGACACACAAGACTCGAAACGAGCATAACACTGACACAAGTTCCTCAGCTAACTGATATACGGAAGAGGAACAATGGAATAAGGAAGGCATTGGTTTCCGTGCGCCGTCAAATTTTTCGTCGTCCTGCTTCTCCCACGCCGTTCCATTTCCATATGAACAAGCCAGTAATTCGATTGTTCGTTTTTCATAAGCACACCGGGACAAGTGCATAAGCAATGCAGCCCGGTAGTTGCAACACTCGATGCTATGCATGATTATTAACGCTGGCCGCACCCCTCGCCATACTCTTCCCTCTCTTACTTCCTTTCTTTTTCCAGGTCGAGATACAGTGACTCAAGAAAGTATTTGAACATCCGTAGAAACTTTTTATGAATACATTACGCGTATTATAGAATGAACTTTGAATTTTCATCGGTGCCGTAACGAGACGCGACTATCGTGATTATATATATTGCTTACACTTGAGAGAAAACTGAGAATCTACATACACAGAAGTTACAAAATATTTCGTAACTATACATTTGAGCCGTTCATTTACCAAATCGATAAACTCCACGAAACCAAAAATAGAGAGAGTGGAATTGTATAAAGAGAAGATGTTTTATGTAATACGTGAAATATATAGAAATTTTCAGAATCGTAGGTAGATTTGTATGCAAGAATGTTAAGAGAGTCGCGTAACTCTTCATTGCAGCTTTAAAATCAAGCTTCGTTCCTCCCAACCTATAAAAAGGAAACTCTCTATAAAAGGGATTGACACTCTCCCAAGCGAAAACAAATGCCACAGAATCACCCGCAGATGCTATTAAAGTCAATTTTCATAATTCCCATTATTTACGTTCTGACCACCCTCGTAGTTCCAACCTCAACTCTTAACCTATTCCACTCAGCGCGCACTATTTCCTTTCATCGAACGCTATTTTTCTCATTCGAAACTCAAACACGAAGTCCATCAACACCGATGGAAATTATTCCACGATCGTTCGACAGTCCCTGGAACGATCGGTAAGCGATGTGTCGCGGCCAATAATTTCGACACGTTCACAACGTAACGGGCCATTTAATTTCCACGAGGGAGATCGTAATGAATCACGAGCTTCGGTCACCGTGAATAATGCTGGTCGAATGGGCAGAGGCGGTCAACAAAATCCTCAGTATGGTGTCGTGGCGAGCCGCCGCCTTTTTCCTCGACCTCCTTCATAATATAATCTTCCCGCGAGTAGTTACGATCTCGAATTACATTATAGATGAACCACACTGTGAGACGATCCAGCATATTTGTCAAAAGAGATCCGGGCTCCTCTCCACTCTCGTATAAGATTACAGGCTGCGTGAACATTGTCCGAACACGTGTGTCCCTCCACTTTTCGTCGTGCAAAAGGCCGCTCGAACATGCGAATCGGTATCGTAGTTTCGTTTTGTCGAGTCTTGGATTCGCCAAAAATCGATCAAGATTCAGCGTTTATTCGAGAATGAGTTAAAATTATATTTAGGTGCAAAGTCATCGTTGCATATTTTCTTTATCGTCATTATAATTTCGCTCGATAGTTAGCAGCCGTCGTTGCTTTTTGGACGAAACGAACTGTCTCGTATATGTTTCTGAAAGGTAATCGTTATCTCCAAAATAAATGGAACTGGATTGGTTTCGAAGGCTGGATAACGGAAGGTATGTAACAAGGTTCTTCTGTGCTTTCTAATGGTTTATCCAATTCTTGAAACAATTTTCTAAACTTCAAATTGAGAATAGTTTGCGGTTTCCTGCGGAGTGTTCTTCATAATTGTAAATCTAGCTTTTACTCTTTTTCCTTCACTTCTTGGAGAATATTAAGGAAACAAGAATAATTGCTAATATCGGATTGTTATAAGTAAAATTACAAGTCAAAAATATGCGTTACAATACTTTGTTAATATTCTAATTTCATTATAAAAAGATGAAGTTCTCCGTATGCCGTAAACATTCCTAAAATATAGTTGAATTTAGATTAAGTTTTGAGCGATTAATTCAAGTAATCGTAACGTTGAATCATTAATGACAAATGATGTGCGCAATATCTTACTGTATAAGTAAGAGTTTAAAAAAAATGGTAAATCCGATAAACATTTATTATGATAGTGTTTGCGGAGAAAAGATTTATCAAAATTATTTAAAAGGTATCATTTTCTGCATATAGCGATGTTTCTTATTGCTAAATAGAATAAGGTAATTTTCTTTCTACAGAATTCACTAATCGTAATAGGTAAAACCTAACAAACATTATGACTCGATTATTATCGATGTTTGCGGAATCTATTGATAATCGAAGCTTTTTGACGGTTTTTTGCGAAAGCCTATCTACTCATTCGACCACAAATGGTGTTGTGAATCCACGGCAACCGCAAATGAAATGGAAGCGGTCCATCGTGTTATCGAAAATCCATTTTTCCGACTTTTACGTTGCATTCGATTGCGAGAAACTCCTCTTTCATCCAACCTTTAACAGGCAAACCTTCGACTACCCTACTTAATCAAGATCTATCAAAACCTAATTACTTTTAATCCATCTTACGAATTCCTCGAAATTCACTGCCATTTACGGGACTAGTTCCAGCTACGAAACGACTCAAGTTCTAGCCTCGTCAGCGAGAATCCAGCGAGCTTGCTCGAGCAGAAAACAGTTTCCAAAACAAGTTGAAACTACCAGAGACAAACAACTTCTACCGCTATTTCACCAATTTTCTGGCAAACCGTGAAAGTCTTCGTATTCGTTGTTTCGTTTCGTAAAAATTAGAGAAATTAAAATGTAGGAAAATGTATCAATTTACCCCAATATACTTTGTTCGTCTAATTTATGTATAATTTTTCGATATCAAATTAGGATCACGTACAATCATTTCGCTTTTCCAGTTACAAGCTCATATGTCATAAATAGTAAATCGTTTTTGGTTGTCCAAATTATTATTAAATATGCAAATGGTATAATAGTAATTATACGATTCCTTTGACATATTACTAAAGTATGTGGCAGAACGAACAAAAACGTGGAATTTCATTTCCTCCAATTTGACAAGAAAGACGAAAACTAGAAGAAACACAGTGTACTCGTTGAAAGGAGTAAAGATTACTCCTTTAATTAAATGAAATTATAATGAAATTGAAAAATTGACTAACACTGGAATTGATCAATGTGATTTCTATAAAAACCTACTTTACTATGTACGTATCACTTCATTTGCAAGTCTTTCAATTTTCACTTTACTCCGTTATTATCGCTTCGTTCATGGTTACAGTAGTCCCAGTTTACGATCATTCATTAAAGATACAAATTTATTACATCGGTTCTACTTTGCCGAAGCGCTTTAAATTCTAATCGAGCTTCGCTCCATTACTATCCCTAACCTCCTTACCATTTTACGATTCATTCGAAATTCACTAAACGTAAAAGCTGCTACCTAATTTACTATCACCGTTAATCTAACTGCCTTAACTCTTCTAAACTTCGATCACCGAATGTCAAACGTTCGAACGAGCAATTACCACCGAAATTACAAAGAATCAGTGTTCTAATGTCTTTTGCCCTTTCCATCGAGCACGAGAAACGATTGTTCTCGAATTCGCCCCCGACCTGTCATTCCAGAAGAAAAAGGGGGGGGGGGTGGAAGGAGCAAGTTAAGGCAATAACGAGTCTTTGGACAGCGTTAACCCGAAATTAATTGACCCCAATCGACTGGTCGCAGCCGGTCGTCGGTTCGCAACGCGATTTGTCCGGCACATCTGCCGAATCGAGCGTGCGCTCGAATTAAGTTGGAGCGAAATCGTGGCCCTCGACGACTATCGACCGTCTGTCAGTTATGGAGACGGAAGAAGAGAAGCTGCAGATGCTCCCTTGCTGCTCGTTTTTTCAATAACTTTGGTCCAGGCGAATCCGGAAACCAATAGGCGTAAACGAATTATACTAGAATTGTTGTCTTTGTTAAAGTATAGCTTTTTTTGTGGTTGTTTGATTTACAGCATGGAATCTTTAGACGGGGAAGAAATCAAATTAGACCCAGATTAGTCCAGTTGCGCGGAAAACAATATTGAGTTTACCATTTAACGCGATTCACGAGTTTATAATTTTTATGAGTGACAAAGCTTTGTGTATTATATAAAATTGAAAGAATAAAGGACCACAGTTATTACACTGCACAAACCAGTTACATCCTCTTACATCCAAACTTTTTGTACTCTGTCTCCAATCTTAATTTATCTATCTTCATTCTGATTCATACAAAATGAGGACAACGCTATTCGCGTTCGAAAGTATAGTAAAGTAATAAGCATAGTAAATCTTCTGATACTTGTAACTCAATTTCTAACTCAATCCCTTCTTGAACAAATAGTAGGTATAGGAGGATCACAAGATCATCACTTAGAAGCTATAACAACGACAATCATCGTAGTTATTTTCGTCAATTAATTTTGGACTTGTACGTTTTTTGAAAAATACAGCGTAGGAACGGAATAACAAGCCACTGAAAAGACAAACGAATCAACCTCGTTTTCCGAAAACTTCTTAATTTCATTATCAGCTAGTGTTCAGTCTAGGGGAAACCAAATTAATTCAGCTTCTTGTGTATCCCATTATATGGTACATAGTATTAAAGTTACGGAAAGTTATCAAAGAAAGCTTCGCAAAATTTAATCGCTAATTTTCTCAAGGTAACTTGGAATTCCGGCAAGAATTAACAAAACCTCGAAGACTAACCTGAACCCATTGTCTCGGTACTTCGATCGGAGTTTCGGGGCTAATTTCTTGGCACGCGAAACAGCGCGGACTCGCCAAACACGGGGAGAACCTAGAGACACGAACGAGAGATCGTCTACGCGGAAGAGAAGGAAAGACACGTTGGAGATAAGGTCGAAAAGGTAATCAAACTCTCGCGCCAGCGTGGCTATTAATTACTGCCTGCCGCTTACGCGCCACGAATTCCAAAACTCTCGTCGTCGTCTACCCCCGACCTGTGTATCGCATCGTCTGAAACTCGACGCGGGCGTCGCGACGCCCGGACCCAGCGGCCCGCCGCCAGCTCTCTTCGCGAGCTTTGACTTTATAATCCCCTTCTCCCCTACGGCAGGCTGCCTCCTCTCCCCGCGGAATGAAATTCCGCCTGACAACCGAAACCGTCTGAATAAACATGAATGCGAGAGCGCGGCAGTGTCGACGGGCGCGACACAGCTTCTCGCGTAATTAGCGCGAAAGACGCAATTTAGTTTGGAGAACGAGTATCTCTCGTTGAACCCCGTGAACCTCGGGATAGGCGGTTGCCGCTGTATGCTGCCGACGTTTATTGTTCTCACCAGCACCGCCTGCCGTTTTGTCGAAGTTGCGGCTTTCCTAGCCGCGTTCGAGGCTTTTCGCACGCGCGGAGGTTGTTGAATTGGGTCAGGAGACTGGATCGGAATCGGGCTATGGTCTAGGAATTGATAGTGTGGTTTATGGTGGTTGTTTTTGCGTTGCGACGGTGTTTTCCTTGTTTCGTGTGAATCAGGCTGACGTTCGGGAAATTGGAATTGGAGGTGAAGATTCGTTTACGAATTAAAGCGTTTCGAACAATTTGCGACGTGATATTGATCGTGCTTTTGATTGTTAATTTTTGATGGAATGTTGAATGAGAGGAAAATTATTTAGATATTAAGCTACTTCAATTATGAGCATACTTAATTAATCACTGTGTGACACGTGATTATATTAATTTTGTAGGAAAATATTTAGACTTTAATGTGAGATAAATGTAATTCATTTATTCCAATTCTTTTTATTTGCTTGATCTAACAGATTTAAATTTTAGTGAATTGTGGTGTATGATAAGTATAAAGAGATGACCCTTCTGTTCTTTTATGTATGAATAGAGTCCCGACTCATATTCAGAGATTCCATATTAAATTAAATACGGACGAAAATTTATATTGCCCGAGCGTCGAACACATTCCTTTGTAATCTTAAAGAAGGTACGATTGCGCAAGTGATTGAAGCAGCCTTTTAATCGTTTGAGATGTTTTAATCATGTATCAGAGTAAAGTAGGTCGAGAATCTTCTCAAAAGAGTGATAGAAGACACTTGCCTTTGTTGACGGTACGCTTTGATTTCCCTATCTTTGAGAAACAGTCTTCAAGTGTTCGCAAACGTTTCACTCTTTGAAGATCCTGAGTCGATTCACCTGCCATAAATTAGATTGCGCCCCTTTCGAGTGATATTGCCAGGGTTGAGTTATGAAAAGAACGTAAAAGAACGAACGATTGGCACATAACGATTGAAAAAATATTTCATGACACCCTTATATTTCTCTACCCAATTTAACGTCTCAGTTCCTCCACTTCTTCGCTTGCTCGCCTCAAAATTATATTTCACTAAAAAGCTCTTCTAAGTTTATTAAAAGGGAATTCTCGTACCTCTGTATATCGTGTATTTTTTAACGTGTATTCATTTATTCGTGTATTAATTAACGATTAACATAATGTTTCAATCTTACACCTACATGTTTCCGTGTCCAATTTATTTCTTGTCTATACAAGCATTTTAATTATCGAACTTTTCCTCTATTTCTTTCATATTCAGGCTAACCATGTACATTTTTGTATTACTGATTCCTTTAATGGAAACAGATCGATATAAATTACTAGTTGGTGATGAGAGTTCGAAAATACAGAAAAATTACTAGCAACTTTTTAAGAATAAATTATCAAATATGATAGTTACGATAACATGGAATGTAATTCTGTCTGTATAAATCTTTTTGAGATAGGATTCAAACACCTTGTAATTTCGTTATTTCGTTACTTCTCAACAATCTATTCTCCTCCATCCTAAAGATGAATATACATCATCTTTTCGACGATCAAAAAGATATTACATTAAATCTATATACTTCTATATGTAATTTATTTTTCACCAACGAACGTTTCACTTGTTAAAATTTTCAGTCTTTCTTCCTTATTCTATGCTGTACTTATTTCAACCACTTACTTTCCTTAACCCGCTAAACCTACTTCGAGTATTTATTTTCTCTGAAGTACGGTATACTTACTTCACGTTATTATCCAAAATACATTCACAAAATCTATAAAAACGGATTTGCACATCGCAATTTCATTGTTCTCATCAGTCCTCGTCCGCGTGTATCTGGAAAATCAATATACACCACTCATCCGGTTGGATCCCTCGGGTTATCCAGCGCGATAAATTCAAAGATAGACGCGGTGTTTAACTCCGTGTAAGGGGCGCGATCGCGGGGCGGACTCGTATATCGCGTCGCGGCGCCTGGAATCGGGATCAAGTTAACCGTACCCCTTGTAACAATCGTCGAGTGCTGCGGTAAGCGCCTTACAGGATGTACAACTTGACGCATGAAGGGTGCAAGAAACCCCGTCACCATTGTTTTCGGCTTATAACCCTGTACGCATTGAACCCGCTCCGTCTTCTCTCTCTTCTTCTTTCTCTCTTTCATTTACGGGTCTCTCGCCTGCTCCCTATTCTCTCCTTTGGGGTCTTGAATCTAACACAATGAACAGTCTTCAATGACCGTCTGCCTCTGTCGAGATCACTGCCTTTCTTCCTTTTTCTTCTTCTTCTTCTTCTTCTTCTTCTTCTCCCTTTTTGCTCCTTCTATTCGACCAGCGAATGGTGGAGAAATTTGTCGAGTTTCGACGGTCTACTTGGACGTAGCTATTACCATCAGGGAATTCAGACCATCGAGATTAGCTTTAGTCTGAGATAGTTTCGTGCTCACTATGCTCTAACTTATATTCCTTATATGCGTTATGTTATATAGTTATTATCAAAATTAATCATTATGTCGTGTATTAGATAAATTATTTATACTTCTTTTATATATTTACGCTCTTCATCGTTTTCGCATTATGCACTGCCGCTGTAATACAAAGATAGGATATTAGCGTTAGAATTTTTCAAATATTTAAGTCAGGATTCTTCTATATCATTACTTTGTCACATAGAGATTACGAATTGCTTGTTTCTTGAGACGTTAGCTCTTCTTATTTGTTATGTTACTGTTTGGTGTTCGTAATCAATTTATTGTATTTAAACTAAAATATTTTATGACGATGAACATACTTCAAAAAAGAGAAAACACGAAGCTAGGCCTCGTTAGTACGGTCCAGTTGCCCGCGCGATTAACTGGAAACCAATGAGCCCTCTCAAACCGAGTTCCGCGATAGAGGGGAAGTGCAGGCTGTGGCTAACAGCGGATCGTCTGTTTTCTTCGTTGGGAAAGTGATTACCGGCTGCTAGCCACGCTCTACCGGCGGCGAACTGGAAAAGCGACGCTCGATTTTCTACCGGGGTAATTAATAGGAGATATGTAGGACTCCCCGTGGATCGGTTTTTCCAGTCAGCCTCCGTGTCGTGAACCGAGATCGGCCATTAATCGCGACTACGAAAATTTCCCCGTTTTAGCCGGTGTCGTTCGTGATGCGTGGCAAACAGCAAGATGGTCGAGGTTTGTTTAAAATAGTTTTATATATGGTTAGAATCTCCTATGTGAGTCTATCCCGTTATCACAGTGGTTCAATGTTTTTGATTAAGTTCCACGTTTAGCGGAATTGTTATTTAACGGTAAAATTAATGATCGTAAATCTTGTACGAAAAGAAAATGAAAATGAAAGAGAGAAATAATAATGCATGGGATAAATGTGCAGTTCATAATTCTTCATAGTAATTTTTATCGATAAGTATCGATAAGGATGAAGATATATGGTATTTTTAAGGCTGCGATACTGATTAAGAAACACTCTGTATAATAATACTATACCAGAGTGGAAAACTTTTAAATCTCACTGTATACGTAATTTCTATGACAAAGAGAAAATCCGAAAAAGAAGACTGGTACCTTTGGTTATTAAATAATTCTTAATCTTTCTATAAAATCATATCTGAATTGAGGATTTCATTTGGATCGGACGTTGTAGATTAACGAACGTTAATTAATCCATTTTATCCTTTTCAAATAGTGGCGTTATATTTAATAGGAAGATTGATAAAAATATTCATTAAAAATAAAGAAAAGATCCCTGGAGGTATTGGTAATCTGGATCAGTATCAATTCAACATATATCTTTCAGTGGATATATTGTAACTTGAAATAGAATACGATTCAGAAATAGGAATCTACTTCAATTTTAAACAGCGCTTGGACTGGCAATCTTTCAGCTTCTCTTGTACATGAATCTTTTACAATTTCGAGAGCCATTTATTGTTCCAAGGTTCTGAATTCTCATTTATGGCTCCAAAGTAAAGTTGAACGTTACTCGAATAGAAGTATACTCGAACAATAGTTAGAACAAATTTTTCGACTAAAATATTCTATCTGAAGATTGTTTAATTAAAAGTGTGGGATTTGATTTTCTTAAAATTCTGTGCTCTTCGAATGAAAGTGACTAATTAAAGGAAATTATTCGTTATAAGGAACAAATTTTTACTCTTATTTTCTTTATTATTAAAACACCGTGCCCCATTCAGTTCTGAAATTTATTCATCACACAGTTCACCGAATAAAATCGTTATTCACGAATAAATCTTGGGCTTTTTATTTATTCTTTGTTCGGTGCAATAAACTTTACATGCATTGGTTTGGTTTTTTTATTTTACACGGATCGAAATGAAAGTTGCCCAATGTTGAAGCTCAGAGTGAATGGGGCAGCGCATTTATTTACGTCAAAATTCTGATTTTTCGTGGAATTTTCGGCAGCTAGAACACACTGTACTTACGTAAACCTTTCAAAACGAAGAGATGATTGATTAGAACGTTCATTTCGTCGTCGAAGAAGGTTTCTTTTCAAAATCGTAGTGTGTGTTCCAGCAAATCCTGGAAAGGATCAAGTTGGGTCTTCTAAAGGATTATAGAACAGTTGGACCAAGTCGACCGCTATAAGGGGTATTCTTGACGTCGTTAGCTGAAGTTTCACCGTTGCACTCATTAGTTACGCAAGATTTAGCCAGTGTGCGACATGTTAGGCTACCGAAACCTGCGTTAAATCAGGCATGTCAAACTTCTTTTTGGTTAAACTGATTGCTTCTTGGAATTCACGTGAAACGCTCGTTCCCAAATTTTTTTATCCCGATTTTTGATGATTAATGAAAGTTTCGATTTTAAGAATGTAGCGTTTCAAGTAGATATCATGTATTCGGCAGATTCCTTTTTGTTTCTGTATCTTTACAATTTCTTTAAATTGCGATTCATTATATGAAATTTAAAGAAAGAGTCACTTTTAAAAGTAATATCTAAAAATCAAATCTAAAAATATCTTAAAAATAGCATTGTAAAAATTCTTTTTATATTTTTATATTAACCAAACCAAAGTATCCAACGCTCGAAAGCTTTCAATATTTAACGTCACATTAAAATCGCAACGGACCTAAAGGAAATATGAAAAAGATACACCTTTCATCGACAGGTTGACCTTAAAATAAACACGTAATTCGAATTTATTAACCGTGTGCTCTTTGATTTTTTCGCGTGCGGCAGGTCGTTGGAACGGCTGGAACGAGGTTAACCATACAAAAAACGGCTCGAGGTACGACGTTGTATCATTACGGGCGTCATTACAGTAATTTCGCGGCAACGAAAACTCTGGAACGAATAATTAAGCAGCCTGGGCTGGGATCGAGTGCCGCTGATGCTCGCCGACCCTCTCACTGACTATCGTCGATAATAGGAAAGCACTTCGCATAATTTCGATGCCTTTTCGTCGGTTCGCCTGTTAATAAGTCGAAAATGCTGGCCAGGCCGTGCTGCGAATTCATGCGGCAAGTCCAATCTCGGCCAGCGAGATTCAATTATACGCGCGTTTAAGCAATTCCGAAAATGAGCCCTGTTGCGTATATACGTATGTATGTATATACTCGCTCATCTCTTCCGAAACCACAGACTTCATTGGAGGGATCTTTCGTTAACGATGCTTGATACCTTACAATGCAATATCACCAACTAGTATTAGAGAATTCAGAATTTATTGCTTCTGATATTGCTTTGAAGCGTATTTTTCTTATATCTTTGGATTAGTTGTTAGAAAAAATTCTGTCACTATTTTAAATGAAGCATAGACAATGTGATTAACCGTTACACGAATAAATCAATTAACAATTTTTTCATTATCTATCAGTACCGTCTGTGCCATTCGAAATCATTTTATAAATCAATGGAATGTATTTTTCGCTTTGATGATGTTTTAAGATGTCGATATAAATACTTTCTGAATATTCCGAGAGGCAGAATTTTTTACCTTCATTGAGGATGGTAAATTGAGCGTGTGAAACGGTGGTATGAAAAGATTTTTTTAAAAAATTGCTAGCGTGATTAATGATTTACTTCCTTAAGATCGTCGATTTTTTATCTTCAGCCTTTCCAGTTGATGTAACGTAGTTTCCAAAAAATTTGCAAGTAATGACTCTGCAAGCTTCGTATAGACTTTTTTCGTAATAAATAAAACCTCATTTTGTATTGTTGTCTATATAATAAAAAAGCGAAGTAGAAAGTTTTATTAAATATAAATTCAGTATATGAAGTACTCCTTGCTATTTAGTTCACTATTCATCATCATTTCAGGTTAGATGTTGTATAATATTGTACTTTAACAAGTTAATTACTAATTAAGTAGTAAGTATTTTTCTTTATAACTTATAACTTGCATTCTTTATATCTCTTCTTATTAATAATTGATAAGAAAAACGATTTTTCTCACATTTTTATGCAAATTCTTAAAGGATCAATAAAGTCGATTTATCTGAACAACATTTTTATTTATCTCACTTTCACCATATCACCAAAGCTTTAATGACACGCAAAGGTAGCCAGTCACTGAAATCACTAAAATGATCAAATAGAACAGAGCTCGTCAGGACCCACCGAAACTCGAGCCCCTAAAAAGGTGATCATAAATCTCGCCAAACACAATCACACTCAGCGCCCCCATTACACGGATTAACAGCCCCTAAGACAACGAACTTGTGAAAACGACGGAAGAAAAAATCGTCGCCGAGAAAATTAAATTAGAAGCTCCTTCCAGTCATCGCGTTTGCCTCCTGCCGAGCAAACAGATTCCATGGAACGATCCTCGCCAACTAATTACGATTAATCGTCGACAGGGGTGTACACCCCTGACGCGGCGAATATCTGAAAATTACACTGACGCGTTAACGCGTGGCGAATCGTGAGACCTGACGGAAAACAGGCCGATCTTCTGATACAACACGAGGCGAAAGGGGCAAAGTCAAATAACTCGGGATCACGTAGCAGACGGAGGAAATCAAGGTTAGGTTTATGGTACGTGGGGCTGGATGAAGGTAGAAGCGTGAAAAGAAAACTGACATGGGGTTGTAAGAAGAAAACAGGATGCTTTCGAAGGATAAAAAAAAAAGAAGAGGGGTAGAACATAGAGCGGAGGAGAAGGAATCGTCTTGAACGATCGGTCGTCAGGTTTGTTGCCGTTAAATGGCAACGCGAAGCGCATTATCGTGGTCTCACGTTCCGAGGTAGCGACGTCGAAAACGCTTCGAGGTAACTTCTGTTGGTCGGTTTTTATCCTTTTAAAGCCTTTAGTCGGCCGGAAGTATCGGATTACCGGCCTCGTGTACTTGCGTACGGTTTTCTGAGCCCTCGAACCCTTTATATATGTGTCTATATATATGAAAAATGGACTTAAATCCCTGTTCTTTCAACCTGCATTTTTCTTTTCTTTCTCTCTCTCTCTCTCTTCTTCGTCTTTCTCTTCTTTCGCGTGAGGAAACTGGATCCTGTGCTGGAATTAAGACGAATTTATAGGACGACTACGTGGCCTTCGAGATACGAGAGAATTTGATGTTCAGAGAAGAACAGCGTATTTTTTTATTGATATCTTTGTCTTTGAGACGATGCACTGATCGTTGGAGCTCGCCATGGACCGGTAACTATTTCTCCAAATAGTTGAAGTTGTTCGATGTTTTGGGAAGCTTGTTGCCCCATTTAAGAGCGGTACGTAGATCCTGGCAGCGTTTTAGGGGATACAGTAGCTGCTTTTAGGTGCCAGTCGCTTGGTCGTTCATACTTGATAAAAGATTTAAAAATTCATGGATTCGTTCATATACATTCATGAATGGAAATAGACTCGGTTATGAACGTTTTTATTTCATTGTGAAGCTCTATTTCAGTCCTGCTGCAGATGGTGATTTATATAGCTTCTATTGCGCGAATAATGCGTTCGTAAAAATGAATCGCGTCAATTCATTTCATCAGAATTTTATAAGTACTTATATGTTATTGGGAAATTTACAGAAGGAAATTTTTGAAAGAAAAATTCATTTAAAAAATATATATATTTTTATCATTACCATTATCATTATCTCCTCTCATATTGATCTATATATATATAGCATATCACTCATAAAAGTGAAATTCGCTTCAAAACACGTACTAATTAGTATAAATCAATACAAAAGAAAATTATATTGTACGAAACAAAAAAGGATTGGTACAAAAAAACCCGTTGATGTATGTATACATCTCTTTTAAAATTCATTTATTACAAATCAATAAAGAGAGATTATATAATAAAATAAAATAGAATTTGCAAGAGTCAAACTCAATTAAAAAACATATAATTCAATATAAAAGACTATAGTTTGTGGAACAAAAGAGGCCCCCCCCCCCCAAAAAAAAGTTCAATTGATCTGTACATCTCTATCGAGATTTATTTGAGTGGAAAATTCGATTGCAAAAGTTCATCCCCTCTTTCAATCAGCGGATAGAATCAGGTCGAAAAGACACGACGCACCTGTTTTGCAATACGATTGGTGGAGGAATATTTCGAAGCGGAGATCGGGCTCAAGACAAAGGACACTCCGGTTGTCCAAACACCCTGGGATCCTAATCATTGATCCCACGAACCACTCATGAATTCAAATGCCCGGGATCCGTCGGAGTGAAGAATTAAATCTCAAGGCTTCTCAAACTCCGTGCAAATTGAGCGTCGATAGCCGCCGGCGGGATGAATAATTTGCATCGGATCCATGGGAACTGAACCTAATTCCTGGGTTAATTTCTGGCCGTGAGATTTGCTCGCGCAGTTTACCAGGAGTTTCAATGGAAATGTAAAACTATAATGCCGAAACGTTCGCTCGGCATCCAACCAGGAAGACTGATCGTCGTTGCTTCATAAATAAGCAAATCTTTGGGATTGATTCGGTCAAACTTCTAGAATTGGCAAGCTTCGTGATCGAATCGGTGTATTCAAGGGAAATTGCAAAATAATGGGTAATTCTGGAAAGCGTAACTTGGAACATTCATACATTTTATCAATTTTGCTGTTGAAATTCGTATGTCAATATTAGATGTAACTCATGCTTTGAGTTTCTTTTCACGAATTGTACAATAGTTGCACAGTATAATACGAAAGAGTATAGTACACAACTCAGGTAATTTGCCAAAAATAGTACTATAAATTCCACATTTTTGATGTTGTTAAATATAACGTAATTATTAAAATTGATTATACATCAAAAACTGAAAATATCAATTTATAATATTTAACTTCTGTATTCATCTCCCGCAAGTGCAAGGAAACCAGACGATAAAAGAATTATCTTCCATGTCGGTCTGCCTGAATTTTTCATATTTATATTGTGTAAAGTTTAATTTAGTATCCAACAAAGGCAAGTTCCACAAGGCTCATTTCCGATATCTCCAAACAAATTTTTCATCTTCATCTCGCTACAATTCTCGAATTTACATGTATGATTCTTAATCCCACTTTCGTTTCAACAAACGCAAAAGCTTTTAGATTCTTTCAAAACACACCTACTTTTCAAACTTTCAAATATCATCGATTTCCAACCTACCACACAGTCTTCTCCATAATTGTTCGAGTTCCCATCCTACATTACCATTCCAATCACAATTTCCCAAGGCAAAGCACATACTTCGTACAAGTTACATTTAACACGTGTCACGATAACTCGATTCTCGAATCTGACTAAAAGTATCTCCATTCTAACTAAAAGTATCGCGAGGCCAATCCCGCGAAAGAACCGAGATGTCGCGAACTATGCGAGGTTAGCCTCGCAGGTTCTCGGCATAAACTCGTCGCAGTTAAAAAGCAGCGTGGAAGGGACTACGGAGGTGGTGAACGCGTGCAGTTTGTCCACAAGGTATCAGAGACGGCGGTTGCACAGCCGTTCCTCGGATTCCTTTGCTTTTACGAGGCGAAACTCATTTGCGCGCTGGGATTTACGGCGCCCTCGACTCGCTCGACCTTCTAAATGGACTTGGAGGCTCACCTTTCCGCGGTGTCTACGTCTCGCGGTTTTCCTCGAGAAATTATCGAGCGTCGACGGTGCCTCTGGTATCGAACACTTCCGATTGGTATTTTTAAAGCGAACCGTGCGGAATTCCAGTGAACACCATTGATGTTGCAACATTCCTGACTCGATGTCACGATACTTTTTATGTATTCGTGTAGTTAAAACTGTATTGTAAAAATGCGGATAATTATTTACAAAACGGTTGGCATGGATATGTTCGATAGTCTTGAAATGGGAGAATGTTTTTTATAGAAAAATAAATATATGTTCGAACATAATCGAATATTACGTTGCCGAACAACACAAATGAAAGAATTCATTACGTGAAAGTGGACAAGAAACTTTCGTTGGTCATTAAAGTGTAGGTAACTAACAACAGAGCTTTCCTTCTCTTATGTTTTTTTACTTAGAATTTTTAACAATGCTTTGGAGAAAAAATTTGTTCTTCTCTATATTGCTCATTATTATTTATCGTTTTGTATGAAGTTGACGATGCCAAATGTACAAAGCTATCATTATAATTAACTACGTTCACGTTTACCTTCAAATGAACTATATTTGAAGGCCAATTACTCCTAAATATTTCATTAGTCCCAAATAACATCCTTCGGTAGCTATAATTAATAACTTTCTTCTGACAATTACGAATAGTCACATTTTTCATTTCCGTCCATCTAGATCTACAATACATTTCGACTACACTACGACATAGTAAATCCTTCTCCGACTGGATATTAATCTTCTTTTGCTTCTTTCTCTTCGATAATGTTTGAGCCATTTTTTTATCTACGTAGCTCTCGATTTTGCTGACTCTTTTTCTCCTTTTTTAGCGGATTTAGCGGTGTAGAGGAAGATAGGGAGATAGAAGAATGGAAAGATAGTCGAAGCTTGGATGGTTGATCTATGAGTGTAAAATGGAGACGCGAAGGTGGATTCGATCGTAGACGGTAAAGGGTGTGTGGGTGTTTGGAGGGTTTTCTAGTTAGATACGGCGGCGCGTTGCTGCAAGTGGACATTCGATGTCAGGAAAAGTTGGGGTAGATAAGAACGGGGCTTGTTGGAAGGTCTTTTAGTGACTGCTATGGTACGAGAAGTTACTGTGTTTTTTTTTTTTTTTTTTTTTTTTGTTATTTGACGAGAGATCATAATTAAGTAAATACTTATTTTATTCATTTTGCCTGTAATTGAAGAGTCTGGAATTTTTTTCCTATTTTTTAACGATAAACTGCTTCCATAATTCCGTAAAAGAATTACAGGAAAAGCACTCCATTTTATCCTAATCTTTTCCCGACCTCAGTATACCTATGTTCATCATCCGATATTATTAAGATTCTATCTTTAAAACGAGCGATAGGATGAAACAAATATGAAAGAGAAAGTGGAGAAATATAGCTATAGTATTGTGAAGTATTATAATAGCTGTGAACTCACTGATTTTATATATGAAACAAAATATCCCCTAAACTAACGTTATTTCAATTAACTTTATTACGCGAAGTATTTCTGCTACGATTAAAATTTCATGAAAATGTTTTCCACGAAAACTACATAGTTTCGTGCGAAGGCAACGTGCGGTAAATATGTACATGTAGCAGTAGTTTATTCTGTTAGAGAAGGTTAATGAAATAAAAAAGACAACTTTGTTTTAAATAGAATGTCCTATTTTATTTGTTTGTATGTGCTGGCCACTTTACAGATGAATTCAACCACCTGCCATATTAAAATCTCCAACCTATCAAAGACTATATTAATAATTTTTTCTAATTTCTAACTTTCATCAATGGTTTTGCAAAATAATCTTTTATTTACGCTTAATTTTTTAGGAACGTTTCGTTATAAATGATTCATCACTTTCCTTCATTACATACTGTACTACATTTTGAAATCACAATTTCACAATATGTGTATGATTTGAATCGATTTGAATATGATTTCACGTTGATCGGAACTAATGATAAAGTTAGATGGAACATCGTACAATTTCTATTCTAAAATTTCAGTATATTCTAAAATATACGTCACATATATTTTATTTTATACATCTGGCATGTTATACTTTATATTGTTAAATGGAACACTTCATATTTAGCAAAATTTATTATACCTTATTTTATTATTATATTTAGTTATTTTATTGTATAAAATACATCATATTACATACTTTATTGTTATTAACTTTCTCTCCAGTATCGTTTTGTATCTTATGTATTATATCTGCATATTATATTTTGTATCTTATTTCATAAAATGATCCTCTATAATATCCTCTATAGAATATACTATAAATATAATAAATTTCACCAAACTGTGCCATTGCAAAAGGCCCAATACAATCGCGATATCATATAGAACAGTGTGTTACGTAACAAATACATTGTACATTCTTTACGAAACCACCTAACAGCCGCACGTTCCTTTTTCGAAAACTGTTCCTACAACCGGACTTCCTCTTGCAGCACGTTCAAAGCAGCTCGCATCTAGCTTGGTCTATGGTTAAACCGGACGCATCTCGTTTCTCTCGCGGCTTCTTCCGCAACTTGCCGCATTTCTAGGAATTCCAACGGTTCGCATAAAACAGGGTAGCCACGCGAACGCATGGACCCGTCGTGGTCGCCTCGACAAAGGGTTGCTGGAAAATACTGCGAACCTCCCGGCGCTGGGAAAAAACTTTTCACTTAAAGTTACACGGTTAATTCGCGAAAACCACTGTAAAATCGTGGTAAAAGTCGAATTCCGGCTCGTTGAAGCCAGGGAAACCGTTTCTTTGTGGGAATTTGTTGTTTCTCTCGTAAAACGAGCGAGAGCCGCGTTCTAAAAAAATAATGCTAATCAGGGGTTAAAGACTTTGGCGAATATTGGTTGGCTCCCTGGTGCTGTCGGGTTAATCGAGCGACTAGTCTGACGAATTATATGCCAGAATGAGATGAAATAGGGTTCGTTGGATTAAGCTTGAATGGCGTTTCCGAGGCGGATAAATCGGAAACGTTTCTTATGAGTCTGATCTTTGGCTGATTTGTTTCAGGTGTGTAATTGACTCTATAATCGTAGTCTCGGTAAATGCCATTATTAATTAAGGAGGATAACTTTTAGAACTCTTGGAATAGGTTTCAGCTGTTATTTAATAATTCTTGACGCGAAATAATTCAGAAGACCATAAAGAATTAGAGAAAAGATATGAGATGACACAACGAATATTTTCTACAATTTACATTCAAATTTACCATTAATTATATCATCTTTTTGTAGTAAATAAACTTATACAAGTAGTTCGCTTATTTAGGTTTTGAAAAGTTCAATATAATCATATACCTGAATAATGAAATTGAGAGAACAAAACATGAAATTGGTCACTATATATATAAATAAGTTATATGTTTCTTATTAATTACAAATCTTGGAGCGTTATAAACATTAAAATTTATATATTGCATAGGAAATAGTTCTGGTAATTTGGAACGTGTTTGAACAAGATGTTATCAAGAATCGATTGAAATTTGATGGAATATATATTAGGAAGACAGATAGATTTTACAGGATATTTTTTAGTACGTGCTTAGGTTACTTTAAACAATAACATTAGATTATTATGACATCATAAACATCCTTAAAGTGTATTGTGTAGTTAGTCTGTCCTCATCTTGAGGCATCTCTCGTACGTTTTCTTCTGTCTCATAAGAATGTAAGTATGTACACGTAGTATGTATTTCAAGGAGTGGTAGGCTGGTGCCTGCAAGATGAATTAGAATGATTATCATACGATTTGAAATAGCCAGGCGTGCAAGCAACAGTGTCACGTAGGAATAAGTCAATCATCCATTCATGACCGATTTAGTCGATGACTTTAAACTAAAGCTTGCCTTAATGCACTGGGTGTTTACTAGACAGCGAGCAGCATCTAATCACTTGGAACGCCTCGATTAACTATCAAGTACATGAACTGCAGTGTACTTACGAGAAGCTATTATTACTGTGTTCAACATTTTTATAGACATAACAGCTTATTAAGATCAGATTGCGATGACACAGTCAGCCTCGAAAATTCAACTTCAGGTTATGATACAAAGCAAGACACAAAGCATGAAATATCAACGATACTGTATTGCCGATACTGTATATAACCATAATTCTTTAATAAATGACTCCTTTTACGGTTCATGTTTATCCGATTATGCATAAACATTTTATACGTACAATTTCGTGGAATAATTTTTCAAAAGCAAAAATTCTCATTTTACAATCATTAGAATATAAATACAGTCATAAAATTCTAAAAGGCTTATATCATTGATATCAGAGGTCTATGCGAGCACAAGTATATTCCTTTCGTATTAGAATTTCAAATTAACTCGAAGAAACTAGCACGTACTTGCAATTAGCACCAGTGTTCTATATGTACAGACATGTGCATTTATTTTCATATGAGAATTTTAATAAAATGGTTCTTTGAAATACCTTCGGAACAGAACTTAAATCACCACCTCAAGAATAGCGTCGAGTTGAATACAGGGGAAGCTCGTGGCTCACCGGTAATCCGGTAATCGTGCAGCGACCTCTCGTTCTCGTGACACTCGTTCATTCGTAGAACGAAAGTATAAATTTTACTTTCGATGCCATATTGCCAGGACTAAGGATCGCAGCGTGGCCAGGGTGGGCGGAACAAATGGGATCGCACGGAAAACAGCGTAGAGGAGGGCCGGCACGTCATAAGATTTCCGTCGGGAAACAAACAACCTCTATTACTAGCTGGCCGACACGAGAGGCAGGCTTAAGCGGCCGCCTAATGATCCGCCGGGACACAATGTAGATCTGGCTGTTCGTTTGTCTTCCGGGCCAAAGCAGAACGGTCTGTAGTACCACGCTTTGAATATGAAAACGCTAACAGGATTCTGATCGCTCGCGAGACCAGAAACTCTCTGCCAACTTCTCCTCGTATAAGGCCGCGTATGCACTGATCACTATAAAATGGCTGACATTTGCATATATCCCGTTGCACACAATTCCATACAATGGCTATGAAAAGTATTTACATGTCGTTGTATTTATTATAGGATTTACATATTAATTGAACACTCTCAAGTATATTAAACTTCATATCACCTAGTAGTTTCGTAGGACTTCAAAAATTTGATAAAATGTTACGGATATAACACGATGTATATAACGAAATGTATCATACAAATAACATATCAATTTAGCAGCCGATTGGATAATTCATTGCTTTTGTCCTCTTGATTGGTGTAATAGAATCGTTCATACCACTGGTCCTACAATTGTTTTGAACGTATTTCAAGATGAGTAACATATCTTTATTTGTGAGTAAGTTATTAATTACTTAGTATACTATACGTGAGAATTTGGCATCGATTATTTCATCTCGGTATGTTCTATTCGCTTCCTCCGCTGTGAAACCACTCCATTTGCAAATGTGACAATTGCAAACAATAGTAAAAATTCGTGTGTTTGGAACGGGTCTGAACTTCTTGCGAAACGGTATCGTTGAAAATGCCTCCGGGGCGGCCGAGGGACGTAAAATTAATCGTCGCGCGATTTATCATCGCGTTATCTGCAGCTCGCGTGATAAGGAATAGTAAAAATACCAGGGAGTCGGAGAACAGAACACCGACGCATTTGTGAGTTCCTACTCCGCTTTGCGATTATTCTTGACGCAGCTTTTTTTTTCTTTTCGAGCGGCTTGCGGTCTGAATGGTTGGGTTTGGGGTTTTCGTTAAGGTAGTAAAGGAAGGGCTAGGTGATACGCGTTGGGAGCGGTTGTGGTGAAATTTGTTGAGGTTCTTGATGAGGTTTTGTGGCGATGGTCACTGAATTAGACCTAATGAGCCTGTTTCAGTTGCACCCGCTAATTCTTTACCGCTCTTTTCGTGTAAGCGCGCTGCATTTAGAATATCTCAACCCCTGTACCGTTTAGTGAGAGAAACGTTCTCCAAGTGACCAAGGAAATCGTGGCTCAAAATGCATTAAACGCAAGGTTGCCTTTAAAATTTGTTTTAGCCGCGACAAATTATTCTCTTTCTATACTTCGTTGAACAGGATTACTTGTAAAGGGACTATCAACTTTAAAGAGAATTTTTATTGCGTTATTTTTACAATACTTGTAACTTACAAAATTAAAATTATTGCTTTGTTACAATGTTGCAAAAATCAGAAAATTCAAATGAAAAATTTATGTCATTTTATTTTTCAACGTAACGAAGAATATTTTTCAGTCATATAATATCGGTCAAATTATATTGAAACAACAAAATTCTGATCTTTCGTTGAAAAATTTGAAAAAGATAATTTCTCTACAAATAATAAATTTGCACAATTTCTGCAGAATTTATCCAGAGCAAAAGGATCGACAATAACAACCAGCAAAGTTAAAATACCAAGCGTCGATCGTTTCCCGAAACAAGTTATCGTGGTTTAAGACGCGTCGAAATCGTCCCTCGAAACAAAGAAGTCGGAAGTCCGTTTGGGATGGTATTGTGTCCTCTAGATTGGTTTGCATTGTGCCAAGGAGAGAAACGGGATACGAAGCGTCCCACGTCAAAGGACCAAATGTCCCGGGCCGAAAAGTTGGAGGATCTTTGTAAAATGCTGGCAATTCAGCCACGTTTCTTGCGGGATCGCAAGAAAGGCCGTTGGCATTCTCTCAAGCTCGCGACAAGGTCCAAGGGAAACTGAGGAGAGGTTAACTTCTTAGGTCGTTTCTATCCGCTTCTCTGAATCGTTCCGCCTCGCCGCGATGAAATTAAACGTACCCTCGAATTTCTTTATTCCTCGATGATCTCTCGCCCGATTTTCCTCGAATAATCCTGTTTTAATTAACGTTTTTACTTCGATGATTGATCGTATAATAGATCTTGACGTTCGTAGTATTTTGAGACTTAATGACAAACATTCCGTACTTCCTCAGTTTTTAGTTTATTTCGTTGTTGTAGAAAGGAAGCATTTTTAATTCTGCGTCGTCCAAACAATTCTCGAGTCGTTCGAAAAATCCGCAGGGGCGACTTTTATCACTCGGAAACTATTTCTATTTTAATTTTTATCTCATATTCAATAACATACAATTCACCATAAGTTTGAAAATAATACAGTTGCTTTTCCATATTTAGAATTATTCGAACGATCCGCTGTACTCATTTCGTGCACGTTGTGATAAAATCACGAACAGAGAGTCTCCGTTCCCACACGATTAAATAATTACAAACTTCTTCATTTCTCTCGCTAATTTCCCTCATCTACAATCCAAGAAACAAAAATGCAAAGCTTCGTACTTCAATAATTTTCTTATATCAATAACCATCAAACAATTACGGACACGATACTGCATGGCTAAACAACCCCTGCAATTTTGTATCAACATACATTTCCATACGTTCTCCATTCATACACCTGTTATAATCTTATGTAATCTTCAAATTATATCCAACAACACATCCCCAAGTTCTCACATAAATTCTCCAAAATCTGTTTTCCCCATCTCCCTTCCTTTTAAGAAAGAATTTCGCAAATAAAAATTCAAGATCTACATACTCCGTACGAAGATCAACGCATAACAAAGAATGGAAAAATCGCTTGTCCCGAAATTACTTACTTCCCCTTGAATACCTGCGCATCGTCTCATGGTGTATCCCATGAAAATCGCAATTATTAGCAATGATATACGAGCAGGCGGTATAGTTTGCTCGAAACGTCACGAGACTCGTAATTAGCCGTGGATAAAGTCGGAAGAGTACACTTTTACAACCCTTCGTCGGTTTGCACGCAACCAGCGTGACTTTCTCAAGGAATAATCGCTGGAAAACAATTCCCTTGTTACCGGTGGACGCGTTCGTGTCTTCGTAAAATAGTTTCGAGAGAAAGGGAAAGAAAGGGAAAGGGGGTAATGTACACGGGACAAGTTTCTGTTGCTTGGCTCGGTGAACGATTAAGTATATCCTACACGCTGCTGCGGCTTCCTTCGAATCTCGCTGCGTTTTCATTTTCCGTCTTTCTCATCTGCGGTGTTGGTTCGACTTGCTATTTCATTTACCTTAAACGGGGACTATGTTGATTGCTAAGCACCACGTGGAACCTCGCAGGCTCTGCTAGGAGTCTTCTTCTTCAGTTACTAGTTCGAGGATTAAGTAGTGAATAAAACTCGGCTATGGAGATTAAATTGTGCCTGTTTCTTGGGGGCAAACGAATCGTAATGTTTAACTGTCGTTCAGTTTCTGTGAACTATCTTTCGTTGTTGAAGAATAATTTTCACTGTTCTTAGAAGGTTTCGTCTACGAACACGTTAAACATACGAATTTTCATCGTTTGAATAGTAAGTGATCTATGTATCTTTTCTAAATAAAACATGTAGTTATCATAATATACATAATGTGTATGGTATACGTGAATATAGAAAGAACTGGACCAATATGTTATTAAACATTTTATCGTATGAGGCTAGTATAAACGTAACCTTGGTAAACGAAACGATACTAACTGTGGTAAGAACGTGAAAAACTGTTATTCTTATTAGAAATTACAATTAAGTGTTAAAAATGAGATTGAGTTCTCCGACCCAATAATACTAAAACGGCTCTAACGTGAAATTTGAAACTTCGAAGTCTCGCTTACTACGCTACATCACTTTACCTAATGCCGAGAATACTCGGAGAAATACTAGTCTGTCTCTCGTAGCAGTCCATCTCCATCCGAATTATCCTCAACATCCCCAGGGGAATCAGCTGAACCGATCGCGAAGTCGCATTCCCATGCGTCGCGCGCGATATCTTGAATTACGACCCCGATAAAGAAACTGGATCAAAATCCTCGCCTTTCATCCCCCGTAAATTCCCGGTGACACAAAGCTCCCGAGCACGGGCATGGAGGATCGTAAAAGCTGGGAAATCGGAGGCGCGACTGCACAGAGAAGTTACTAGAAACGAGAGAGAAAGAGAGAGAGAGAGAGAGGGAGAGAGAAACACGGAAGTTGGGAGCCTTTTTCACCTTTCGCCGAGCGTCACGCATCTGTTGCATGCTCGGTATTAATTACGGGATTATCCTTTCGACGAACGAGCCCTGTTGGCGTTACTACGGCGTTTCATACTCGTTTTCCCTGGCCGATGGAACAGGTGGATAGCGGCGAAAGATCGTTTCGAGTGGCTTTCGAGTCGGAAGCCGTACATTTTTGTCCCGTTTCCGCGAGGATTAGCTTAATGCGACTTACAGTTGCGCGTCCATTGTTCTCGCGGAACAAACATTCGAAGACCTATGAGTTTCCAAGCGCGCGGAGGAAGTTGCAAACCGGTCGAACTTCTTCCCTCTCCGTACGATGTGGACGTCGCGGAACGTGGAACTTGGAAAAGTTTAACGGGAAATCGCGATGTTTACTCCGACGACAGCGTTTCGCGGCTACTGATGCGAGCATAACGAGATTAATTAAAAGAGAGAGAGAGAGAGAACTTCCAAGATGACAAGTTCTTTTATAATAGCGTTTGTTTTGCGATCCAGCGAATAGGAATCGAATTTCTGGTATGGTATTTAATCTGAAGTACACGAGCGTACGATACTTCTCTTTAGAATTAACGAACATAAAGCATATGTTAGAACAAAAGCTCTTTTTAAATTACGTTAAATATTATTTAAAAAAAAAAAAAAACAATTCTGTATTTGTAGTCATGAAAGAAGATCAAACGTATAAAATCCAATTATGTGACGTTATGGAGGTGAAATTTTAAATTAATATACGATAAATATAATATTTCGGAGGTGGATATAAACGGCTAATTCACCCCTTTAAATTGTATTTCAGTTTTTAAATAAATTGCTTGCTTACGAAACTTTTAATGTTTAATTTTATTAGTATACACGAACGTGGTAAAGTTTGCTTTAGGCAAACAGAATTAATTCGTTAAGAAGCTTTGATTGGAATCCTATTATTTATTAACATATAGGAACATATTCCATTTATTAGGGCGTATGAATATTTGTTACAAGGGTTGCAAAATTAAGTGATTCAAAAATAACTGATTACTTTTTTACGTAATTATACAGGACAATATTTTTACTGTCCAGTGACATTCGATGCTAAATTAATAATGGTAAGATGGAAGAATTAGGTACAAAAAGTGGAAAATCATTTTATCAGCAATTGAACAAACTTTTGAGGAATTTAGAATGTGCACTATTCCGTCAAGGATTTCTACGAATTTTACGTCAACATAATATTAACTTCAATTCGAAAAATAATTATTAAATCGTAATCTTTCGTCTCGATTCTATTTACATTGAATATTTACTTTCGAGCACAGAAAATCTCTTAATTATTTCATGAAATTCATTTATCTGTTATTTTATCACTTAACAGGAATAATTTCAATGCAGTTCATACCTCTCAAATCATACCTTTCTACCGCATTTCTACCTAAAATTAGTAACTGTTTGACTAAAATAGATTATCTCATTTCATTTTATGAAATTCGACACTCTTATCTCCTATTCAATCACTTAACAGGATGATAATTTCAATTCATTATGTGTCTGTCAAATCGAAAGGTCTAACTCTATTTTTACTTATATACTTAGTAAATATCTGTTCATATCTAAGCCAGAATATTTTTCAACCGCTTCGTAAAGTTTGACAATTTAAATTGCATCTGAATTCGTAATCTACATATACGGTCACTCTACAGATTTTTATCTTTAAGTTTCCCATAAATGCATAAACATCCGCGATCTACTAATCGCTAACTTCATCCAATTCCTTCCAATTCGTCTCAGGAATACCTACTAAACTCTCAAGACTCTCGATTACTTAATTTACCCAACTTCTCCAACTCCCGCTAGAAAAAAAAGGAAAGGATCCTCCACCGCAACGATCTTTTTCCCGGAGCAGAAATTGAGGCAATCGCGTAGCATCAGGGCAAAAAAGTGGGTTGTAGAAACTGGTGGCCGAACAAACATCGATGCGACGCACGCCGCCGCCGGCTGGCCGGGAAACTATATTTCAGCTGTCGTCGTCGAGAATTTCGCGAGTAAATAGAGAAGTTGGCCGGCCTGTATGCGACACTAACGAGCCGGCGAAACTTTGCAGTTCGCTCGGCTGATCGCAGCAAGATCCGGTAGCCCTGATCAGGCCACTTTCCAAGTCCTGGGACGCGTTCGTTTTTCCATTCCTGTTGAGTTTCCTCTCTCCTAGCCTCAAGTTCCCGCGGGACCTGGTCCCGAGGACTTTTGCTCAGATCTGACGATCCGTTGGCCGCGAGGTCGGCCAACTTATCGCGGCAATTAAGGATCAATTAACGGGCCACCGCCAGGATCGATCTCTAATTGGCCGCTAAATTGCCCCGGGAACCGGAGATGCTCGATTTCGTCGATCGGAATTACGCGAGCGATTATAGGAGCCGAGGAAAAGGTTTTCTGACACGGCGTGTAATTGCTCTATCTAACACGATGCAGTTTCGATCGAGCAAACGAGAGAAAGAGAGAGAGGGCCGCTTGATTGAAACGTTTGTTCCTCGAATGATAATTTGTTTCCATGGGGTAGAAGTAAGCGATTAGCTCGGCGATTTGCAAGCGATCGATGCCCGGTTTCGGCGATTTTCGTGGAACGCTGCCTCACGGTGGAGAAAGCAGAGGTGTTCGATTAACATTTAAAGCAAGGTTTTCCTCGAATTCTGCTGCGGTTCTGAGTTTGTTTTTTGTATTTGAAATACGAGTTTGAATAGAAATGGATATATGGCTTTTCGTGGCGGAAGATTTTGGTTCTGGTTTTGAGAAAGAGATAAGTTAACGTGAGGCAGTTTAATGAACGAAAAAGTATAATTTATTAGAAACAATGATATTCTTGAGTTTTGATAATTCAGGTGTTAAACACTCAAATACGAAGATTTCGCTCTCTTATGCTTAAAGGACGGAGACCTCGATTTGTCACGCGTGGAAAATAAAAATTCCAAGAATCCTCAATCTCGCGTACTCTCTATTCTTGGACGTCGCTTGCATAATTCAAACATTGAAATTCCAATGCTTTACGATTTAAAAAGGAACACGCCAATCCTTGCAAAACAAAAAAGTCAAACATTAAGAAAATAAACGCACCTAATCCTTCATGTGTCATCTGAAAGCAGTCAATCTTCGAGACCTACCTCCGCTAGCACGACTAAAAAATCCCAACTCACTGGCCGCTCCCTGAAACAAGAAGGGGGAAAAAAGAAAAGCCATAGACAATAGAGCAAAAGGAGTAGCTCGATGTGACAATCGCGGGGCCGGATGGATTTACGATCAAAGAATCGCGCTTGTCGAGGCAATCAAGGCCGGACGGTAAATCCTGCAGACTATGTGCGAGCTCGCCGACTCGAGAGGTCGATCCGCGAGTAGAGAGATCGGCTCGTCTGCGCCGCGGAATTATTTAATTTCCACCCCTTCCAGCTCTTGCTGGCTCCTCGAGGCTGCAACTTTCCGGCGGAATCGTTAGCGCGGCTTGCAGACGGGACTCTCGCCGGATCCTCGGAAAAGTGAATAAAACTCGCGTCGTTTCACGGCGAGGGGTGGATGCCGTGTTCGGTAAGAGATTCGAGAGCTACGGATGGGACACGTTTACAGGGTGTGCTGAAAATATGCCGTTCACTGTCGAGACGAATAAAAGCGCAAGTACGAAGAGAAAGGTTTTGTCAGAAATTGGGTTTAAACGGAGAAAGTATTTGGTTCTTCTTTCGTGCTGAAATAATTCGAGGGTGGATTAACATCCGACTCTTGGCTCTGTTCAATTTCAGATGATTTTATATGATTAGTGGAGATCGTTTTGAGCGTGCGTGAACGATATAGGAGCGTGGAAATGGTTAATTAGGGACGTTATGTCTAGTGCTTTTTGAAATGGATGGATGGAAGACACGTACAATATATATTTTTGTCACATATAACAAGAGTAGCACGTGATAGGTACCCCGGTCCACTCGTACATTTTACGAATTGCTTCTCACTCGTTATCGATATTTTAATATGAACATTCGCTTGGTCTTTTGTTAATCGTCATCCACGCGAATTTACCTTCGTCGATATACTACAAAAATTCCCATCCCGGTATATTAAAAATTCTGTCAAATCAACCTTAAGGAAGAACAAATATTAACCATCCGACTTACCATCGAAATCAATCAATTCCGTAATTCCGAATTAACTTCAAATTCTCATTCAAATTCTACCTAATCTCATTTCAAAACGATTACTTTTAAATCACCCTCAGAGCGTCACCAAAGCTCCGTACCTTGTCTACCAAATCTCGAACCTTCCGCTCCGCATCTGGGATAACTACTCCCCAGAAACGTTTCGTAAACCTCACCCTCGCGATTCGAAACTTCTCGACACACCTTGTAGACCTCATCCCCTAGGACCGGTTAGGAAAAATGTGCCTCCGTCGGATGCTTCCCCGAGCATCGCCAGGGCGTCACGGCGGCGCCCGACGACGACGAGTTGATAATTGGACGCCTCGTTACTCCGCGTTACTTTCACCCCCGTGCCCCTCTAGAAGTTTATTCTTCGGTCGAGCTGGGGCTCGAAAAACATCGCGGCCGCCTGTTTAAATCCTGACGGTGGTGGGCCGGCGCGGAAGTCGGTTCGTTAGTCGGAAAAAGCAAGAGGAACTCCTCTTCGCGTATACAGAGTCGCCTCTCGTTAACGGTTGCTGCAGATGTGCAGCCCGTGAAATTACACCGTCGGTGTGTATCGCGCGTGACGAAATCCACGTCCATGGCTGGCTTTTTAGACGAGCATTATGCACGTAAGGGTTAACGCAGCCGGCTAATAAATCTAGCGCGAGATCCGCGGAAGATGGTGTCTCTTTCTCTGCTTATCTGCTTCTGAATCTGATTATTCGTTGCCGTAAAGGTAAAGGCGGCTGTGTTAAAGCGACAAAGCGAGTTCTGTAAAAGTTGGATGAAGAACAGAATTGTAGAATTTCAACGTTACTTTCAGATTTGATTCAACGAATATTGGACTGTTTATAAGATTTTCTTAAAGGGGATTTTTATTCCACCTTTATTCTTTGGAAATGTATTAAATAAAATTTACAAATGTATTTAATAAAATCATATATTGTATGGTATGTATATACAGTATTTTTATGAAATGATAGACGAAATTAGTTTCAACAAATACAATAATAGCGACCATGTAAAGCAACCTCTCATCAAGCAAATATTCCCCAACCGTTCAATTAAAAAATTCTCTCTCTCTCTCTCTCTCTCTCATCGCTATTATCGCACAGCAATACTCCATGATGTTTCAAATCTTTCAATCCAAGTGATAACTTCTCCTTGGCCACTTGGTTGGTGTCGATTCTCAATTACGAGAGTTCAGTAAAGGACAGCTCGTTATCGTAAGCCGAAGACAGACTAAGCAACGAGTGGACGGTATCTGGACACAGGACACAAGGAAATTTGACGTGCTGGGTGTGTGATATGGCGGCAGAAACGAAGACACCGGAAAGGGCGGTATAACGATAGAGTAAGGAAAAAGTTGTCCGTCACAGGCCATATGCGAACGTCTGCACTTCTAGAAATGATCGCGTGTCCGGGAAAAACTCGTGCTCATCGGTAGGACGTGTGACTGGGGAGAAAAGCCGAAACGTAGTCGGGTGGGGAAAAGGTCGTGAAATTGGGCCAATAATTGGTTTCTAGAGTTGAACAACTTGGTACGTGGATCGTTCAAAGAACGAACGAAGAATACAGTAGAATTGCACATAAGAAAGGAATTGGTTAACTTTGCCCCTCGATCAGGAAAAAGTGAAAGACCAAAGTATGTTTCAAGATTTAATTAAACGGTTAAAGAGTTGAGCTTCGTTAGCGAGTTAGTTAACGTTATTGTTAAACTGTTAAGAGGGAAATTAGGGAAGTTGCGCGGTAAGAAAAACAGTAGACAAATACTAAATACGTTTAAGTGGACACTGGAGAATTTTGAAAGCCGAAGCACGAGTTGCGAGAATTTTATTCGATATCGACGATGTAGATAATCATACAATATCTTCAATTAGAATAATTCATCAAGTATTTCATACTTTGCTAATTTTTCATTCGTAGATTTTCATTTTTATCTCCTTAATATCTGAACAATTTTCCAGTAATAAATTGAATAGATATCTCGAATTTTTCGATTCTAGATCTATCACACATATCTAGAACAAATTCCAGTTTCAAAAAAACACATTTCAAATACACCACGTTGCAGTTTAAAACATTATTCAACGGAACAATCTTTCGCAAGTATTTGCGACAGCCAATGTATTGAACGGCAAAAATAAACTACACTTTACTCGTTACCTATTATCACATTCAAAAATTCCATCTCACCGAAACCAAACACCATAAAAATATCAGCATCCCATTTCACGCTTCTACTCGCCGTCGTCACCTTTGTAAAGTTCGCCACTCCCAAACAAGCACCCATAGTCTACCGATCGAAGGGTGCGTGGACTCCACTAACAGCGAAGATCTCGGTGTACATCGCTGTCGTCTGGCTCATGAAATATCATGGGGTCAGGTCGCTTGGCGCTCGGCAAGTCTTAACAAGGCTCGAACCGGAGGAGGCGTCCCTTTATTTCGCAGGAGCGTCGGGGCCAATTTTCCCCGGGCGCAAGTGTCTCGCGTACGCGTGGTCGGTGACACGCGATAGCCGAATAGTTGGGCCGGAAACGGAGGACCCAGGGGGCGGAGGCGTCGAACAAAGACCACGCCAGTTAGCCCGGAGCCACTTCCGATCCCTAATTGAGAAGCTCGTCCGGATATCTGTTCTCGTGGATCGGAACTCTATCTGAGCTCGACGATCTCTTCCAGTCTGTCTGTCTGTCTCTGTCTCTGTCTGTGCTCTCTCTCTCTCTCTCTCTCTCTCTCTCTCTCTCTCTCTTGGTTCGTCCTCGCGTTACTAGTGCGGAGAACGAAGGAGTCTCTGTCCGGGTCGAAGGCATTCGACACCTCGGGCCCTCGCTCGAAACACCCGTCTCGACTCTGTACGAAGTTTTGACGACGATCGAACTTCTCGAATCGCTTGCTTTTACCTGTTGAGGCTGGCGAAATACGCTGATATATCGCGAGAGTTCAAGCGTGGGTCATTAAAGAGAGGAACAGTTTCTTCGATCCGAGGAACCAATGGAGGTGGTGTTGCAAAAGATCAGTCACTGACAAGGTCAACAGACCAAAGTGGTTAACTCTAATTCTGAAATTGTTGAAATTCTAGTACCAAAGCCCTTGATACAATGTTCTTATTTAATTTCTTCAATTTTCTCTATGTTTAGTTTCGTGAAGTTAACCGATTAGGTAAATAAGAGGAACATATACGGACTTGATTAAGTACTTTTACAAACCATGTTATAACACGTGCGATTTTTACTAAGGTAGGAAGGTTAATTCATGAACGACTGAAATCCGATAGACGCTGCATTCATAGTAAACGCTTCGGATCGTAGGAAAATAGAAGCGTTGGATTGTTAAACGTTCGATGAACGAGTATTTCTGATCTAGTTTTGTTTCTGCGTGTTCGTGAATCATTAAACCAATGAATCATTAGACAATAACGGTAAAAGATTTTTGAATACGTTTGTGGAGGTTTGAATAGGTTGGAAGGTAAGGTATCGTGAATGGGAGATAGAGGTGGGTTCGTTTGGCCAGAGAAAGGATCGTGTTGTACTCCCACGACTGTGGCCGCTTATCAAACTGCGATCACCGCTCCTAGAGGTTTGCCTTTTCGAAACTGGAACGAGATGTAACGATCGACGCTTCGACCTGCCGAAGTCACGCTCCGGGATACGACTGACTGGTGTTGGATCGAATGATTTCCTGGGACTTTGGAGAACTAAGGAGATTAAATTGTTTCAAAATAGATTCTATTCTTCTTTATTTTAGTTGTTAGATTCTGTTCAATTTGGAGATTGGATCGTTTGTTTTAAATTGGAATTGTCTTTTATCGATAAAATAAAACTAGACTTTGGGGGCATAGAACATGCAAGTACAAATCGGGAAAATTTTATAAATAGGTAAATACCTCTATTACTAATTTAAGTAAAACACCTTTTCAGTCGTAGATATGTTTTTCAGAGTATTGGGTTGTCCGAAAAGTTTCTTTCGTTTCATAAGGTGACAATAGATGAACAACAATTTCTGTTTTATATTATTTTATTGAATTAGATATGATTTATTTTGTTCTATTTCTATTATTATATTCGTGCATAATTCAATAAACTAATATAAAACAAAGAACATTGTGCGTCTATTATTTCCTCATAAAACGAAAGAAACTTTTCGGAGAATCTAATAATATTAAATCGAGACATTTAATCACTGATACTATCCTAAAGATATCTCTTTGTATAATGGATATAAGATTCGTTACGGTAGAAATTAAAACGATTTCCGCTCGCGAACGTTCTTCTTACATTCGCAGATAATTTTCTCAATATGAAAACCTAAATTTATTTCAAGCAATCAAGAATCGTTGATGCAAACACAGCGATAAGTCGTCCACTCAGAATAGTTCACTGAAACGATTTTACACGTTCGTTCGTGCGGCGTCGAAAATAAATTGATGGTTGTATCGAAACGGAATAAATGTACGGAGACTGGCAGGTGAAGCCGCGGATGTCGCATTTTTCCCCGAGTTTCATCCGGTCGTCGAACGTTAAGCGGCGCGATGCCTAATTAAAAAGTTCCGGGACGCGCGGAACGCGACGTCAATTATAATTTCCAGCCGGTATTAATTGTTCCGTTTCCGCGAACCCGCGGTCGGACAATGCGAATCTCGACAAGGTTGTTAATTTTTCCGTGGAGGACGTCGCTTCGTTAGTTCTCGCGGGTCGAGCGTAATTTCGTCGCGACTCCCGATATCACAGTAAATAACGAACCCGCAGAGTCCGAGATAATTTCCAATCGATTTTTAAACGCCGCTTTGTTATTGGGAAATGTTTAATCAGGAGCTCTAAGGAAATCTTCTAGCGAAGACAATTAAAAAGGAATAAATTAATTCTTTCGATTTTCAATTATAACTAGTAGAATTAACAAAACAATTAAAATCACTTGTATAGGGTACATTACTTTGGAGTTATTGCAAATATAAAAACGTCTTTGATGAATGTTGATGTTAGCGGTATTGAGACAGAAACATAATTACATGTATTAATGGTTGGTAGTTTTAATGTTGAAGATTACCAATGTGAAATTTCACCTTAAAATTTTTTTACGTACTACTGTAATAATTAGCGAAAATAGTAATTTTTCTATTTCCTGCATAGTGTATTAAACGATATTAAAATATTCAATTACATTTGCTTCACTTTATTGGTTTCAGAAGTTAAAAAGAATTAGGGTGAATTTTCATATACAGGAGGAATTTGTTAAAGAGTAAAACGGAAAACTTATTTAATGGCTAGATTGCAGATGTTTATGCATTCGTGAGAAATCCGAAGGTAAAAATATACAAACATACGTAGAATACTGAAAGTAAAGTATTGTTTATGAAACTCAGTATGAAGATGAACATGTCTTTAGATGAAAGACACCTCTGATTAGATTACATTTTTTTACTCTTATTTGTAAAAGTATGAATTTCCATAAACACATCCGCAAATTTATTAATGACAAATGTGCGCTGACATAACTTTAAATCGACCCTCGTGATCGTTTCAAATCACGTTTGATAGCGGATCGTAATCCTGTAAAATCTTAATAAAGAGAGAAGGGAGGAAATGATTCGGAATAATGGAAGTAGAACGCATTCGCATAAACGATTTCTCGTGCTGCTGACGCGTTCGTAGTGCGTGTCGTTTATTTTTCGTAGGAGCGTATAATTTCCAAGGAACCGTACGCGGTGGCACGTATTATTATCGGTATCGCGAGTAATTGCGACCGGCGTATCGATAATTGACTACAAGCGAGGGGCGTGTTGATCGAACTCGAATCGGCAGCTCGAGATGAGAGGCTTAAGAGAAGGTATGTGGTATAACAGAAAGAGAGTGAAAAGGATCTAAGAAATTTGAAGAGATAAAAGACGTACAAGACGAGAGTAAAAGTAGTAAAAAATGACACGAAAGAAAGATAAGAAAAGAAGGTAAAAGAGATAAGAGAAAAAGAGGTTATAAAAAATTTCTGGAAAAGAGACGGAGTATTATGAAGAGAGGCGAAAGAAGAAAAAGTGGGAAAGATGTAAGTTTGGAGTAAGAAAACAATGGGTATGAGAAAATAGTAAATTTAAAAATAAGTGCAAGAAATGTGACAAGAGGGGACAATGGAGAATGAGAATTAAGTACGTGTAAGATTTGTACCATGCAAGGGTTGCTAAAGGGTTGAATATATTTAAAAAAGAATTACAGTCGAGTGTAAAAAATTAGAACATGTAAGACGTATACAAGTAAAATATGTAGAACATGGAGTAATTTAGATAAAAGAAAAGAGAATTATAGTCGGGAAGTCATTAAAGTCAAGCATAAAACGGTACGAAAATATCAAAGATAAGGTATAAAGAGAACTAAAAACGACTGAAAACACAGAGTAAGATAATACAGTCAAACAGTCACTACCAACAAAGGGATCGAGGTAAAAGCAGGCCCTTCAATTTAAAATCATAAAACTCCGAAATTAATAAAGTATGAATTATCAAAAGAACCTTCTTACCGAACAACAGTATATATGTATTTAACATTTTATAAAACCAACGCTATATAATTCTGACAGGTACGAAACAACAAAATACAGGTTATTAAGAGGATCTCTTCACAAAACAATACTTTAACTTTATATGACAGGGTAAAATGCTAAAGAAAAAGAGAATATAATAGCTTTACGTATACAAGCCATAAAAATCAAGCCAAAGAGAAAGTCCGAAAACAGAATAAAACGAGTATAACTAAGATACAAGATAAGCTCGAAGACATTAAAAGGTTCCAGTAAGCCCAGAAACAAAAGCAAGACAAAGAACCATCCATAACGACTGTCCATAAGCGAGAAGGACGCATGTATAGTAATTAAATCTCAGCAGAGTAGCGTAAGCGTAACTGGCCGTGGAGGATTCGTTCCAGCGTTGGGATATTTATCGTCGACCGGTGTAATCGAGTACCCTGTCGATGATTTAGCGCGTTTCTTTCTACTCTCGCGAATTGGCGGCCGAATGATGGTGGAAAGCGATCCGTTCGCGGAAAAAGTCCACGACGATATATATCGCCGACCGTGGATTATCGCCGAAACGGCGACATAATCAACGATTCCCCATTAACTATTGAGCCCGGCGACGTTTATTGCCGGCCAGCTGATTTATCGACGCTGATTCCCCGCGACGTTTCCACTCGACTCTCTGTCCCACGGTTTCCGAACGATTCTACTGAATCCACGCTCTTTCTTTCTCTGCCTTGGGATAGTAGCTTCGCGGCGGTATTCGTTTCAAGGCTAATTGTTCTGGGGTTCTGGATTTGTAGAAGTTCGATTTTTCTTCCTTCCTGACTCGTTCTTGGGATATCTGGTTGTTTTTGATCATTTGTAAGTTTTGCGAAATGCGAAACACTTCTGGCGAAGGTTAAAAATGTTAAAAGTTGAGAGGCATTTTTGTACACCTTGGCAACTAAAAATATTTTATAGTAAAATTTTATATTATTTAATAAATCAGCAAATATTACGTATCCTTAAGAATTCGATTATCCGTTTATAAAAATTCATAAATTTTTTCGGAAAAAAGTTCCGGGATGATTCCGTTAACGTTTATAAACTTAATTAGAAAATCAATGTTCTCTTTGCCATCTAATTGCTTTCCCAACGTCGTCCGATATTGTTCATTACCGAGCACAGTTTGCTTCCTCCAATTAACAAATCCCAATCACTCTGATACAGTCAATCTCGCGTTACTAACCTCGTTAGTCCATCTCCAACTTCTTCTTTCCCATCTTCAGTCATTCACATCAGCGCTATTAATTCTACAATTAATTAAACGTAGACTGCAGCAACCAGCAGAATTCACCTTTTAATCAATCTCCCGGGCATCGCCAATACCTTCTAGCCATCTCCATTAATCCCCAAAGACTCTCCATTCCCGTCAACGATATTTATCTCGCAATTACCCTTCCGAAAAACCAAAAGGAGAAAAAGTCGAAATTCGCAAATGGTCGAACGAACGGAGCCAATTTCCAGACGAACGTTTAATCAAGAGTTCCACTACCTATGGACGTCACAAAATCAACGAATCTCTCCTCCCATTCGATCATGGGTTCCACGTCCTAACTAGTCGACATTCGTTTCGTTGGTCAATCGAAACAGAAGGCTCTTGGCCGTGTCTTAATGCGTCACGAGGTCGATTCGTCGCGGATACGATGTTCTGTCGGTCGAAGGAATTTGTAGTAAGCCGCCATGTCGAATTGGACGGTTCTCCACCGAATTTACGATCGTCACTTAACGAGTTCTCTCTCTGCGCTAGTTTTAAAGAAGGATCACAAGAATGGATTCGGTCGTTAATCCTCGTCAGAGTCGGAAGAATCGTCACGAAACAGCGTTCGATGTCTTGTCCGCGTCTGCTCGGTTGGTCCATTAGCATGTTTACAAGGAAACTGTTTCAAGTGTCCACTCCAATGTTATTGAAAAGCACGCACGACGAGACACTTAACGCGTCGCGTGCTGCCTCGTGCGCTACTATTAACTACTTGGCTACCGCAACTTTCCAGCCAGTCCATTGTTCCAACGAATCTCTGGCTACCCTTAACGAATCGGCCATCGATCTTTGTTTCCCCCGACTACATAGACTGACCGTGCTCTCGCGTCGATTGCGACGTTGGGGTGGAGTTGCGGTTGAAATTGAAATCGCCAAGGCTCGCTTAATAAGGAACGCTTGAATATCGAAGAATATAAGGATCGGATGGGTGAAGTATTGAGCGCTGCGGTATTAAGGATTCCAAAGTCTTCGAAGGGAGATATTTGTGAAATCAGAAATTCGAGGATATAGTTTTCGAGAGTGAGGTATTTGTGTAATCAGAGACTAGAGGATATAGAAATGTAGATAGATGTTCAGAGCTTCGAGAGTTAAGATAGCAAAGGTATAGAGATTTATGGTTTCTGAAGGTTTCAGACGTCGAGAATTCAAGGAAGCAGGAGTTCAAAGGATCAAGAATTCAAGCATGGCATTTTTAAATCCCTCAAGTGAAAATAAAAATATTCGAGAATCCCGAAGAATATGGAAAGCGGTAGTTTAAAGGATCAAACGTTTTTGAATCTTGCAAGCGAGAATATAAACATTTGAAGATTCCAAGAATTCCAAGGATTCGTAAGATCGAGTACCAGCTCGATCGAACTCTATTGATATCTATTTCCATTACATGTCCTCTTATTTTTGTGCCTGACTATAAATTCCCTTTTCGAAATTTTCTAAATAACCACTGCTTTCGATCGTCCGGTGAATACGTCGAACGTCGTTCGTTCCACGCGTTACATTTTGCGTATGGAAGAATGAAACAACGAGGAAACAGAAGGTAGGAAGGCGTAAGACGAGGGACACGAATGACAAGGGTAGAAGAATGTCGGGGAGTCTGGCTGAAGGTGGAAGAAAAGAAGGGAGGAGAAGGGTCGAATAAGAGGCGAGAGAGAGAGAGAGAGAGAGAGAAAGAGAGAATCAGGCGAGGAGAAGCAAAAAGCACGAAACTCGCATTTCCCTAAGTATAACGTATGCTCTTAATCCTGGAATTTATGCGAGCGGAATTAACGCGCGCTCGCTCGGCCTGCCTCCAGCCGGCTCGTCTCGATTGCACGGGTGTGGCGTACGCCGGACTGAGAGCTCGACTTAAGTACTGTCGCGAACGACGTTGTGTGCGTTCACGTGCGTGTGCATCGATAACTGCGGGCATCGACCACGTCGATGAAAGTGCAAGTTGAGTTTTTTGGGGGAGTCGTGTTGGGATTTTGTGGATGTTGAAGAATGGAGAAAGAATTGGATTATGATAGGTTTGATCGATCGTTTTTATACATATTCTATCAAACGTGTGCGGTTTAATCCTGTTACGTTCCTTGAGTCATTTTCGACTCAATCCTATCTTTGTATCGTTAAGAAGTTTCGTGAGTTTCAGAAAAATATGACGCGTTATCGATAATCTCTCGTTTGAATATTTCGTTACAAATCTCCTTAGGACGTTAAATCCGATTCCAAATTCTAAAGGCAACTCACCAAAACGTAAAAATTCATATAAAGGAACTTCGTCAAAACCAGAAAGCCTGAAGCAGTCTGAATATAAAAATTCTACCAAACGTTATCAAAATTTAAACCAATCTCCACTTTAATCAACCAAACCTAAGATACTTGCTTATCACCCTGTACTCAGATAACATAAACCCAAATCATATCCCACGCTCTCTAAACAATTTCCCTCATCCCTCTCTCCATAGCACCCTTGCCACAAACTCAACACTTTCTCCCTCGTCCATTATACCATTTCAACCCTCATAGAAGTTCGAGCGCGTCCAAACACGATCCACCCTTCACTTCCGACGTTAGAACAAAAACGGTCGGTTGAAACGGTGTCTAGGTCCAGCTTGATCGTCATTGTATCGATTCGTAGGTCGCCTTCATTGTCGGATTGCGCGCAATCACGGGTAAATCGCGCGAAACTACGAACCGCCGGCCGCAGAGAATTCCTTTACGGGGTCGCTGTTTGCCAGCGAACGGGGTGGCGTCTGTCGCCAAAGGTCTCTTCGGCTCACGCACCAACGCATTCCAACCCTTTCGTGTCCCTTTCGAAAAGGGTCTCTGTCGGGTCTCCGCGCAGCAAGACGATTCTCGCGGCCGGGTGCGCTCATGCGTTTTCCGCCGAGTGCACGGGGGGATGATGAGGAGATGAGGAGAGAGAGAGCGAGAGAAAGGGACGGTCGCACGCACGAGAATCCAGGAGTGGAGCGTCTGAGAGGACGGGAGTCACCTTTTGGCTTAAAGGGAAACGGGGTGGTTTGAGGATGTTTGAATGGGAGGGTCTGCGTGATTGTCGCTGGACGGATTTTAATTTGAGGGAGAATGTGTGTTGTTGCGTTGGGAAGACAAGGAAATTTGTGTGGGGGGATGGTAAGGGTGATAAGAGTAGACGGATGTTTATGCAAATTCTAAATTTTGATCAAACGATTGAAGAAGTATCTAAATAAAGGACTGTTTCACTCTCTAAATATTGTAACGATTACTTTATTTTGGGTATTTTTTATGTTCTTACATATTACGCGCGTTCTGCGTATCTTCGCTTTGTGTATATTTAATTCTTGTTATTAAACGATTAAAGGGGTGGGATCTCAGTAGAGACTTGTTTCGTTCTCTAAATTTAAATATCAATGGTCACTTCGTATCAAGAAACCTGACAAAAGTTCGGCATTCTGTACTCGGATACAGAACATTAATACACAAATTTTCATGAATCATAAAATCTGTGTAAAATTGACCAGATTGGTTTCTGTAAGACTCAATAATCAATTTACGACCACACTGTTGAAAGCAATGACTTGAAAGTGAGATTGCAACTCGACCATAAAATAAATTCCTCTTACGCTCAAAGTGAAAATTGCGACTTACATACAATAGCGTTCGAGAAAAGCTGGGAAAATGCGAAGTAACATGGCGGGACGAGGTTAATAGGCTGTTTGACGTGGCGAGTAGCGAATTGTCGCTGGCACACGCGATCGTTTCACTACGAATCAAATTAGATCGCGTTCTTCGAACGTGGCCGGTAAATCGTCCGCTCTATCGACACTTGAATGACTTCTTTCCCAGAGTTGCATTGGAACGCCCGTCACGTCGCACGCTCGACGCGATCGCCTTTTAAAAAGCCCGAGACAATCGAGATTTTTCCGTTCACGGCACTCCGTTCCTACCGACTGTGAACAGTTATTAACCCTCCCCGTGATTGCCTCCGTGTTACTGAGTCGAGAGTGGATTTTGTTTTTCCTCTCGTTGCGTTATTGCGCTCCTTCGTTCCTACTTTCTCGCCTTTCTTCAATATCTTCAGAGGTAAAGTACTTCCTTATGACTAAAAATAGTTATTCCATGATAAAAAGATTTCATCTTTGAAAAATTAACGTCTCCTCAGATGTCAAGCGTATTTTTAAAGGAAAGTAGAACTTTTCATAAGTAGATTCCGTTTTAAGGCAGAAGTCGAAGGGTGAATTTTTGTTAAGATATAACATTTTGCGTACTATATTTTCTTTATCGATATCTACTATTTTTATTATTATATTCTTCTCTGTTAAACATTTTTCAAATTTCTGATATTTTGGGGAATTCATTAAAAATTAAAATTTACAGATGTTTGTATTTTTACTATCACTTTCGCTATTGTCACAGATGTGTACGTAATCTCTCAAAATATTTGGTAATCTTACTTATTAAATCACTGCTTTACAAAAATCTGATAATTATCTTCTTTAATGATATGTTTATACACATTTGTATTTACTTATAATTGAAAGATATGTAAATGCCAGACTTTCTGAAATCGATGAAATTATGGTTACGTTTGTCACTCCTATATGATGTGTTAAAGTAGATATTTTTCAATAAGAAGGAATGGTGATAGAGAATGGAGAATGTCGAAAGCAGAAAAGACGATAGGTTTCAGTACTTATTGTAGCTCACGAATGAAGCGGAGTAGTTTTAAAAGTATCCAATCTCCTATATTTATTGCTACAATTGCAATTATAGTTGAAGTGACACAAGCGAAGGAATTCGTTCTTGCATCAGGAACGTCACAGAGCCACTATGTCACTGCAATCTTTAACCGCAATCTTTAAATGCAATCTAGTTCTTGAATTATTTATTCATTCTAATGCACATGTCTTCTGTGCATTGAATATTGCCAAAGGGTAGAATGTAATAACAACCTCTCGCTTTGGGACATTGATCATGGCTACTATATCATGATTCTGTTATAAATCATTAGCTATCGGGTACTTATGACCGATAAAAACGACCAATGGAAACTTCTGCACCCTTAGATTCTTGTCGTAACTCTAACACTAAGTGAATAATTCAGAAAACACAGTAAAACTTTCAATATCAGAATTATTAGAGAAACATGACCATTCAATTGGAGTTAAATTTGGACTAATATAGTGGGGGATAAAAATCGCTGCTATGGAAATATAATATTGTTTGAATTATATTCATGGATGAAAGAAATTTTTATTGCTGTTGCTTATATTTGTGGAATTGAATCTTACAAAGATAAAATGTATGTAACATAAGCGTAATATTGTTTAATTATATTGACGAGTAAAAAATATTTTTATTAATATTCATCAGCTATTTATTACTGAATCGTACAAATTGTTTAATATATCGTGTAATCTAACGTTAACAAATCACATTTCTATATCCATCGTTTCGTAATGATGATCACAATCTCAAATCATCTTGAACATCTCGAAGAGAAAAAGAACTTCATTCTCCTGTTGCACCTACAATATTTGTCAATTCGTTACAAATCTATCTCTGAACCTAAATGAAAAGTCGTTCAGCCGAATTCTACTCGCCTGGAGACGAAAATCACGCGTGTCCGTGCAGAGAGGTTTGAAGACGTTCATAGTGATTACGCAATCAGCGATAGGCTCGTCGAGTGTAACAGGTACCGTAAATTGACGGCGGACGTAGAATCTGGAGCGATTTGTTGGGGGACGGGGTGCGATCGAAGATGAAAATCGGCCGGTCGGACGCGGCTTAAGTGATATCGTTGCTGTCGATCGCGGGAGGAGGCGGTGAACCGTGATCGAGTAGGTGTTAGATCGTATCTGTTGTTGCTCGTGTCCTATGAATAATGGAGGTAATAACGCGCGGCCAAAGGGATTTTTGACCCGTTCGAACGCTGACGAGCGTTCTCGCGAACAGAGAACGGTCTTTCTTTTTTCCTTTTCCCTCGTTCCCCTTCGAGAAATCGTTCGCGACGTAAGCGTTGCTTGGAAATGTTCCGAGCGTCGATTGGAAACGCGGTCGCGTAAATTATAGTGTTGCACACCTTGCTGCGCCCTCTATGCTAAATCAATGGCGGCGAAGGGTATCAGGGCGAATGGAATTATTAAAATTCCTTTAGGTTAGAATGGACAAGTTGGAAGTAGATTTATCGCGATTTGTTGTTGGCCGCAGGTCGATACTTTTACTCATTCCTGACCCTTTGATCCTGTTCAGACAGTTGTGCTTTTTGAGATTAGCGAAATGCCTTGTCTGTTTCTTGATTTTCGTTTTGAAGTCTCCATAGAAAATGGAAAATGAAGTATCGTGCGGAGAGAAGATTGACATTGAATGTGTAAATTGGTATATCAAAGATTAATGATTCGGTACAAGAATCCTTTAGTCGATTAATTTTGCCTTAACCTTTCAAAGGCTACATATATAAGCATATTTTATTAACTGTGTTGTAAGTAGTAATTGATAACCTTTAATCTGAAGAATTGGAACTATAAAGTTAGAATTATAAGTAAAGTCTTTTTAAGCTTCCTATGCTCAGACAACGATTAGAAAAATCATATTGATCGAAAGGTGGATCGTAAAATAAAGACTATAACGTTACTATTAGTATTTTTTTAAAAACCCAAGGTCTGTCACATAATATACCTCTCAGTTTTTTTTATTTTTGTTATAATTGAAAATATATAGCCAATTTCTGAAAGCTATCTATCTTATAATGATTGCAGTCGGTGTTGAGTGAGTCAGATAGGAAAGAAAGTAGAATATCATAGAAGCTAAGGGTTTTAGCAGGAGCATAAAACTAACGTGACAAAGGGTTCTCAAATCTAGCCATCGAGTATAATACCAAAGTAGAATATAATCTTGATACTAAGATTACCTAAAATTAACTTCAACCACTGCCTTAACATAATAAAACAATATTTCAACAAAATGATCAACCCCCGTCTGTTCTTTATTTTCCCAACTTAATACACCTTTTGATATTACATCTACATAAGTCTTTTATTGAGAAAATTTTATTAATTCTTTTATTGAGAAAGAAAAATAATAAAATTTCTATACATGCGGGTATAAAACCGTTTATTTATATTATTTATAAACAATAAACTAATCTTTTCATGTGTAAAATTAACGAAAAGGGAAATACACGAGGGTTTACAAACAGAAGTTGAAGCAAAAATTAAAAAAATGGTCGTCGACATTTAGTCTCGATTGCAATTATAGGGATTACAGCGACTGCTATGTTTTCTTTCTCGTTGCTCGTAGCTACGTGTTCGCAAAACGAGGCATCGAGATCGTGTGCAGTCGAACGCAGCTGGATCTGAGTCGAAATTAAATTCCTCGTATCGCAACCGAATCGCTATACCGCGTTGATTCTAGATTGCGTGAAATTCCTTTCAAAGGTCAGCTTCGTCTAATCAGACTGGCAGTGAGGTCTTTTCACGGTGCTGCCGTTTAGATCGAAAAATCCGAACAGAAAGTCTTTTTTTCACGATTCTTCAATAGTTATCGTAACGCGCCCCCGCTATTTCTAAGCGGATACGTGACAAATTGAAAGTGAATAATGAAAGAGCAGAAATCACAATATCTATGATGCAATCTGTCGCTTTCGTAATAAGAATCGTAAATTGTGCAATTCTTTCGAAATGTTCGTCGCGAACGGTATTTTAATTGTCTATCTATATTCGTTATAGATTGTGATTGATATCATGTCAATATTCTGCACTATTCACTTTAACTCGAATGAATTCGTTTGATCGTTACTGACATTTCTAGGAAGATTGGAAATTAATTTTTTTACTATATTTCCTATGATAGATATTTCCATTCATAAGTCAATGAATATTTCACAATGGTAATTGAACACCAGGTAGCTGAACACTACATTCGTATAATATCATTAGTTCAGACTAAGACTAGGTTTCTTATGTAACTTAATCTATTCTATGTCATATCCATGTTTAAATAAAAATAAAGTTAAAATTCCTACCCTTCGTTAATGGGAAAGAACTACGCTAACAGTGGAAATATAAATATTTCTCGAAAAAGGTAACAAATCTATTCTTCTTAAATTACTAAAGATATAACGTATAAGATATAAGAATAGAAAAATCAATAATTAAAATGACCCTTAGCTTTCGTACCTGGAAGAGTTAAGATGAAATTTATCTCTCAGCCAGAGAGACCAACAAACAAATCTTACAAAAAGAACGATTGCATCAAAAATAAATTTTACGATCAAGATACGAGTGCACGCGACGAGAGATTTTCCCGCAAAACGACGATTACAAACAGCCGACAAAAATCTGTTTACCATCCGGTAGGCTATTCGTAGTGGCTACTTTTTGCTCATGTAATTAACGAGATCGCTCGTGAATCGAATTTTTCTCCGCGCGTGATGGAGATCTCTAAATGGAGATTCCTTGGGAAGTTAAATGTTTTGGTCACGTGACCGCATAATTTTCCATTGCGTCACGATGCACGCTCATCACCACGAATTATACCCTGTAACACATTCGAACTACGATCTACGAACTCGTGATAGATATTTCCACTGCGATACTTGCGCCAGAGAAACGATTTTCTTTTTTACAGCTGAACGAACTCTCCACCAGTGAAATCGTAGATCGTTCGTGAAACGCGAGGCGATCGTTCTACCGCGTATTATTCGCTTGAGATTGTTCGATGGCCTTGTTAATGGGTAAAGATCGACCTGATAGGAAGTCTACAACCTGGAATATTTCGTTATTTCGATATTTGCTTTGAATCGCGATCTGCTGTGCGCTCTGTCTAGTGTGTACTCGGCCAGAGTCAGCGTTTCAATTTCCTAGCCGATGCGAGCTGGTTTCGTTTTGTTAGGAAGTTTGCTATTGGATAAACAAATTGAATATTAATCGGTTTTCGATGGTATGTAGTTCAGTGGGTTCGAACGTTTACAATTTAGGATTGTTTCTTTGCTTTAGGAAGTCCCGCAACTGCTCGAGTACTTGGTAACATAGTTGGTTTGTTGATCTATTAAGGCGTGAATCAGTGAACTTTTCATTCAAGTGGAGAACGAAAGATTTTTTGTTTATATTGTTACTTAATACCAAATATCGATAATACTCAGAGACTCGTAAGGCATAGAAATTTTATTTTATTTTATATCGCCCTCTCTATCCCTGATTCACAGGAAAAGAATGTAACACGAAGGGGGAAAAAAGACAAAAACGGAACATAGCACGAAATCGGTGAAATCGTCGTGCCAAACTTATCAAGCATGTAAACGATGCTTATTTCCATTCACCAGAGGGCATGGTCTAAGGGATCTTATACAGATTCTGGTCGCGTACGAAGCACGCAAACCGATTATAATAAAAATGGCGAATTGCAGATCGAAAGCAAGATGGTCCAGGCAATTTCTGCGGTTCCCAATCACGCAGATTTACATTTTTAATTTCCGCCCTTGGTCGCCGGCCCCTCCACACCGCTTTAATTGACGTTTCCTCGCTTCTTATATCTGCCGCTTGTCGTCTCCTCTTCTCCCCGTTTTCCTCCTCGCGGGTATCGACTTCCTTCCAAGCTATCGACAATTTTTCAATTACTCGAGCGTAAGCGAAGTAAATTAATTGTTACGCCGACTCGCTCAGTTTCCTTTCCCTCCTCCGTCACTTTCTTCCCTTCGTCTTCGTCTCGTTCCTCGTCGTTCCTTCTCCCCTCCCTCTCTGCCTCCCTCCGTCTGTTGCTACGTCTTTTGCTCGCCGTCGACTGGAACAGCGACGTAGTCTGTTCACAGGGGAAATGAGAAGTCTGCAGGCCATCGAATTTCTCCCTGGTTGCGGGATACACTTCGTTAAAATTGGCGGAAAGCTCGGAGGAAAAGAAGCAACGCGGATTTAGAAGGTCGAATTCGTCTGGAAGCCTAGCAGTCCAGAGTACGAATTCCATGGTCTTGAAATTGGCCACCGTACGGCGAGTTGCTTACACTCGGCGGGATCGCTGATAAATTAGATAAACCACTGTAGACCGGAGCTTGTAATCGGTAGAAAAGTTTAATCGCGATCGATCGGTTTTCTTGTTACGTCGAATACCAAACGAAGTGTATTGACTCTTAATGCGTCTATTGGAAGGCTGTTTGTATCTACCAATTTGACCGGTAATAGCGAATTATTTGATAGGTAATTATTTTGAAAGCTTTGTATACATAGTTATGCTAAAGAAATATTAAGAGAAAAATGTGATCTATTAGGTTGGCAACTAAGCAATTGCGGATTTTGTCAATACCACCTAATGACGAAATCCGCAGTCACTTAGTTGCCAACTCAATATATCTGAAATACATAAAAGTATAGTTCAGCTTACAATATTTATGCATTACTTATGAATGTCAAAATAATGTAACTATGTCGATAGAAGCTAGCCCATAAAAGGTATAGCAACGATCAGTTTGATTATTTTTCCCGTTCCTTCATCTGTGTCTAAGTTCCTTCCATTTTCAGTGTTTTACAATCTGTCTTTTCTATCTTATTACATATGTCTTTTATTCCTGCTAGGTATCTCTATTTCATCCAGCGCGCCTTTAGAGCAGACCATTAGTAGCTTTAGAAACAACGTTGAAATAATTAAAGAGAATACGTATTATAGTTGACTACGGTGTGAAAATTGTTTACCGTGCGAACAATCGTCTGCGTTTTATTTGACCGCGAAACAAGCAGACCGTTTAACGAGACGGTTTTCCAGGTAAAAATGAAACGAGTCACGTTAGGAATAACGATAATAATAACAATATCCACTTTATTACTGCACGAGTGACAACAAGTGAGGGCGCGCTATAATGTGTGTTTCGCAAAGAGAAAGTTAGGGAAAAGCGCGGTGGGCGAGGTTTGGCATAAACCACTGTTGTAAAACCTAAATTCAAAGGAAAAAGCATAAATTGTAACAGCAGCAGAAATGAATTGTATAAAATGCGAAAACGAAAAATCGCACTCAATGTGTGAAAGTAGTAAGTTACTGTTCAGATATTCCTCTAATAGTCGATTATTTAACTTGTAAAATTATAGAGAGAAACTGTTGCAGTAGTTGGCCATATAAGATCACTGTGTTGTGGATGCTGAGTAAATATGTATATACTTATGTACTATTAAGAACTTAGTATTGAATTAATCGTCAAAAATCTTGAAAATCGAAAACCGGTAGATTCCAGAATTTTGGAATTCGTAGATTCGAGATTTAGTAATTAGAGAATGAAGAACTTAAAAATTTGGGAACTTAGGAACTTGAGAATTTATAAGGACTTCAGGTACCGAAGAATTTGTGATCTTGGGAAATCGACAACTTTAACGAGGAATTTAAGAAGTTGACAGTTTGAGAATTTGGTAATGTTGGGATTCGGGAGATTAGGAATTCGAGGAACTTACGAAATGGAGGACTTGGAAGGTTAACTATTATCGAAGATTTGAAAATTTAATGTTTTTGGAACTCGGAAACTTGGAAACTTGAGAAATTCAGAATTCGAAGATTCGAGGAGAGCTTAGGATCTTGAGAGCTTGAAAACTTCGAAACTTGGGAACTCGGGAGTTTCGAAACCCTGGAATTTGGGAACTCAAGAACTTGGAAATTATAAAATGTAAAACCTCGGAAAAATAGTTATTTAGAAATTAAAACCTCGTAAGATTTCAAAATTCGAGAGTTTAGGGATTCTGGTTTTGGGAGTTTCTTGACCATCGGATTTCTAGAGTGTTAGATCTTTCGATCTCTGGGTTTTTGGATCTTCGAATCTTCAAAATTTTGTAATTTTGAAACTTAACATCTCGTAAACCTAGAAATTGAAAAATTTGGAAACCTGAACACTTACTAACTCGGGCTGCCTAAGAATTCGAAAATTTAAAAATCGGTTACGGATAATCCTGATTTTCTTCTGAAATACTCGTACGAAACTATTGAAAACTCATTGCTATTCCAAAGACGATGAGATCGGATTTCTTAGCGATGAGAGCGAACAGGATGTAGAAGATGGAGACCGAATTTTATTGAGACGTCTCCGATCGAATTGCAGGTTCTCATTTTCCTGGATATGACAGGCGATTGACCGGTTTCGACAAAGATTTCTCTTCTCGTAGCACGAAAAATTGATAGAGTGTCGGCTCGCCCAGCCTAGGGGAATTTCATATTTTTCCTCGTGGCCGTCCGCACGGCGAATGAGAAACAGCTAATGGCACCAGGTGCGGCTGTTCGATGGAATATAAATAAATACGAGACGATCGATCAAAAGCATCGAGTGCGCACGGACCGCGAAGCGACACGCATCGTTGATCGCGAGGGGCGATGTTTCCTACAGTTCTTTCGGCGGGGAACCCGTCGGTTGGCGATTCGTCAACGCTTTGTCGACCAGTTGCGCCTGATTGCACACAAAACTTGACCAGTTTCATAGAATTTCGTGTTCCTCCACTCGATATGTACTCTTTTCCGTGTTCCATTTTCCTTTTACGTGGAATATTCTCGAGCAAGAAACCTTGATCTAAGATCGTATGTGACAGTAAAAAGTATTTTATCGAAAATGGAATACCGATTCTTTCATAGCAATGTATAATTTCTCCTTAGAATCACATGTTGATACGTCAAGTTGCGTGCACCTATAATATCGATGGAATGTAAATTAAAAGTCACGGAAGGGATGTTCATAAAAATTCGTATTAACCTTAGAAATCTATCGCGGGTAGAAGTTCACTCCAGCACGTCGTTTTTAAATTAAAAAATTAATAATGTTAAATACAGTATTTCAATTAAATGAAGTTAAATATAATATTAGATGAATAGTAGAAAAACGCCGAGTTTCAGTAGTTACAACGTATGTAGTAACATTGTCATGGTATTATTATAGGACAATGATACTAAAACATAAATTAAGTTATACAGCTAACTTAAGTTAACTATACATGCTAAATTAAGTTATACAGCTAATTTTTCTATGAAATTACGCCGATAAAAGTACTTGTACAAATATTCTCGAAAGAGAAACCTACAAGCCATTATTCATTTAAAAGTACATCCTGCCAGCTTTTCCCACAAAAACGTAAAAAGAATCAATTCTAAGTAACTTCTCGTTACTCTTCTAACGAGTTTGCTGAAAAACTTCTTCAGATTGCTCTTTTTCTCCTAGTCGCGTTTCCACTCAAGTCGTAATTTAAGAAACGAGAAAGGTGACGCGCTGTAACGACCAAGATTTTTGAATGATTAATGTCGTGTCGCGAGCAAGGTTTAAGTCGGTGCTCGATTAATGCCAGGCCAAGGGCCCGAATCATTTTTCTTCCATTGAGTGATGCCTGTTCAGCTTGGAAACGTTCCGGACGCGACGATGAAACGCGATACACGAACCCTCTGTCAATCTCTACGGTGCTCCGGGATTTTCTTGTTCTTCGTTGGCCACGCATGTTACTCGTACACTGTTTCAATCCAGTCACGAACGTCCTACATGTTACGACCTTAAGATTTCTTGTACACTACCTGTGCCTTCCAGGTGGTTTCGATTCACAAACAGTTTGGAAAAGGCATGTCGATCTGGCGTGTTCGATTTGTGCCTGTAGCTTATTGTGTTACATGGTTCTGTTATGTTCCCTAATATGGATTAGGATGTGTTGTAGCTATTTGCATAATTTAGGTTTCTGGCTCGTCTACAATATTTATGTTTTTGGCGAGTGTGTTTTATATCTCGTGGTTTGTTTATTGACTCTTATGATTTTATTGCTTATGTTCATTTAATTTTTTTAGTTTGTTTATTAAGGTTTTTAGTTTATAATCATTGGGTTATATGTTGCACTTAGAATTTGTATATTTATATTATTCGAGCATTTTTTACATTTAAGGATATTATAACCCACTGGAATTTCACTTACATTTATTGAATTTTTCTTCACTTATATCCATTAATTTTTTCTTTAACTTTACTGAAATGTTTGCTTTCATTCAATGGCATTTTTGTTTGTATATTCTGGAAAAATTTATATTCACTGAGTTTTTTTATTCTCATTTGTCTAGATTTTTATTTACATCTACCGAATTTTTTTCTCTTAAATTCACAGGATTTTTTAATGTACCTTTCGATACCTGTACATTTTTTAATACTGTAGAAAGTGGATGAAATAGTTGTAAGATAGAAATATATTTGTAGGTTCATTTCTAACATAAAATTATTTTTCGATACAAGATTTTAATACAAATCTCTAGCAAATATAAATAATTTTCTTTTTTCTGTTTCAGGTAAGTGTACCATACATTGCATCACCGCCTAGCATCAGCTTTGGTATGTGAAAGACTACGTCAATTCTTGTCATCTCCCTTCAAGTTCGTGTAACACCAAACCCCTTACATGTCCTTAAAATCAAGATTCTATTTATCAACCCTTTTCCACTTTATCTGACCATGCCATTCGATCACCGCCTAATCGCTATCGACGAAACTCGACTAGGGGGGTCCAGCCGTGTCCAAGTAAGCCAACTGGGCTATATTTTTCACCGAACACAAACAGTTTATTCTTGGCCGGTCATTCTATTCTAACCAGGATGAACGGAGGGAACCGAAAAAGTTGCGGCGCGTAAATACGAACGATTAGCGTGTCATCCATCATCCAGCGTGACGCTCAGTTACCAAACATTCGTTTGGACAACGTGGTCGCGTCCTGTCGCGTTTCAGTTGTCCCTGTCCCTCTCTTTCGGGGCTTGTACCCGGCCAAGCTGGAGCAGACGTTCCCTTCCGGTGGCTGGAAACGAGCTTTTTATCGCTAATCGGATTTTCTGAATTCCTCGTCAGAGATAAATAGATTCTTCTGTAGTAGAATCAGTGCTTCGAAGCGTCGATCCACGAGTCTGTCGATGGACATCGACGTGGTCGACGAAGATGGCGAACGACGTTGGCTGAAGATCGCGAGAGATCGGTCTATAATAAGATCGTTGGATCAATGAGGTTGTTAGGGTGCAGGAAATAGGGAGAAGCCTCGCGACGTATAATATCGGCCGTCGCTTTTGAAGGCTCGTTCAACGAGAATTGCGTTATTGACGGGAAGTGGGTCTGTTCGACGAAGATTTTGCTTCTTACCGAGATGACAAGTGTATAGATTCGCGAGAATCTCAGGCTCCGATATGAAAAGACGAATCGGAGATTTATTGCGACATTGTCGAACGATTGGAGCAATTGTGTTTTCTATCGTCGCTCCTCTGTGATACGCTTGTCGATAGTTTCTTTTCTGAGAAATGCTTTTAGGCAACTTGAAAATATTCTGATATTCTAGACACGATTCTGTATAACATATTTATGGATTAAAAATTATGTATATATGTATATAATGGACGATGAATTTGACACTGGCTTTGAATCGTACGATGTCAACTCGGAATTATTTTTCCCTTCGTGTTAGAAATATTTAAACATTTTTTTAAAAAGTACATGCCTCGGTTTATTCATTTTTGCATGAAATATTTTTGAAGATTAATAAATCGAATACAACTTTTTCAAAGATTTTCATACTTGCGTAAAATATATTTAAAGATTAATAAATGGAATGCAACTTTCTCAAACACTTTCAATTTACATCGCTATATCGTTTTCATCGATTGTACATATTTAGGAGTTGAAATGCAGAATAGATATAACTTTGTAGCAGTTAGAAATAGGTCAAATTTTGCGAAAGAGGATGCTATAAGGAATATGTAGATTAGGCTGGTTACGGATGTGAGGTTGTAGTCAAACAAATTTCTGTCACAAGTGTCTCGCGCGCAATGCCTGCGTCTTTCTGTTAGCGATGGTAATGAAATTTTCGTATTCTTCACTCTAAAAGTATCTATGAGAAAGTTCTCCTAGCTCCTCTCTTGTGGATCCAGCAGCGAAACTTCGGATGGCAAAAGTTCTGCTTCCTTCTTCTTCTTGACGTAGCGATTTTCAGCAACTCTTTCGTGAATCTTCCGCTGAAATATCGCGGGATATTTCGCCCGAGAAAATGGTAGAAATTTACACAGCAAGTGTGATCGTCATATTCGTTATTCCTCACATCTTGTATTCATTAAACTTGTCGGCTCTCGTTGGCTATCTCTAATTTTCTGGAATTCTGTTTTCGCTATTCGCATTTTCTCATGCTCCTGCTACACTTGGTGGAATTTAGGAGCCAAAGCCGAACAAATTCAGTTTTTGAAAAAATTTTAGCATTAGCATATACATGTAATTATTGATTTATTTTTCAAACCAAAGAATTAGGTTTGATTAATTTAATTCCTGTGCAGTTTATTACCGACTGGAAATACGATCATACTATTTTGAACGATTCGAAAGGGAACTCTTTTACTTTCATGAATATGTAAAAAAAAGGCTTAGTCCATTTACAAAGAAAAATAATTTTTCCTCAGAATCTCTCTCAATATTCTACATATACAGTTATTTATACTACATCTTCGTAGAAATACATACTTCTTTGATATCTTCAAACTTTTTCAATTAAAGAAGCTAAATTCAATTTATTGAAATATGTGTAATTTTGTGTGCTACGCAAGATTAGCCGCGTAGTAGTGACACACATATATGAGTATGAGTGTGTGGAAGTATGTACGTGCACAGCGTCTCGTAAAACAGAATGCAACTGTTCCGTTGGTAGCGTGGTAAAGAAGATGGCGAGACAAAGATAGTACTGAGACGCGTGCAAATGTGTATCGACGAATATCTTGTAAATCACATATCAAATAAATCTGAAACTATTTTGATATCGATTCTAACTGTAATCTAAGTGTTCCTATACATTTATTTCGACGATTAAGATTCACAATTCTTAACACAATTGAAGAAAATTGAAGAAATTAAGGTTCTGAATATCCTCCTTATCGTTCTTCAAGATTCTAAGTCTTGATATATATTCATCGAAAACCCTGATATTTGGAAATAAGCGCGAGTTTGAAAACAACATTCCACCATATCCTTCCATTATTACGTAACTTGTTCCGAATTTCGGACACCTATACCATGCGTCTCATAAAAGTGCGAGAAATGCTCAAAAAGGAATAACCTCCGACGCCGAAACAAGCAACGCCGCGTTCTTCAATATCCTCCAGTTTCCAAACAGGTTTCCTATTATTCTTTCTTAGTTATAGCTGCGCACTCGTAAGACTTTTAAATCACTCTGTATACCGTAGTCGGTTTCCCGTTGTTTCTTCTCCCGTTCGACTTCAGAAAACGAGACTTTCCGCTGAAAACAAACGAGCCAAATCCACCTTCCGTAAAACCTAGCCGTGATCCCGAAGGAAAGAGAATAGGAAGCAATAGAGGGTTGCGAGGAACGATCGCGAGATGGTCGAGTGGTCGCGTTCGCAATTTCACTGACCAAACGACCGCGTCGCGAACTTGTTTTAAGCTGGTCCACGCTCACGATGGTTCGTTAAGCTCGGCCATCGCCATCAACATAAAATTCCACGAACACCGACACGAACTTTAATTCCATACGCTAGCATGCGGTCGTTTCTTGCTACGAGAATACCCGCAGACTCATAGAAACGAGTCTTAAGCCTCGAGTCATTCGCAAATTCGCCAGAGTATTGTACGTTTTCTTGCCGCGCGATCAATTGCATCGAGCTGGCTCTACCACTGGCATCCGCCGGAAAATTTACCATCCCGGATTCCCGATAATTCATCGTCTTTGGGCCCAGTCCAACAGCCACGCGACCGCATTTCTCACGGCCATTTTGTCTCATTATTGCGCGCCACGACCAAGAAAAGGACATTCAGATGAACTGGTCGGTCGGCTCTCGCTGGTGGAGCAATTTGATTCATAACAGTTGTCGGTTAGAGGTTATTTCATGTTATTACGATCGTTTCTACGTTCGACTATTTAAGAATTTTAAGAGGAGTTAAAAGATTTTTGTGGATTTTTTTTTCTTTTGTAGAATATCTAGGGTAGTGTAGCAGAAAAGAGTTATCTATGTATCTGTGTATTTATAATTAGTGTTGATGGGTTCTTTAAATAAATAATAAGAACAACGAGTGAATAATAAAATAACTGCAGAAATACACATAATTGAAATAAACAATTTATGACTTTGATAATTTATGTATCTAAAATCCTCCTGTTACCTAAATTTGACTGAATTAAACAACTGTTCAACTTCAATAAGGTTCGAATTTCTTTGAAGTTAATGTTATATTAATAAGATTATGATAGTTAGGGAACACAATGCTCCAGTATAATTGGGTTGTAAGATTAAATATAGAAATAATTTTTAGCCTTCCTTAATTCACGTGTTATTTAAATTATTACACGTGCAAATGCATTAAGATCTGAAATATTTAATAATTTAATTTTAGTACCATTTCCTATGACACAACGATTACGTTTTAAGTAGCAAAATGATTTGGAAGTCGAAGATGTTTCACGGTTAATTTCGTTTGGTGAATTCTCACATGGCTTGCTAGCAAATCACAATTACCGCCGCGTGTATAAATTCCTGAATCGACCACGATAAGGTGCGGAACACGGAGATCCATGGGATCGATAGGGACACGATCACGTCGTCTTTCCGTCGAGAAATTGCGCGTTTCTCGTGTCGTCGGCTCGTAAGGTGTTCGTCGCGCCTCGTGAAACGAGCAACATGCACGAAACCCCTTATATACTCTGTGTTTCGACAGAAAGAGCTTTCTCTGCTTTGCTCTTTTTCCGCAAAGGATGTTTGATGTAATCTTTAAATCCTTTTAGGAGGCAACAAAAAATGTCAATTCCTATAATCACTACACGAAGCTTTGGTTTTATCAAAGTGGCACAAAATAATGGGAATAGAATCGATTTATTATTTCTTTCTTTTTCATGAAACTACCTACGTATAGTAAATTTAAATAAATTTCTTGATACTAAACAAAGATTAAGTATACTAAAAATACCGGTCGAATACCGTTTTTGTACAATTTTATATAATTTAAGAAAGAAGTCCAAAAGAGATTTTCCCATACTAACTATTAAAGCCACTACCTGAGCTACTCTAAGTAACGCAATTAACCACACTAAACTGTTCCACATACTAACGAATCCACCATTTGCAACAATTAGAGCCAAACTTCCATTCGTCACCTCCTTGCTTGTAGCTCTAAACCACCCAAAAGTCGCATAACGCTCGCAAATCACTTGGACCATCGTTCTCGTACCATCTCAAACGATACCTGTTCTCAAAATTTTCAAAAGACCATCTAAATGTCTTCCAGAAACGTCACATTCTAGCTGCAATCCGATTCACTCTTGATCCAAGATATTCCAAGATATTTTCATAATTCCACGCTTCTGGTTCTATAAAGAAAGTTAATTTATTCTATGTATGTGTATATAACCAAACGAAGCTAAGCAATGTTTCCCAAACTACGAACGAGTTATCTAAAAATCCTTCAAAACATTACACGTCTGTATCGGAACATCTGTATCGAAACGAATATCCACGATTTTCCAAGACACTCGACGTTCCTGGTTCCATGTGAAAAATTAATTTATTTTATCGGACCATTCATCACCAAACTTCAAAGGACCATCTACAAATCCTCTGAAACATTACACAGAACCCATAATCTGTATCCGAGTGAGCATCCCAGATATTCCAAGATACACTACATCCCTGGTTTTACATTGAAAATAAACCCCGAGGTTCGCGAACATGATTGATTTCATCGTGCTCGTCCCCACGAGCATCGACAAAAACGTACAGTGAGCCCAGAGAAAAAAAGAAAGAGAAGAGAAGTCATCGAACCGTGGTCTGGCTAACCCTCCGATACGGATGCTTGGCTGCGTGAACGTAGAAACACGTGACGGGTGGCGGGGGTGTGGATCGATCGCTCTTGTTTCTCTTTTTTCATTCCTCGTACACTCTTTCTGTGTCTATCTTTCTCCATTTCTCTCACTGTACGTTAGTCGGCAGAAGTAGAGGTATATCGTCGAGCAGTATCTACGTTTCTCACCGAAGGCAATAAAAGTCTCCGCAAATCATGCGACACGCCAGCTTCTCGGCCAAGCGATTTCCCGTTTCGTTCGCTGGCTCGTTCGTTTTCCACTGGGGCAGTTGGGACAATTAGCACCTGCCCTGCGGCGCGCCCTCCGCGTTTCCCTTCATCCGCCCCCGCACGCATCTATCTGTTCGAGCCAGTCTTTTTGCAATACGTGCGCGACTTTCTGCATTAAACTGACGCCACGGCGCTGATTTTCACGCGTATTTTCTTTCCATTCTTTCGCATCGATACTTTTTGGGTTAGGATTTTTGGAGGTTCTTTGTCTGCGAATGATATGCCCATGGATGATTATGCAGATTTATATTTTTCTGAATGTAGCTAAAGGAGTGGAACTCGAGAAAAAGCTTCACGACAAAATAACGCTTTAATATAATAAAGGCTTTCTCCTAAGTTTTTCACACAGTACTATACGTTCTGTACATTTTTGCACACTTAAATTTCCCATAAACGCACAAACATACACATTCTCCGCTTTACCAGCCTACTAAACATAACCATTGCTTGTTTCATCTTCACAATAAATACCAATCTCGGGGAAACCTTCTTCTCTCAAATTACATCTCGTAAAAACAAGCGAACTTTTTTTGAGTTCTTGTCGCATGTTTCTACCCCTTCATGCCGTTCACCTTAATAAAAAGCTGGAAACTCGTCGGATGTACCAGATGGCCATTAACCGTGGAAAGTATTCACGGAACAGGTTTGACGAACGAGGCAGATTGAAATTTCGCGCTAAGAAGCAAAGGAAGGAGGCGCCTGGTTTTATTAAATCTTTTTCGTAAAACGATAAACAAAGTTACGTCGTTCGGGCAGGACAAAGTTCCTCAGTTTGTCAGCAATTTTTCTCGCATTATCCGTCTAACTTTCGCTTGGTCGCAATTAAACTAGCGAGCCTAGTGAGCGGAACTTTCTTCCGGCACGAGGGAGGAGAGAGAGAGAGGGAAAGAAAAAAAGAAAGAAAGAGATAGGGCGAGAGTGAGAGAGCGTGAACCACCGGGCAAAATAGTAAACGGCCGCTGGTCCCGGGCCAAATTCGTGTGCCTGCCAAAAACGCTAATGAATGCCAACGCCGCGCGCGTCCCTTTCGCGCGATCCGCAATAAACGGCTCCGGGCAGACACATTGTGTGTCTGGCTCGAACCTGCAAGCTGCCCGCGAATGTTTGTGGCAGTCGAGAATTGAGAGATTAACCGTCACCGGTGGAAGTTTTCTTTCGTGTCTTCTCAACGAGGAAAATCGTTAGCACTGACATCGGGGGTGATTTATGGCTCGTTCCGCGAGGCTGTTTCGGGGGTTGAATATTGAGATTAAGAGGTGTCACCGAAGAGTCCTTTTTTTTGCGACCCACGGTAGGCTGGATTAAGATAACCGGCCCTGACAGCTGATTTTTCGGTTATATATTAATCTTGCGCTTTATGATATTTTTAAGGGGTAGGTATTTAAGTGTCCCTCTGATTATACATTATGATTCATTATGTTAACTAGAAATCAGCTATAGCGTTCAAATATAGAATTTTGATAAGAGATGAGTTCAAATATGAACTCTTACAAAGTATAGTTTTCATGGGCCAGTTTTGACACTTTACAAATTAAGATCTCTATCTGAAACTCAACATCTTACTATACTTTCGAAGCTTCTTCAAGTACATATTCTTTTCTATATTCGAAGAACTTTGTACTATTCTCTAATGTCAGGAAATTCGTAGTGGAAAAATTCAAGTAAAACACAGAGACGTAACACACAGTTATTTTTAATCCTCTTACAGTTGGCTAGTCAGATAACAGGTTCATACTTCATGCGTGATCAGTTGGTTTGTAATAGTTAAACAAATTGCTCAAAAAAATGCAAAGATTTATATACCGCCGCTTGCAAAAAAATAAGAAGCCTTGTGCTCTTATCCAGTCTGATAAATGTTATACAAGGACCATCAAGCAAAGACACCTGAGCCATCGATATATTTTCTATATCCATTACAGACGTCGCATACACTCCACGGAATTCATCCTATAAAAACTGAAATTCGTTAATGTCTACTAATACTTATCTTCATCGTATATATCTGTCATCTATTTATAACGTTGTACACTGCCGATCAAAGAAATTACAACCACGTGAATACAAGAATCCTATTGATATTCTACTCTAGTACAGTAACGGTACGATGTAATTTTTATTCAACAACAACAAGGAAACAATAAAATAGAGTAGAGCGATAATAAAGTAATAGCGTGATACAATTTTTATTCAGCAACCGAAAATTTCCCAATATTTACTCTCTATCTCCAAATTCTCTATTCCTCAATTCTTCTTCAAAATCGAATTCTCAACCCCTGCGCGAAACGCGGACGAAAAGACGGTTGGCATACGTAATCGCGTGGACACTCGATAGATTCAAGGTCCTCGTAAGCAAACAGCATCGCGACGATCGATTCGAGCGAGGGAAAGGGGCCACGTAACAGGAATTAAATTCACGTCCGCCGGTATTTGTCGAGTGTAGCATGGACGCGAGTAGAAGGGTGGTCTGTCGGTGGTGGCTCGCGAGAATCGACTTTGGTCCGCGGAAGAGAGGGCCTCGGGCGGTTCCAGCGGCTTTTACACCGGCGGAATATCAAGCGGCCCCGAGCAGAGGGCTGTCTATGAAAATAGGGGAAGCCGTGCAAAGTGGCTGTTATCAGTCAGAACCGTCAGCGGCACTGGGTTGCCTCGAAATCGACCGAATAAATTCCCGTCACGGGGTACTGGCTTACGTGGTCTCTCGAATAATCGGTTATTTTGTCCCCGCCACTGGCGTCGTCTCACCACCCCCACCCACACTGTCTACCCCTCCCTCCCGTAGAATCTGTTATAGAAAAGATTTACGAATATTATTTCGACCCCTACCTACGCCAGCCGCCTTCCATTTCCGAGTTCCCTGTGGCTTCCCTTTTCGGTCTACACCTGCGTCTAGCGGCGATAACTCGCTGCGAGATTTGCCTGGCTACGGCTCCTGGCCACGATGAAGTCGACGCCACCAAGAGGGGTGGCTCGAGTGTAATTGAAATATTATTTACTCTGAAAGGAAGAAAATCGGTTGCCAGGACCCCGGCCACCGGTGGAATTTACTGGAACGTTGCCTGGCTCGAAGTTAGTCTACTGAGATTAGAATTCGGCAGAAGGAGTTTGGGTATTGTCGACTGCCGTTTGTTTTGGAGAATTGACGAGGAATGGCGAAATAGATGGGGGAGTTAATTATTAGTTAGTTTGGGAAAGTTTTGAGTTCAATCTGCTGTGTGACAGTTTTTCCCAACTTTCATTACATCGTAAATAATTAACTTCTATTACATTATTATATATTACGTTATTCAGTTTTTAGTTTGTCGTTTAAACAAGCTTTTACGCAAAGATTTTCGTGTTTCAATGTACATATATGTATTAAGTTTAAGGCATACGTTTAGCTCCCTTTCTTCTTTCCATTATGTATTGATTAGATCGTATATATGAATGTATATCATACATTATGTAAGCATTTAATACAATTTGTAATTATATATGTAATGTCTATAAATTCTCGAACGAGGACATATACATATAATATGTATTCAGTCTAAAGATGAATTTTGTATTCACAAATATGTCAAGTTACTGTTACAAACCACAGAGAACATTCCTTCAAGCCTTGCGTAAAAGCGCAAATATCAATCTGAAAAAGAAGATAAGAGACCATACGTAAAAATAAAATTCGTTTCACCCCGAATCGTCGATCGTTGTCAAATTCCTACAAGCTCAAGTATTAAAAACGACCCGGTAACGATCGTGCAATCTACGATGCCCGAAAAGAACCACAAGAAAGAAACGATAAACACACACAAGAGAATCGAGTTACAACGCGGATACACGGAACGCGCGACACCTCCGCGTTGTCACTAGCGGCAGAGGATCGTAATTGAATCTCGTTTCCAAACGGATAAGCGAAGCCGCAAACGCGATCGAACCGATGGCACGCCGTTATTAACGCAGCTACCGGCCGAGGAAAACAGAGGACACTAATTATACGAGGCTTGATGGAAAGAGAGGGCCGACGGTTGACAGGGAATGGCTGACGGTTTGAACCGTTGTAAAAGTGTGCGGTGATGGTTACCGGAGGGAAAGGCTACCCCCTCTGCGGATCGAAAGGGCGAGAGCCCGGGGGCGATGACGTTAATTACAAACGCTCGAAACGTTGTCGTCGTCTGGCCCGTGGATTTCAAAAAGTAAAGTGTGCATCGCGGCCGATCGGCGTGGCCGGCCAGCCGAAAACGCGCTACTCTTTCGCGCGTGTATCAAAATCGAACGCGATTACCCCGTTTCGCGAGTCGTTGCATCCCCTACTCTTCGCTGGGGTTACCGCTCGCTCTGTATAAATACACGAAGGGGATGGCTTGCTAAATCGAAGCGACCGCGAACGCGTCGACGGTATTTCAAATACGAATTCCAAACGCGATGATTGTCGTTCGATTTGATACATTTTTACAAAGCTATACAAGCTTTCCCTGGATTTTCTTCTTTTTTTTGTGACTGTGTGGGAGGGCAGACGAGGAAATTTTATTGCGAACGGTGTTAGGATTTTGGGGTAGACTGTTGTCTATGATTTGTTGCGGCTTCGTTGTTGCGCGTAATATTTTTCTTTTCCTGTTTTCGGTAAAGCGTGAAGGATTTATTGAATGTTGTGCTGTTTTTTTTGATATATGTGGGATTTAACTCTTTAATTCACGAGATTTTCTTTGGCGTATAGGTGAAAATAGCAGAATTTATTAGGTGTGTGTTATTTTTGTAATACGTGTTGTATTATTATTATGTGTAAATATATTTTAATTACGAGGCCATATAACTTATTCAGAATAATTAAATTAGTAAAGAATAATGGTTTCAGTAGTGGGTAAACCATAATTTACAGTAATGGATGTTTCTCTTTTAATCTTCCAAAAATTTAAGTTTACTGTTATAATATTGTCAGGTAGATAATGATTTGTTGCCTTAAAGGAAACAATCCTTTGAGATGGCGCGACAAAATCTTTACACGAACTACATGAATTTTAATAGTTCGCTTCAAGATTAATTTGTTTAACTATAGTACTAGTTATAATGGTTTCTGATAACCATAAAAAGTATAAATAACAGGAAAATGAACGAAGAATCTCTCGAAATATCCATGTACACGACAGTCGAATATTACTTCCCTCAAACCATCTTCATATCCAAACTATCCCAAACTCATCAAACCCACCTCAAACCTTATCCTCACTCTCTCATACCATCATGATCAAGATGATTCAACCCCTGAATCCAGGCAAGCTCGCATAAAATCCTTCGGAGAACTTCTCAACCATGCGACATCCGACAAGATCTTTCAACGTAGGACGTAATCCAATGAACCGTCGCGACTCGTTCTTTTCCCCCAGCGGATCCGGATGATCCGGAGGAAAATCGACGCATTTCCCGTTGAAGCCTCGACCCAGTTCCTCCAGGAAACTTTTCCTTCCGTCTGCTGTAAAATGTTTCGCGAGTTTGCACGTCGACTTTCCTCTTCCCCTATCTTCTTTCTCGAGGTGACTCGTTGAGTACACGAGAAACGCTCGCGCGTGTCCTTAATTCCTTATTAGCCCTCTTGGTTAGGATAGAGAGAGAAAGAGATGAAATGGCGAACATGACGACAAAGGAGGGTGAAAGGAGAGGGGTGCGCGTGACTAGATGGCGTAGAGTTTCTTTTGCGTTTCCGCGAGGAGAAGCGATCGTATCTGAGCTCACGATTTCTGATCGTGTCGGGGAGCCGACGTCCCATCGTCGAACGACATAAATTATTAATGTAGCCGCGCCGCGATCGTGAACAGTCGCCAGAGATGGCATCGATCGAAGAAATCGGCCGACCGAGCGCGGAACGTATCGTTTCGGGAATAATCGACGAAAGGTATTCGTCGATTCGATAGATTTTGTCCGTGAGTTTCTTCTTGAGGCCAATGGACGCGGAATTTAAAGTTTGCTTTCCAAGCTTCTAACGTGAAGTTCGTTTCATGGTTTTTAAGAAGTAGCGAGCAGTAGTTGAACTTTTTCAAAGAAAATGTGAACATTTATTGTGTTATAGAATAGATTAGGAATAAGATATTACGTATTGCCGAAAAGAAGGTGACTGCCATGATAAGCTTTTCCTGAGGAACGTGCGAAGAAGAAGTTTTGAATTTATCGTGTAATTTTTTACCATATATTCGTAGATAATATTGATACTGGTTCTTGGGAAGTGACGACTATTTGTTTTAATATCTTTTGTTGTTTGCATGAGTTTCATTTTGAAGCCTTTGAGTTCTCTTTGAAACAAATGAAAGTGTACCTGTCAATGAATTTTACAGCTTCCTATTAAAATCGCATAGAACTTACATGGATTATTAAATAGTAGTGAGCGATAATCGATTTCTTGTGACGGATAACAGTAATTTTGTTATGAAGTAGGTTAGGAACAAGAGGTTATGTATCGCTGAAAGGAAGGTGAATGTCATGCACACTCATTGCAAGAGAATCTTGAGTTTCATGAATATTCAATTAATGTGAATTTCATGGATGTTCGAAGAACTGAAGATTCTATCTTCCTTCGCACGGAATTGAATATAGTTTCGCCGTGCAACAAGTTGTGGAATTTATTGCTATTTGTTGCTGCTCTGCCGTTTAGATGGCACTTCCTCCTTTTCGATTCTAATACCTATTCTTAAGAGCTCAACCGGTAAAAATTCGTGAATAGCCAATATCGTGCGTGTTGCGTCGTTGCTTCGCAAGGGTTAAATCATAGCAGGAAATACTTTATTCGCAAAAAATTTTTGAATAGCCGATGTCGTATACATTGGGCCGCCGTGTATTACTTTGTAAAGTTAAGTCGAAGTGGGATATAATTTATTCGATCTGTGAGAATCGAAGAGACTACGGATTTCAAACATCGATTATAAAAGTCGTTACATGACTCGTTAAATTTATTTAACTTGCTAGACGCTAGTCATTTTGATTATTCATTGCTATTAATCAAGTCTTTCGAATGTGTTTTGGAATAAGATGTAAAGAAGTTTATTTAACTGGCTTTCGAAATTGAACTCTTTCAGATGATGTTTGGAATAAGACTATCTCTGCCTTACGATTAAAGAAACTGGATTAAGGGAAAGCGTGGAATTGGTACAATATTTTTAATTTGTTTAAACTTCACAATTCTAATTTATAAGTTCAGATATACATTTTTTATCGAGATGGTAAAAGAAACTTATCAAAGACTTAATACATTTCCACTCTATTCCGTTTCCATTGCACGAAAATCCTTAGTTTAACGTCGTCCATCTAAAAAAATCCAAATACTTGGCCTCGTTAAATCATCAAAGTCCTCTCCTTCGCGATCAATCAACTAAACACGAAATTTCAACATTTATCCAACTCTGAGAAAAAGACTGCAACACGTACATTCATGCTCTTTCGATTCTTAAATTCCATCGACTTCAAAGGACCGCGAGTTTCCCTCCGGCGCATATAGTAAAGAAAAGTCGGAGTCGTTCGGTCGCGCAACAAGTTACGAACTCAGTTCCCCGGGCGAGAAGGTCGTGAGTTCCGTCTGTCGCGCGAGACAAACCGGTGAAATCGAAATCGGCTGGCGGTGCTCGAAGCGAGAAGAGGAATTACACTTGTCAACAGAGCCGGTTCGGGGCCCTGTCTCCTCAGACGTCATTAGATACAATTCCATCGGCCGCGGCTTTTTCCAAGCGAAATTTGCCTCGGTTCTTTTCAGCGGCCCAGGCGAAACCGTCCGCGTCGTAAATCCCGGAATCGAATCCTAGCCCTTTTCCTCTCCTTTCTTTCCCTCCTACCTCGGCTTTTTCGCCGCCTCGAATCAGCGGACGGTGCATTACGTGATCTCGATACTCGATTTCCGTATTATATTTTCCAACTAGGTGAATATTCGTGTGCGCTAGATCAAAGGGAGTCTCGGTAGGCTTTGCTGCTACAAAGCTGAATATTAAGTGGATTAGGTACTGACCTCGTGTAATTTTATAGCTGGTATTTTTTTATCTTTGTTCTTTTATCAGGGAGCTTGTTGTGTGCCTGAAGATTTTCAAGTTTGGAATATAGAAGATGAGTAGGAAGGTGCGGATTAGTCTTTGAAAATCAATCTGCGTAGGTTAAGTTTGGGACAGATGAATCTTGTATATTTGAAGAATATCGAATATTATACTTGTAGGTTTCTGTAGTGAATTATTTTTTATAAGATATTTTATGAAGCTATACTACAGAATCTTTATGGAATAATTCTATGGAATATTTTTACCTGAATTATGCTTGTATAAGTTAGATAATTACGAAATTTAAAATAAAAATAGATATTCTGAGCTAGATCAAACATAAATCTTTCATGAAGATCTTTGGACATTATTATTCTACCAAAACTTCGATACCTTCTCACAAAATAATCCAAGAAAGAAAATTCTATATACTTGATCTAAAGCCAAGATCCTAACATCACATCAAAGTTATAATACTTCCGCTACTAAACCTACACTTATAGGCCACGAAAGAGCCTAGATTAGCTACCGAAACTTCCCAAAACTATGCTTCCCAAGCCAATAATTTAAAAACTGAGACCTAAGCCCGAGATCCTCTAGAAATTTGCATTGGAGACGTCCCAAAATACAGTCTATAATCTCACCTTCTGCTGGCCCACATCCAGTCAAAGCAGAAGCTCACCAAAAAGAGCATAACAGTCGGCAATCTTCGGCTAAACACACTCTAACAAGATTCTAGTTAACAGTCTCCACAGATTGAGCGATCGTAGACGAAGCTGGCTGGCCGATTTTCAAGGAGAATGCTCGCCAAAGAGGTTATTCAAGAGAAGCGAGCTTATGGTCGATCCTTGATCCCTCCGTCTCAGCCAGAATCGTTCGGGATTAGCCGTTCGAAACTTTGATTGAAATACGTTTTGCTGCCGCTCACCGAGCTGCGGTCGTATTCTGGTTATAAGCTTGACCATAGCGACCGCATCTCGTCCACAATATCCCTAGGAAACATTCGAGAGCATCAAACGAATTGTCCACTGAATGGTCAGCAAATTTTTTGCCAGGCCAACGCCTTTTTCCGTAATTATTAATTAATATCGCGTAATTATCGCGATATTGCGTGAGTTTTGAGGTATTTAAGTAAGCGGAACGGGATGTATTTGGAGATTTAACGATACGTACTAATCTTTCATTGTTAGTAGGACGTCTCATTATTTATTTTGATATATTTTCGATAGATTTTAGTGATCGTACTTTATAAACTTAAATATATGTTATGTTTCATAAGGAGATTTTTTTATTAAACGGGAATGTTGGAGAGTGAATTTAGATACACTGCTAGTGAAATGTCTTGTCGTTCAATTCGAACGTTTTAAGAAAATTTTCGAGGCTGATAACTGGAACGACTGGAAAGTTGGATTAATAATAATGTAACAGCTATATTAATATATAATAAAGTATATAATTAACTTTAACGTGCAAAAATATAGACGCAACGAAATCGTAAAAATACCCTAGTATGCATGTATAAGAAGGAATATAATTTCCCAAGTAAATTCTCAAAATTTAACTGATAAACTATGATTCACGCATAGAAATGTCATTTCTAATATATATATATTTAAGGTAATATATTAATAACTCTATAACTATAGATACAATTACAAAAGTGATTCTAAATTGTTCACCGTTAGTCTACGAACGAGGTATCATCTATACATATATTCATAAAAGGGCTTGCCTTGCAGCTACATCAGCATGGTAGAGCACTCGATGAATCGTTTTTCAACGATCGACGTTTTGACTTCTGTCTGTTTGCATGTGTCTACATCGTATTATCGACACTGCCCGGAGGTTAACGTTTCAGTGAAGAATGCGGGACAGGCCTGCTCAGACGTGATTGCCATCATCGTGCCGATTAAGTACAGACTTCCTCGGTTCACGTGAATGAGACGCTCCCCGTTGCGTACTCATCATCGCCTATTATATGATCATGCCGCCATTATATTGTCACGAAGCGCGTCTATCGTTCGAAGGCAGAATATGTTGAATGCTTGAATTGATCTCAGGATTCTTGAGCAAAAAATCGCCTATAAAATCAGTCTATTCGTTGATAGAATTATGCTCCTTTTTCTCGACCGTCTCATGGAACGTTTTTCTTGAGGTTAGGGAGGGAAGATTTTGTCGAAGGTAGAAATAGGGGGAAGAGTAGAGGATATTGATTTATAAACTTGATCCCAGGTTACTGTTAGGTCGTCACGTTTCGATTTTTTAAGCTCAGAATTATTTCTGAATGGAAGAGGTCTGTTTACGGTGACTTAGGGTCACTGAATAAGTTTAGGGTCGAATCGTTCTATTGTGCTGTCACGTTTCAACTTCTGAATATAGAACTATATAGAACTCTGTACAAGTAGATTATAATAGATAATAATATAATCCTGTAACAATAGCAAGTAATACAGTTATTGATAATGTTTTTTAAAATGTAACAAATTGCAAAATGGATGTGTTGTCACGCGACGAATCTTGTAAAGGAAAATAGGAAGTGTCAACAAACTTGCTCGCCACTCGTAAAAGTAAAATCACCAGTACACGCATCCTCATAAAACAAACTTCCATTATTTAATACGATGCGATAATCCAACAGAAGAGCACTAAAAGCTCGCCCTCTCCTAGCGGAAGCCATATCCGTAATCAAGAGGTATCAGCCCATAATCTGTCAGCGATCGAGCATTCCCATTCAACGTGGCTGTACATCGCACGGACCTCGAGAATCTCCTCTCGAAGAAACAGGAAACTCCTCGACGGAGGTTTACGCGCGTATCCAGTGACGAAAAGCGTCGGATAAAAGGGGTGCCTACGGTCCATGAAAAGGAACTTTTTACGAAGCCTGGTCCATGTGTACGTGGTACAAACGTGAAGGAAGTCAGAGAGGGTGGTATTCGACTTTTCAGAGACGACGTTCGACGGCATCGAAAATCCATAAACGGTCCAGGCCCGCGTAGAAACGTCGCTCGTCGATACACTTTTAGCAAGGAAAGCAGAGACGACGACGCCGCTCTGTCTCCTTTTGGACGATCGCGAAATATTGTTTTGAAGAATATTCTCGGACTGTCGTACGCCCTTATTGCTTCTCGCTCCGCTGGCCCGGAATACGATTGTTTTATTATACGGTCTTCGTCGCGGACTTGGAAACTTCCGTAGCTCTTTTTCGCTCTCTCGTTTTCTCTTTCTCTCTCGCTCCCTCATTCCTTTTCCTTCCTGCTGATTCCTTCTTTTCACTGGCCCCGGTGTCGCCTCGATTCCGCGTTTCGTATATCATCGTTTTACTGCCGTCGAACAACGTGCCTCGGCGAACAACTTCGATCGTTTTGCCTCCGGCTTCGGAGACTCTCGCATGCTCTTGATAAACAAGCAAGATTTTTCATCGAACGACTCGTTCGCCATTCGTTGCCGGCGACGTTTATTAACCTCTTCCGGAATGATGACTGATATAGTACCTTGCGTAGATCCGCTTGCGATCGACCTCGAATGGAACTTTGGATTTTCGTAGATTTGAGGAGATACTTCGCGGTTTATGCTGTTCATGGCGCATGCTATTAGGTGTTATAAATTGCAGTTATGGTAGTAGAAATTTAAGATCTGGGGATGGCAATCTTGTTAGTCGCTCTTACGTTGCTTTTAGGTCGTAATTCCAGTAATAGATTCGTATTAAATGTCCCTGTCTGATGTTGCTTTTGCTAATGGATAAGAGAAATTGTGTCAGGATTTAATAGTTGAATTGCTATAAAAGTCAGCCTTTAAGCAGTACAATAGTTTAATCGTAAATAAATAAAATGAAAATAAAAAGACACGTTCGTGACTTGCAAGTCACGTAGCATTGTAGACGGTTAACACATATTCTCCAGCCAAAACTACCAAAAAGTAGACCCGTATTCTCATTTGACATTCTCAACTCGACAACCCCAATTTTTACTGCAGCAAGAATCCTCCGTATCTCCATAAAGATCCGCATCACCCTCGGCTCCTTTGCATCGTGCAATCTCCTCGCTTCCACCCGATCCATTTACCTCTTGAAAAAAAAAGGAGCACACGGGGTAATCCCGGAAGTCAGTCATCAATCCCTCCGTCCTGTATTCCCTCGTAACTTTGCCAGAGCCGTAACAGTGAACGAATCACGAGCGAAATCCGGACGAGTCACCCGGTGACGTTTCGAACGCGACGATTATCCTTCCGGCACGCGATGGACGTCCATGGTTTTGCACGAGTGGTGAAACGAATCGTTCGACTGGCAAGGAGTGGAGCGACGAAAAAACCACATTCCTGGATCGTGCCATTTTTCTTAGCGACGCCACGGCACAGCGATGTGGCAAAAAGCGAAATAATCAGCCGGCAAACTCGCGCTGGACTCTGTTCATTTTTCGTGCCAGTAGGGGGTCGATGGAAATTGACTATCCCCCTGGCCTAGACCATTGCCCTCTTTTCCCCTCCTCTCCTCTGTTTTTTGCCCCCTCCCCTCTATTCCCTTTGTTGCCCCACTGATTCATCGAATCTCTGTGGACGATTTCTCGTCGTTGTCGCTGATTGCTCGCGAGCCGCCCGCAATCCACGTTTTATCGCGGCTTTCGTAACGAATTGATTTGCAGGAAATAGTATAAGAAGCTTTGGGAATGGATGGTGTTGATTGAGATAGCGTTTCGCGTACGCTTCGTGCGAATTTAGTATCTCGAGTGACAAAAATTTACACATTACATAAATGTCACACTTTGCACTGTTATATTTACTACTATCGAAGTTAATATTCTTTGAGCTACAACAAATAGGATTTCTTGTTTAGTGCATCTACAAATATGCGATGAAAAGACTATAAGCTATTCAGAATATAAAAATTGTTATCCGTATTGCCTTTACCAATAAAAAGTGAAAGAAGGATGATCTTTACTTCAAGATACGCGAATCAAGTTCTAAATATCGATTCACCTTTCTATCTACCTCGAAACAGACCTCCTCAGCCAACCAAGAAAGTCGCCTCTGCGATTTAATTAAAATCCAAATTACCATCCCCTTAACCTCCTAAATAGTCGGCAAACAGATGATAGAAAAGATATTTCTTTCCTGTAGGAGATCCAAACGCAATTTCGGGGAACGTGGGCCGATTCATCGCGTTGACTGAACTATCGAAGGGATGAACCGGAAGTCCTGCGACTCAGCCTGTTTCCCCCCTGTTCTAGCTTCCGGCATGCAGGGGTTAGCTCTGGCTTTGTTCACCGGAGATAGTACAACGATCGTTGTACCATCATCCTAACCACCGTCTTCATCCTCCCATCCTCCCTCTACGTTCTCTTGTTCTTCATCGACCCGTTCCTTCGAGTGTTAGGGGCGGTGCACACCATCTTCGTCTGTCGAAGGAACAGCGAAAGTCACCCTCGGAAGCCGTCAGCCGCCTGCCAATTCGTTTCTTCGCTTTGTTCGAAAGGGTGTGGGGGCTTGAACCACCCCATTACGCGGACGATGAATAAGCAGATACGCCGTGTCGACGAAGTCTTTGCTGGTCGGAAGTCGACGTCGAGCAGGCTCGTTTGCGTGTCGTTAGAGTCGAGAGAACGCGTGCCAGAGGGAAAGGCATAGGTAGGGGATGGTTCGATAAAAGCGGAATTGTTTTTTTCACCTCGGTTCCGTCTTGTTCGACTGTGAGGTGGTTTAGAGGCGGAGGGAGGTTTGCTGGGGGAATCTGTGGGGAAGATTGATCGCTATTTAATTCTGAGAACATTCGCGCCGGAATTAGTGTATTACGGATCGTACGCGTGCCGGGATTGACAGCCTGATCACCATGGATTACAACGTCTTTGGAGCCCCTTTCGATCTGTTTTATTAAGAGAATATATTTGTTAAATAAAGGAGGCTGAGGAAACGCGGGACGGTTCAATTACTTATAGATCGAAAATTTTTTAAATCATGTAAGGAATGCATAGGCACGATTACTTCTTTCTTTTTTTTGCAAGTTGGTTGGGTGGTTCGTTTTGATATAATAGAAAGGGTAACTCTTTATTTGTGCAAATATGGGAACAGTTGAGTTCAGAATTATAAATGTAATATTCGATTGTTAACGTACATGCTTCGAAGTTTAATTATGCGATGTTGGGAATGATATGCTTTAAAGGAAGAAATTAATTTAGAACTTATTAAATACTATTACTATTTCTTGTTAGTCCTATTTTAAATTATAATATTGTTCTTATTAAATACCATTATTTTAATGGACAATTAACCTAGCCAATAGCTCACTTTTAGAATGAATCCTTAAAAATATCTAAAAATTGGCAATCTTTGAAAATACGTACATAATAAATCAACGATACATTAACCGATTAACTAACAATGATACACATTAGCAGAAGGGAATTTCTCTTCTGGCTTTGAATGCTAACAAAATTGCTTCGGTGCCGACAACTCACACGGCAATTTGCATTCTTGTAATCCTCCGCGGAGTCGGTGTTACGGTATGGCCCATGCATCAGCCTGGATTTCGCTATCTTACAGCGAATAGTAACATCTCGAAGACGCATAATTGAGAAAGGGGACACGGTAGCGGAAACACTACCGGATATCTCGAATGCCCCAGGCCAATTTCCATTCGAGTTATTAGTGCGGGATTCGATGTGTTTGTGCGAACATGCGACAGCTGCACATCCGAATACGAAGATTCGACTCGATAACGCGGAATCGGGGCCATCTGAACGCGAGAGTAGCTCTATTCGCGACAAAGTTCCACGATGTTTCGGAGATCGTCGATTGACCTCGGGTCGATCGCTCGAATTTCTGTAGGATGCAGATTTTCACGTAAGAAGTAGGATCATTTGGTATTTCGATAATTGGTACTTTAGATATCGGATAAGAGAAGCGAGGAGGAAAATGTTTTCCACTTTGATTATTCACCAGGTTATTTTATGATAGTAGTTTCTGGGTTAATTCTTGATTGATTTTCCTAGAATTTGACTTACAAGTAGAAATACAATGTTTCAATTCCTGAATTAGAATTTTAAATATTGATTGGTCTAAAATAAGAGTGTCAGCGACGGAAATTTGAACATAAAACTTTGGAGATGGCATTTGGCTGCTTTTACATACCTGGTGATATATCGTCGTGATATTTTCACCGAAGTCATTTTTTAGGATTTTTATTCCAACGTAACTGGAACGTGTCAAAATCGCCTGGATACTTTATGGGGCATTAAAAATGTTTGTCGAACGACGCTGTTGCGAAAATACTGCCTGTTTGCAGGGAAAATATGTGCACCAAGTCATGATTTCCAACATTACTTTTCCAGATGCCTGATGTTTGTTGTACGAGTCCATAACGAGAGACGTTCAACCAGTTTATCCATGATCTGTTATTAGCAACATCCTACTTCAGTTATGCTTCTACCTGCTGAAAAAGGCAATTTAAATCATATATAATCTAGGTCTACATTTCAGTGTTAAATAGGATATGTAGTACTATCAAACTAGCAGTTACCGTAATCACACTTGCCTTTTCAGAATAAAAGTACAAAGATGGGGCTATCATACAAATTCTAAAAAGGAATATATTATGTATCGATGTAATTTTAACGCTGTCTGCAGAAAAACTAGAATCTCGAATTATCTAAATTGTCTCAACACCGAAATATTTATACTCCTCATAAAGATTGTAGATTATAGTTGATCGTAGCAAAGACACATCGTATTTGTAATAACGTGATCGTTTAATCTATAATTTCAACTTTGCTTTCTTAGCACGAATTATTGGATACAAATTGTGGATAATTTCATAATATTTTTCACTTGATACCAAAGGTATCTAAACTCTCAAGCAAGAGATAAACTATTCATAGGGCTGAGAAATTTCCAATTATTTATAAAATTCGCAAAAATATCGTTACAGCAGTGTATTTGTCGATACGCGACTACTCACAGGAATTCATAAAAAATGATTACAACGAACTTTAATTAAGTAACTATCAAAAACATTCATAAAACATAAGATACAAGAACTGACAATTTGCGACTACTCTCAAGAATTTCCCCAAAATTCTTGTAACAGTGGAACAACGTCCACTCGAATATCTACGTATTTAAAAAATCTTGAAGCAAATAAAGGGCAACTCCCAAGAATGCAGCAATAACACGATCTACCATCAGTTGGAAACACAAATCAAGGCCAATGCCAGCCATTAAACGAAGCCAGACAACTCCTTGAACCTAATTCTCAAGTTCCCCATACAGGAGGAAACAGCGTCTCCCAGAAGGAAACTCCTACAGCCAAATCACTCTAGGACCAGTAAGTTTTCCGTAATTCACGGAAGACGTAAACGTCTGGTCTCCGGCAGTCGTTCCCACCCTCGAACTTGTGCATTGCGCAAGAACAAGTTAACCGTGATTTAGCATGTCGCTAGAGAAGGGTTAAGATCGGTGTTCGAATGGTCGCGTAGACGCTCAGAGGAAGCTCGTGATTGACTGAGGCGGCGAACGCTGGACCACGTTATATCGGTACTTTGTCGTTGTCCTCGTAAAACCCGGCCAGAGACCCGGGGTTAACTTATTTACAAGACGACCGCGGTTATGGTCGTGTAAACACGTCCAGCGTATTTACAGGTCCATAACCCGATACGACGAGACGCATGTCTCGCCGTTGCTGCATCCTCTTAGATGCGCTACGCGCGCCCTTATGGCGTCGATAGCAAGCGTGAAATATAGTTTTCTGTTTAGTATAGTTTTTCACGTTTCGCAGCGGACCACGATCACTTCGCTCGAGTGTATGCTCGAGCGTCGATGTTGTTACGTGGTAGCGATTGTCGTCCGGATAATGTTCCATAGTTGATAGCTAATGGTAATTGCAAGGGAGGTTTTGATTGCGTGCGGCTCTTTCCATGATGGATGTGTCCTTCTACTGGGATTGCGATGGTTTATTTTATGGTAGGGATCGCGAGATTAATAATGTTGGTAAGGTTAATGTTTATGGGAAATGTAGGTGTATTTCTTGATTATGAGTTGCGGTGATTTTATTGTTTCGGAAAAAGTTAGAAGAGTGAAATATTTTAGTGAGTTTGCAATAGTAAAGGATTTAATTTTCAATAGACGATGGGTGTATTTGGATTTCTTATATGAATTTTGGTAATTTATTTTGTTGGTAAAAATTATATAAATGTGATATCTTGAAGAGGTGACTAATTTTGGGAGATTTTGTTCGTTTAATTTTTGACAAGTACTAGGTGTTTGTTCCTGTATCTAAACTATTATTATCTTCATTCCCTAATAAAAATTTCAATAATATCAAACGCATTTCGTCTAGTTAAATCTCGATGAAAAATAGATGTGTCTCCTTATTGATTTGTAATTGCATAACTAGATATAAATTGGTATTGAGTCGACATTGGGATACAAATTGATCTAATAAAATAGATTACTTAAATTACGTTTTGATCCTGGTAATGGTGAAAGTGTTTAAAGGAAGTCTAATGTTAACGACATTATTACATTAAAGAACCATTTTATTATCTCAAAATATTGAACATCTATCCACGTAATTACATCTGCGTCCTCTTCAAAAGCCATCCTCGAAAAGCTTCCTTTCTGACCCTGAACAAAAAGTACAACAAATCCACCAACTCGAAAGCATCCAGAATTTTCCGGCAAACTTCCCGAATGGTTGGTATCCTGGAAGTCAGTAAAAGCTCGTGTGAGGCGTATTTTCTTTACTGTCGCATTCCATGTCGGGGAAAGTTCGCCAGCAGGCGTAATGGCGGCGGCTCGTCGGATACGTAGTCCCGTAAAAGAGAAGGATAAAACGTCTGCCCATTAAGCCTGGTCGTTTCTGCCGGTCGAAGGACACCGGTCGCAAAATCAATTACGTCACAGCCTGTGGACGAGCTGTAGCCTTGGCAAGAAGGATCAGAAGGATCTAAGGGTCGAAAGTGCAAGGACAGACGTAGTAACGGGTGGAGAGAGGATTCTTGATACAGATATACGTAGGTACTTACATACATCTTCCATTTGTACTTTTGGCAACAACAAGAAATGGAATATTTTTTTTTTAATGTAACGACTTTGATCATTTTTTGGGGAATGAATTCAGTGATATTTTGAAAAAGGTAAAAGTAGGACAATGAATGTAATGAATTCAGTGCTTAACGATAATGCTTTAAACTTAAATTTTCAGCTTCCTAACTATTAAACATATAAGCCTCTCTGTTTTTAAATTTTAAGTTTACAAAGTTTTTACAGTAGTTTTTACAAAGACTATCCTTACAGACAAATTTTCAGCTTCCTAACTATTAAACATATAAGCCTCTCTGTTTTTAAATTTTGTCTGTAAGGATAGTCTTTGTAAAAATCAGTAAAGATTGAAATGTTTGAACGTCTGTACTTTTTGCGCAATTTCGATGTCTCAAAATGATGATTTAACTGCCCTTATTTTCGTACGAACTACAACTAATGTCCTTTTAGTTAAAATTGGTCCAAAATCATAAAAAGAAGATGTGTTTCTATTGTTAATAATTAACGACAAAGAAACTTTGTACGCAATGTATAAAAATTCGGCTCCTAAAAGGATCAGAGAAGAATAAAAATGTGATCTTAACACGTCTTAGCACCGCCACTTATCAGCATTCCGTTTGCATCTCGAATCTCGAAACTCTTACAATCCTCTAAAGACACTTTCTTCTGTTCAACAATACAACATATCTTTTTTTCAAATATCTATAATATCAGATAAAAAATCAGCCACCCCTTATATACGAATAAAGGCGAAATTCATAATTCTGGCAGAGTTGGCGAGAAGGAAAGCGCGGATACAGACGTTGTCCGTCTTCCGTGCATCCGGCGTGTTTCTCTGCCGTAGCCTTTTGCTACGGATTCACTTTTGTTCGCTGCAACATTATGCCGTCGTTAATCATGCCATGGCGGTCGTTGGAAAGGCAAGGAGAAAAAAATGGAGAATAAAAGGAGAGACTGGGGCAAACGTTCCGATTCTTTCGCGGAACTCGCGTTGGTACATTGAAAAAACTAGGACTTCCGGCGAGGCGGAGGAGGAACCCGTACGCAAGTTTCTTTTTGCGATCGAGAACGGTAGCTGTTTCGAAGATAAGCGGTCGGAGTGTTATTCCACCGGTTATGGAAACAAAACGTAGCAGTCGAGCTGAAGGTATCGTTAGCAGTGAGTTTTCCCGAGCCGAGGCAAAACATTTTTCTAGGATGAGCTCCGTACGATTGTTACGTTTGTCGTACCACGATCTCGCGATATTAATATTTAGATCAGTCGTCGATCCGATTCCTTGGGGCAAACTTACGACGAATCGTTTTTCATAAAAGCTACTACCGTGTTGTTACTGCAGATCGTTGTTTGAATTTTATTCATCCTTGATGGTTCTTTAAAAATTTCCTTCTTATAATTTCGCCCCTTAGTTTCTTCGAGTTATCGTTGTGAATGATCACCCTGCAGGAATATAAGTTTGTAATAAGTTTAGTCAGTTGGTAATAAACCATGGGATTTATGAACGCAAGAGAAGACTTAGAGAATTTAAATATTTTATATATTTTCACCCAATTACTGATTTATTATGAAATTTTCCATTATACTTGAAGATTACCAGGAAATGAGGTGACAAGTTACATTTTCTATTTTTTATAAACAAACGGTTTTAAGATTTTTCGTGTTGTCGGTCAATTCTATAGTATCGAAATTATTTTTATATCTGATTTTGGAGCTAAACACTTGTTTTATTATTTCTATCAAAATTTTGAAAGTATTGTTTATAAATTTTTACTAAATATCTCGACACAAATATAAAATAATTTTATTCATAATTTTTAATTAATAATCGCGTTTCGTACAAAATTTGTAGACGTCCTAGTACTTATGAACGGTGATGTATATAAGGTTGTCGTTCATTCGTCGTGGAATTCGAAACGAGAAGCCTGAGACAATTGTTACTGCTTGGTATTCTCTGCCCCTTTGGCAATGAGTATGTGTGTGTGTGTGTGTGAAAATTGCAGGATGGACGAGCGAGAAGGTAATGGGGTAAGAGGGAATGTGGAATGAAGTGGATGAGAGACACACGGGGGTTGTATTGCTTTCGCCGTGTGAAATAATGCACTTTTAGGGGTGTGAAGATCCATCCGTGAGATCGTTGTAAGTGTAGCGACTGTGATTGATGGGCTAGAGCGTACAGGTGTAAATATTAATTTGAAGAAGGGCGGATAGCCCGAGGGAAAGGGTGAAAGTCGAGTGAAAATAAATAGCGAAAAAGCGTGTAAATAGAGCCGAGTGAGAGTAAATGAGAACAGAAGGGTGGTTAGAAGAAATGAGGAGTGTTTGAGTCAATAGCATGAAAATGCCGTTTCAGCCAGTGTAAACCGTTGATAATCATTGTAAATTTCTTTCTGTAGAAATTGAGTTCATCGAAATTTTGATTTACGTCAGAAAATTTAGGATTAGTACGTATTATAATTTTTATACTAACGCGCATTATGTACCAACACTAACACACGCCGTTTTAAGTTATTTTGAGGCATACAAGGTATAATAAAATATAGGGATTTATAGGGTTGATTCTAGACATTGAAACGATAAAAAAAGTTCGTGTATAAAAATGTTTGAAGCCTATTTCATAAGCGACAAACAATTTAATTTTACGCTACAATGAAATATAATTGCTTTTTGTAAAATTATGATGCTTTTTTCCGCTTACCTACTAAATTTTCTCTTGCCTACCACTGTAGGTCGCAGACTATACATTTTTCTATGCAAACTACGGGGAAGGAGTGAAAAATGTTCAATTTTTAATTTTTAATGAAATATAAACATTCCCTCGGATATAATTCGTTGCGCACGAATATAAAAAATGACGAGTTGAATAAATTAATCAGAGTTCTCCATTGATAGATGTGTAACATCGATCATATAAATAATATTAATATGTTTGAATTTCTCACATTCATAAAAGTATAGGGAAATACACATCACAATATAAGCTATCTATTACGAATATGAAACATGTATCGTGATATAAGCTACTTTTTATCGATAAACTTTATTGAACAAGACCCATTAAAAATTAATATCGTTTTCCATTTAATTTTACAAGAAACCTCTTCAAGATTAACCGATCGTTATTTTCTATTTAAATAAAAATTAATATTCTCTCAATGACCGCTTTGCGAGAGAAAGGTAGGCCATTTCTTTGTACAAATTTTAAAAATATTTGTTATTTCTGTTACGAAACACTTTCGCAGTCGTTCGAGGGTAATAAGAGAAGAGAAAACACAAAATTTCAGAATACCTACCTTAACGTGGCATCGGAGCAGTCGGCAATCACACTGGCCAGCCTGTCGGCCTTAATAAGAGGCAAACGCAGTCACAAAGGGATGCCACGGGAACCTCCTATGTCTGGAAGATGGGAAGCGGTCGAAGGACGCTGGAAGCGTGCCTTTTCCAACCTTCCCTGCCGCGCTTTTTCCGCTTTAAATGCAAATAACGCAATTACCACAGCCGTTCGGTGACAGCTGCGCGCTTCTTCGGACATAATTCATGTTTCCGTGGGTTTTGGGGGTGGGTCAGGGTTGGGGGAGACGGAGAATTAATTCCTTGCGTCCGGTACGACGTACTGTTAATCGAAAGGATTTCCGGGTTTCGATCGATAGGATTCGGTTCGATTTGGTCTGGGGTTGCTAGTAGTTTCAGAAATGCAGTATTCATTGCCGTCTCTTACGGTTTCCTAATTAGAGATATGGAACAATAGAATTGGGATTTCAATGGTAGCTTCTGCGATTGGTCACGATTGTCTACAAGAAATTGTTACAACATTAGATTAAGTAGTTATTAGAAATGTCGCAAAGCAAAGGGGAAGTTATTCACAACGATTTGGGTACAACTACTCGCAAAAGATTCATTAGAAATTATTAAACGAATAGCTAACGCCTATTTAAATGTTTACTAAAAAAATGGTAAAAGGCAAATAGTTAGATATCCATAAGAATCTAGTACTTTTACAATTTTCTTTAGAGATTTGGAGCATTGTACCGAATGCAGAACCACTTAAGTTTCATTGGTTAGTTCAACCGTTTCATTTTGTATAAACGTAAATGTACGATAATTATACAGAATACGCAGCTACAAAGATTTAAATGCAGTTCGTAGACTTACGTTTAATTATCAATGAAGTAGATTACTTCTGTAGTCTATAATCTAGTAATCTACAATATATAGAATAGTTAACAGGTCCAGTATATATAATATAATAATAGCATAGCAATCGCAATATACCTATCTATTAAATGCATCGCGCGACTACTGTTAATAGAATTCCCGGCAACCCGACAATTTCTCCCAAGGAGCAAAAAGCACTTGTTCCATCTCCCTGAGAACTTCCTAAAAGAATAACGAATCTACAAAGGAAGGAATTTCCCAGCGCCACTTTAGGACTGGGACCAATTTAAAAAGAGCCGCGAAAAACCTTAATCACCTTCTTCGCCGACATCAGTATCCAGCATCAAATTTACCAGTGGGAATAAAACGGAACGCTCGGCCGCAAAGCGGTATCACGGCGAATTAAGCAGAGGAGCGTCTAAGTACTCCGCGTTACTCCACTAATTTCCTTCTCGCGAGACAAGGAGGACCCCGTCAATTTGCTAGATTTCCACGAAGCCGCGAGGGTACGCCGCATCCGGGAGCATTTACAATAAGCGTAAAGAAAGAAAAAGAAGGAAAAGAAGAAAAAGGAATAAACAGGAAAGGAAGAGGGAAAAAGGAGTCGCGAGACGCACTTAGAGCAACTAAAGGGGTGAAGGCGAGGGGGTAGGAAAGTAATCAGCAGCTCTCATCTTTCGGAACGCGTTTTAACAATTACTTCGTCCCAGGCGAAGAAGGAAGTTCCGCGACGCGTTACGCTCCCTCGTGACTTTCTTTTCAGCCCCTTGGGCTGTCTTCCACCACGAAAATTCCTGGCTAGTAGCCGGTTTCACCACCTCTTTCTCGCGTTACGATACCCAGCCATTTACCCTCCCCTCGGCCTCGTCCGGCTCTCTCTTATTTTCTTATCGTTGCTGGTCCTCAGTCTTCGCTACCCTCTTCGTCATCCAGCCCTCGTTTCTCCTAGAGGAACCTTCTACCCTTCGCGTGGCAATGTCGTCTCGGCCTCCGCGACCGAAGGGACAGCTATTCGTGAAAGGTAATGGAAAGAGAACCGGCCAGGGCAAATTGATATTAAATGCGGAGGTTGGACACCTTGTATATTTCTTTATTAACTTCCCGCCAATGGACCAACGCGTTACACCCTCTATATGTTCTTATGTGAGGGTGTTTTCGAAGAGTCCGTTACGTGGATTGTAGGGTGGAAATTTTAGGTGAATCTGGCTAGAGATGGTGGGTTTCGGCAGGGTTGTGGGGTAATTTGGGTTTGTGGATCGTTCTCGGGTTATTTGTTGCGGCAGGTGGGGTAGAGTTACGTGGTTGAATAATGGAGGAAGTGGAGTTTCGTTTGAGATATTGTTTAGCTGCAGAATTTTATTTAGAAGTTGTTGGAATTAGATTAAATGGAGATGAAATTGTTTGGACAAATTTAGAGGAAGCATGATGGTTCGCATTGGTAAATTGTTAGAATTATTAGAAACATAAGTGTCTTTTGGGTGTAATGTTATTTTTTATCAATTTTGGCGGAATATGACGAATATATTGGAAAATAAAAATTACTCTAATACATCCCAGTGAAGTGAGTGCCAACAGCTACCTTCATTTCATTTGTTACCTTCACGTTTGTTCCATTCTTTCACTTAAACCTTTTACATTTTCAGTCCAGTTATCCTCACATATTTAGCAACAATCCCCAAGAAATCCAAAACTCATCTTCTCTAACTTTCCACAATGCATATTCATATTCTCAGCAGCTACTGTAATTCACCATAATCCTGGAACCAAAATAGGATGCCACCTAAATCTTCCCTAAATTCTACAGAACGTGTCTTTTAAACTCAAATCACCCATTTTCAACTCCTTTCGACCTTCTTTACAAACTTTCTCTGCTATCAAGCAAGCATCTTCCAGCAGCAAGAACAAAGTCCCTCGGCAAGATAAACGATCAAAGAAGCGAAGAAACGGTGATTGAAAAAAATCAGCTGGTGAAATTCGTCACGCGATCGAGGTCTTGGCTTTTTCTCCTCGCCTCGAATTCCTCGCGACGCTTCCTGAGGGAAAAAACCTGGCTAATCCGGCCGATCGTTCGGTTGGTAGGCGCAGCAGGTCTCGGTTAATTAACAGACACGTGCGTCTCATTAACGGAGTTTCAGCCACAAATCACGGCGAACGCGGCCACAGGCATAAATACCAATTATAGCAGCGAAACGGGCTGGCTGCCCGAAGCTGCGAAGGGTTCGCGAGGCGTTCCCTAAAACGAAGCCACCCGAATATAATTATAATCCATATAGACTGGCGAGGGGTTGCTCGAGATTAAAAACTCCTTTCTCGAAATTAGTCTCTGCCTTGTTCCTATATACAGAACCTTAGTATTTCTTTCTTTCGATCCGGCCAATTCTTGAATTTAGATATGTCGAGTCGAGAATGAAACGGTTGGGTTGCTTTATATGGAATTTTGATAGCGATAGGAGTAACAATGGAAAAATGGATTCGTACGAAAGTTATTGTATTATAATACAATATATGATAATATGATTTGCGAAGTATTTTTGAAATTCTTTGGCGATTTGAGATTTTGACGTAGGTTAATGGCGAATGATAGCGATTTCAAGTGGATTGATATTCTCTGCTGCTTGTATTTTCCTTTTTCGGGTTTCTACATTCGAAAATCGTGCCAAGATTTTGTAGACTTTTGAGACGTGATAAGGTTTGAAGGAGGTTCTTTAATATTTGAAAGGATGACTCTTTCACCAAAGGTTTGTGGAATTTAAATCATAAATTGTGCGCGGTATTTCATGGTCGGTGGGAGTTTTTTTAGTATTCTTATATTTTGTCATCTCGTTCAATCGTTTCTGGAAAAAGGTCTGAGTGGCGAAGGAATCCAAACTTATCACGTTGAGCCGAAGCGAAGGGTAGTTTTAAAGTTCTAAAATTCTACAGGACACGTCTCCGTTTCAACAGAGTAGATAGAACAAAGCGACAGCGAGCATATCATGCTGTAATCCACACTTATCAAATCGCGAACTCGAGGAACTTGCTGAGTTTCATAGAGCACATATTTTTGTCTTTTTGCTACAAAGTGACAGTTGCAGACGTGCGTCGCTTGTTAAACAAAGAAATTCTCGCGAAGCAAATTTGAAACCCAGAAAATGTATTCTTCTTTCTTGGATGGTATCGTTCTCTAACGACAATACCTAACATAGATGGATAGAAATACAGTTAGGTTGTAACACATGAGATATCTAATTTTTAACTCTTTTTAAACGAATTCTAAAAAAAAGATATAGGTTAAAATCATCAACTTCACTTGTATTAGTTTCTCATTTCTTTTCTCAATTTCATTAGTCAGGTACATTATCAACGTTCAACCCGTTAACAAATGAACGAATGATTCATTTCTATAAGTTAGTTTATTGCAAGTGACATTTTTACGAATACAGAACCCAAGAGAATCCGAAGTTTCAGGGTCACCAAACATTTCAGCTACGCATTGGCTAAATGAAAATGTGCACCACCTGTAGCTATAACGTACCGAGTTTCGCATGATGAAGCTGTAGACTCGCGATATACCAGATTTTCAAAGATAACATTGTTTCAATGACAAGAATAATAGGGTAGAAACAAGAGATGGCTAGTCGCTATGGTTACTAAATTCTTCACAGAGTATTACATTTAGTAAATTCTAAACATAGTCATTTGATTTTCATCCTAGTTGATGTTAATGCAGCAAGTGCTTCAGGGAGTATAATAAATCTAAAGCCTGAAGGCGTTCAGTTTCTGAAAAGCACATCATATTGTCGAGACTGTAGACATGTTGAGATATCCAATTCGTGTTAGTGCTGTGTTTCAAAGAGTTCCGAGCTTGATAAATCCTAAACCCTATGGCTTTAGGAAGCACGAAGCTTTGGTAACAAAGTGAATAACATAAAATAGTTGTTGTTGAATCAGTGAGATCAAATTTCTTTGTCTTGTCAGTGTTATACTATCAATTTAACCCTCTCTATTCGTTATGTTGTGGCACGTCATTAGAATTACATAAATTGTGCGAATAAATATCCCCATAATGCTAACAAAAGCAGGACTTCGTATTGTTTCGTATTACGTCGTTCGTAGAACAAACGTATTCAGACAAACGCAAACAAAAATTCACTTAATCCAAATTACCAAAGAGCTACCCCTTAGCAAAGTTCCCACTCCAAAAGCGTCTTATGTAGGGAAAGAAAACACGAGGTGCAAAGCTACTCGTCATTCATCGAATAAAACAAACGTATTCATACAAGAGCAAACAAAAATTCACTTAATCCAAACTATTACAGAACTACTTCCTAACAAGATTCCCGCCCCCAAAGTGTCTCTTCTATGGAAAGAAAACACGAGACACGGAAATACGTCGAATGAAATAAACCTACCCATACAAAAACTAACTCAGTGCTCCTAACTCTGAGGAACTTGGCGAACAAGTCTCAGGTCGAAGAAACCGCTCGGTCCCGGTTGAAGGCTCGCTGTCTCAGTAGTGTGTCCGCTTATCAAGCCACAGCACGCTCGATCCTTGAGACGAACGGTCCCAGTTTCTCCCCCTTTTTACTGGCGAAATGTAAACGCGTGCACGCGCGTTTGTAGAAGTTTTCGGCGACAAAGAGGCGACAGAGGGCGAGAGAGGCATCGGGTTCGTTCGCGAGCACTTTGCAGCCGCCATTAGCGAAGTTTCTGCCGGTGATTAAACCCCGAGCAAGTCACTCAGAAGCTTTTCGACGTTAACTCAGGAAGAGCCGGCATTCAAGATCTCGAGCAATTTCGTCGTAGCCGTAGCATCATTGTCCTCTGTCGCTCTTGTCTGTTCTCTGTCTGTCGTTGTCGACAGACAACTCGTCTTCTCGCGCCTCCAATTGTTCGGTTCCGGAGCCAAAGAAAGAAGAGTAACGATAAGACGCGCAAAATCGCCGGCGCTTGCCTGTTTGGACTGAAAGCAAGACCAGATTCTTCGCGCTTCTATTAGCCTGCTAACGGTAATTGAAAGAAAACACTCGCGACGACTTCTTAGAGCGTCACGCGACAGTTTAGGATGCTTTTGCGTTGATGCGTTTGCGTTAGTCTACTTTGATGTGATGGTGTTTGCTAACTAATTTTAGTTACAGTTTGGTATATGAGTGGGTTTGTTTGTTTGGGAAAGTTGCGATGGATTGCGTGTAACAGGGGTGGATTTTATTGCGATGATTGGGGTTGGTGTTTATTGTGAGACGAGGAAAAATACGATTGTTCTGTGCATGATCGTAACAAGCGCATTTTTATGATAGTCAAACATTAAATATGTGATTCGATGAATATATGTGAAAATATAATATGAAAACACAACGATATCATATGATATACGTATAACATTACACTGTTAGTTACGAGAATACAAAAATATATCCAAAACACGTGCGGCATTAAAAAGGAGCATGCTGGATGCGGATCAATTGGAAAGAAATTGATACAAGTAAACCACCTAACCCAAATGACACAACCTATCCTTAAAAATCTACCTCCTTAAACCTCCGTATCCCACTAAATCCTCTTCATCGATGAATCTAAATTTTTCACCGTGTCTTCCCTCTCGTCAAACATAATTAAAATCGTAATAAACCCTCTTCCTCGCTTATAGTAGATAAAGACGTATTCTCCCTAACGCAGAGAGGAGAAGGGACCGGAAATGATGGCGCTTGGAATGGCACCGACTCGCGTAATACATTGTTAGGATATTCGGTAAGTTGGCATGAATAGGGCCATAATATCGGCAGATACGCGTCTCGTCTCCGGAGGAATACGCGCAAGGGATGATCGGTAATGGGCGAAACGTTGCCCCGGGGCTTCCCGCGAGACTGCGGGGGATTCTTTATTTAATATCCCCGGGCTGGTGTCAAGGAATATCGTATATTACCGAGTCGTCTGCGCTCCGCTGGTTATTCGCATCCTTCTTTGGACTCCACTTCTTTATTCTCCTCAATTTGTAGGCCGAATGGAAGAATGTATCTCGCCTCGTCTCGGTTTCTTGGTCGAGCACACGCTGGAATAACCATGCTAGAGGAGGGGGATGATGGAAAACGAGGTTACGGTTGAGTGGTAGTTCCGCAGCGTTCGAGTACATGCGGAGATTTCGACTGTGGTTTTAGTGGGTGCGATGCCCTGATCCAGCTACGTTTCCTTCGCTGTTGCTCGAGGGTCCGAATTGTTTCGCCAAGATTCCCCGAGATTGTTTGCAACCTGTTTTCGAGATTTCAAGATTTTCGTGTGGTGAGAATTTTATGGTTATTGGCTTCTTCGGATAGATCTTTTGTATATCCGAAATTTGAAAGTTTAGATGGCATTGGGAATTTTCATGGTGCAGGATTCTTGGAGATGTTGGAAATCTTGAACGTTTCGAAGGTCTTAAAATTCGTAAAACCATCGGAGATCCTGAAGATCTTGGAAATCTTTCGAGATAGTTGAGACTTTTTTACTTTTTTAATGATTTTTTTAAGAATTCCTAAGTTGTTGAAACTTGGATTCAATGAAAAACATCCTGGAAAGATTTTAATTTTGAGCTTTTCGAAATTCTTGAAGGTCTTGGATATCTAGAAATTCTGAAGAATTTTGGTGGAGGTTGATTTCTTAAAGAGCTTAAAAATATCGATCATTTTAGGACTCTTCAAATTCTTGATGAACTTAAAAGCAGTAAAATTAAAAGAAATTTCTGAATTTTTGAAGATTTTAAAATTTTCAGCAATTTTGAAGTCCATAGAATCCTTGACGCTTTGAAAAAGAATTCTAAAAATTCTGAAAGATCTTAAACTTGTTATATTCTTAGAAATCTTGAACGGGTATCTCAAAATTCCATCAAGTTTTAAAAACTTTGTAAAACTTCAAACCCTCGAGGCTGTACCATACTCTGAGAAACTTCGATGTCCTAAAACTCGTGAAAATTTCAGAAACCCTGATCCCTAAAAAATTCCAAAAGTACCCAAATCAAACTCTTACGACCTTCGTCCGCAATCTGCCAAGGTAATCACTTCGAACAACTTCACAAATACCAGGAATCTCTTAAAAATTTCTCTGTAGTAAACGTTTATTTCCCTTTAAATCACCAACACGCTGACCTCAGTTTAATAATTCCACGCGATAAGTTCGAAAGAGGCGGGAACCTTTCGGGCGCAATAACCGAGAGCGCAAATTAACCCGGCGTAGATTTCGATTTGAATCTACCGCTTCGGAAACTTTTCTTCCGCTTTGATGTCGCGCGATTTCTCCCGCTTCATGGTTTCGTAACGAACAACCCTCTTAATAGAGTCGGCCTTTCGTCAAACCGTCGCGTACAGGAGAAACAGAGAAACGAAAACGCGGAACGTATTTCTTGCACGTACCGCGAGGGAAACTTCGATATGATGAACCCGAGGACTTGGAAACTTTTGCCCGAGTGAAACTGTTACACACGAAGCACCGCTACTTTTCCTCGCTACTCGATACGTCGCCAAACTCTTCGAGAAGTCGCTGAAAGAGCATCGAACCGTGCTCATCTCTCGCGTATTTTATTTGACGACCAACGCACACGCCAAGAACACAGTCCTTTCGAAAGGACCGAGATTGAAAGCTGACTTGACGCGAGATCATCCGTGTCTATAACTTCGACGCTGGTTAAGAACGAGGTGAAATTTTCAATCCTGACCCTTCCAAAAATCTGATCTTACAACTTCGATTTATATTTCAATGTAGAAAAAACTGATACAGTCGGCATACATATTTATTCGTCCATCTAGAACCTTTCGGCTTTTTCATTGAGTTCGGCATTTCTGTTAAATATTTATACTTTATACTTTCATACTAAGACAAACGTGAAATTAGTAGAAATGCAGTAAAGAATATTTGCTATCCATCAACGACAATTTTATCATCGGTTTGTTTCCATGAAACGTTTGAAAACTCGACTTTAAAACTTAATTAATGATTATGCTGCGACTAGGGCCTCTAAAAGTATATATGTGGCTGTGGTTTTACGAATTCATCGATAACAAAACATAGACGTTGAACTACGCACTGCACGTTCCCAGTTCTTCTCGTCATGTTCCTTAGCCAAGAAAGAGAAATGGAACGGCAATGGATTGGAGCAGAAGAGAAACGCTAAGCAATTTCACACAAACATGGCGGTCGCCGCCACGTCAAGTAAATATCGTTCGCGACGATGTTCTGTATTTACAGGACGATATCTGTTAGTCCCGGAGACACGTGAAATTGAAGGGGACACCCTCTATGTATCGCGGCCTCGCAATATCCAGCAGCCCCTGTTCTCATTCTCTTTCTCTTTCTCTCTCTGTCTCTCATTCTCTTGTGTACAATCTGGCTTACGTACACGGAAGGCGAAACGAAACTCGGATAAAATCACCTGACGCGTGTAATGCGTTTTTTATTAAAGTCTCTCGCCGCCACGAGCGGACGACGAGTTTCGTCGCGTCGCCGCTCGCGTTACGTTTATAATATACACGTATACGTATAATGCGCCACGCGTGTACCAGCCTCTATTTTCACACTCTGCGTAACTTTAATTTCCCTCGTTTCGCGAATTTCACGGATCCCTTTGTGACCATTCTACATTCTTCCTTTTCTTTGTTTGTTTCAGGTAAGTGAACGTCTTTTTTACCGGACCGGTTTGGGTACTTTGCAGTTAATCGCCGCTTGAATTGGATTTTACATTTCCACCATGTGAGTAATAGTTATTTGATGTTTGAAGAGCTTTTTGAAATTAGAATTTTGGAGGATTTCTCTAGCGGTTGAATTTTTATTTGAGAATTACATCTTTGAGTACTTTGAGGTTAATCGTGGCTCGAATTGGCTTTTCGTTATCTACCGTGCAATAGGTATAAATGTTTTAAAAGCTTTCTAGGGTGGAAAATTCGGAGGGTTTCTCTCTTGGCTGAGATTTTATTTGAAAACTAGATCTTTAGGTACTTTGTGGATTAATCTTAACCTGAATTGAATTTCAGACTATTGCTAACATTGTGAGTAGTAGTTAACAGGTGTTTTAAGAGTTTTCCGGGGTTAACAAAATTGGAAGTTTTTCTTTCTTAGTTGGGAGTTTAGTTAGGCAATTTGATTTTGTTTGAAAACTTGATCATGAGTTCTTTGGGGTTAATCGTAACTTGAACCGAACTTTAGACAATTTTTACCGAGTTATAAGTAGTTAATAAATATTTCAAGATCTTTATGTGTGTGAAGATTGAGTGGTTTCTTCTCCTGGTTGAGTTTTTATTTGGAAATGGGGGAATAAGATGGGGATCGATGAACTATTTCTATCTTTCTCGTGGATTTTTTCCCTCTTTTCACCCTCCTTAGGTACCATCGTTTGCGAGATTGGAAGTAATTGAGTCATAAAAGTCGTAAATAATCGTAAGTTTGGAAGTAATTTATAACCTGTTTCATTTGGAAATTTCTCTCTGCAATTATAAATTATACTTTCTTCTATCGTAAAAAAGTTGCAAAAGTACTTTATAAAAGAATTTCTATAAAAGTTTCTATAAAAAATATGGGATAAAATATCTATCATGTCTTACAAAAAATATATCGCACATCTACTTAAACTGTTTTGTCATTTTCAAGAAGAAATCCGAAGAAATATATACATTAAAAAGGCAAATAAAAAATTAGAAACAACTAACCGTGTATTCATATACGAATGGATCGATCAATAATGTTAATCAAGCCTGACATCTACGATAAATATGGTTCTAATCGTAAAAACGAGAATCAGAAAAAACTCATCCAATTTATCAAAGTGTCTAAATAATCACAACCATCAGAAAGAAATTAACTAAGAATACAGTAATTAAATTTACTCAACGGGAACTTCAACATTTCCCTCTATTCCACTCCGCAAACAGAAACGAAACCTCCAAATGGAAGAGTATTATGTACAAAGACATTCGATCACACTGTTAGTGCAATATCAGCAAACTCGCTGATTACATTACTTTGCAGAATTATCGCTAGCATCGGTATCAAACGAACGCGTCAGGTTCAATGGTCAAAGAATCGAAATCGTTATACCGCGTGATGAATGGTATACTATTTAGAGCTTGTCAAAAAAAAATGGTCGCCATGGTGACCGAACGCGTCAATATCTAATAATTATTGCGCGAATGGCGGACATCGAGGTGGATCAGCGTTTCGCGAAAATCTAATTACCGCGTGTGCTGCCGTCCTCGACTTATCGTTGCCGCGCATCTAATTGGTCGCGCAAAAACCGATTTCCGTCCCGGCGACGTACCGTTATCGTGTGCACCGATCCGATAGCAACGATAATTTTTGCTACCTCTGAACTCGAGCCAAACAGATCGACGAGAAACAAAGGAAAAAGTATGCGAGAGAAAACAGAAACTCGGGGACACAGAGAAAGAGAGAGGGAGAGGGAGAAAGGGACGCGGTTTACGCGTTCCGCAGCGATTTTTCGCTTTTGGGGCTACCGCGGCGTGCATAATTCGTCGCGTCCCGCCTCGAAATCGATGCACGGGAAATTACGAGGCGCACCCTCTCTTGAAATGCGCGGCTCGTCATGATTCAACGTTAAATTTCGTCTCTTAAAAACGCACCATTTTCAAGATACTGCTCTGCAACCGTGTGGAAGAACGTTTTTCATCGTTATGCTACCAGACGTTGTTCTTTCTAACTTACAAGTCTCTTTTCTTGGATTTTTTCGAAGCTTTGGGAGTTGTTTCGTTTGTTTTTCATTGTTATGCTACTAAGCGCTGTTCTTTCTAACTTATGTCTCTTTTCTTGGATTTTTTCGAAGCTTTAGGAATTGCTTCGTTTCTTTTATTTTTATGTTGCGAGCCGACTAGTTTTGGCAAGGCAAGATACGATTATTTGATTTATCAGTGTACTTGAATTAAGTTAAGTAAATTCGTCTCGTAATTCGTCAAACTTTTTATGTTATTTATATTTGAAAATAGGCTACTTAACTCGTTACTAGCAACATAGCGATGAACGATGAAATATACAATGGATAGATAAGGTATTGTACTTATTATAACATTACGTAATAATTACTCCGAATATGTTCAATATCATATCATTTCATACCCAATATTTACTTTCATATGAACACAAAAATAAAAAAATGCTTCATTAGAGAATAATTTCGACGGCTATAATTTTCTATGAGAATATACCCTCTACTCATCAAAAGGAATGAAGTTTGTTCAACTAATGTTAATACTCTCGCTCGTAATTATCATAATTCATTGCACATTTCTTTATTCCTGGAAGATATTTTGCTCTTTATTTTAGTAATTATCATCTAATACTTCCTCGTTGACTCGAATAACGCTGCTATAGTATCGTTTAAATCATCCTCTTGTTTTTAATATATCTTTTTGCTGATCTAAAATATACACGACATCATCTCATTCTTTCTTTATTTTGCTAAAGACTAACGGATGCATAGAGAAACATAAAATGTAATTCACCTATCTAGAACTGCGAGACCTATCATTTTCTACAGTTATATATTATAGAAGCGCCATTTGCAAAGACAAAGTGCCGACGCATGATCTAACGGGAATATCTTATATGATATACTTTGGAATATATTATACAAGTTGTACAATATTAACAAAGTTCCTCGTACTCTTATGTAAGAGCTCACTGGCACAGCTTTACGAAGGTAGGGAGAAACGCCCGAGATCTGTGTAATCTGATTTCAAAGTAGAACATTTGGATGTCAAGCTTTCCTTAAGCATTTCTCGATCAGAATCTTTATCTCAGAAATATTTTATAGAGAAGGTAGCTGTTCCTACTTTACGAGCGGACAATCTTCTCAAAAAGAGGAAAGAACTTAAGGAAGTTGTGCTTTCACGAGAAGATTCCCTTACAGAGCTCCATGAACAGAAAGAAATCCGAAACCTCTACGATCTATTCTTTCTCTCTGTTCTTATGCTGAAGCAGATCGCTTCAACATCAAATTCTTCCTAGTTCTCTTACTTTTATTAGTTCAGTCGGCAGTTTTATTAATCAAATACCATCTATTAAGCTAGTTAAACAATTCTGTTTCCTTTTCAATCACAATCATTTACTTTGTAAATACCGTTTATTAGGAAGAATTTTTTAGGAGGTAAATGAAATGCAGATTGGAATTAAGAGAAATTTTATGGTAGTAGTTTACTTCACAGTTTATTATCTTTCGAGGTTAGTGAGCGATTACTAATAAGCAGTCTATTATCATTCTAAACACAGAAAAATATGCATACCTTCTTTCCCTTTCGCGTTATACTGTTCATAGTTTAATATTAAAAATGCCAGGATTTTTTGGTTATTTAAATAGTAAGCAATGTTAGTGTATCATTGTTTCAAAAATAGAAAAATATTCGTGTTCTCATTTTTTAATTTGAAGGCAACAAGTTTCAAACGATTATAGTTACCGGTGAAGACAATAGCTTTTGAGAATTTATTCATGGACCATTTTCAACCCATTGTTCTTTTACTGTTAAAATATATTTCTTCCCTGAAAGCTCCTCTTTTTTTCTCTTTTTTCCAACAATGGTCTGTGCTCCTTTTGTATTTTGTAATACATATATATTTTTCTCTTATATTCTCGGAGCAATTATTAACGATCTTTCTGATATTACTTTAACCGCAGAAAAATATCGTTTTTTATTTGATTGCAACAAGTTTCAAATAATCGTATATAGGTAATGTTAAAAATTACAGCTTTCATGAATTTTTCAGCGGACCACATTTCAACCATATTATTCTTTCAACATTAAAGTACGTTTATTCCTCGAATATTCCATTTCCTTTCGAGTTACCACGAACAATCCATTCCACTTTATTCATATTTTATTACATTTTCATTTTTTGCATTCTAAGCCATACCAGTCTCTGATCGTTTTAAACATAAAACAACTTTCAAGTTCTTTTAACATCAGCAAATTTCAAATTACTCTACGTATAAATACCATGAATTTGTTAATGGGCCATTACAACCTCAATGCTTTCTCAATATTAAAATATTCTTTGCTTGCTCATATCCATAACCCGCTTATTACCTAAGCTTGTAACGAACGAATGCTTAACGTAATAACAATGGTAACAGCAATAATAACAATAAAATACATTAATCCTTTGAACGTTACATTTCGTAACTTCTTTCGAACAATATGATCCCAACTATCGTTATGACAAATGTGTTGTATTAGTTTAAACACAGAAAATCACTTATCTGTCTTTAGAGTTAACATCCAACTGATATAAACTTTTTCAATTAGATTTAGGTCAAGAGAAATTTGTTTCAATGTCTCGTAAGTAGACTGCGGATTCTTCTGCAATTTTATACATTCATCTAGAAAAATAGAACTTAGATGGAGGTTCGTTTTATCTACGATAAATTAGAGAAATGTATGACGTATATTTTTGCATCACTAAATTTCGTATAAATATACAGAAAGCCGCACTTTGCTTATTACCACTTAAACTGCTCAAATATCGTTCGCTCGACTAAAGAACACATAAGTGCAAAGCACGAGGACGGCAACAAAGAAGAAGAAAAACATGAAGAAGGCGAGGAGATGGAGATGGAAAAAAGAACGGAGGCGTGTCGCGTGCATTGGAGAGAGGACAGGGGGATCGTTTCGATATCAGCGGACACGGTATCGAGGATCTTGGCTCGGTTGGTTCGCGCGGCGTCGGACGAGCGTCGTAATTTGCAAAAATCGCCGGCCGATCGCGATAAGCGAGCTCGGCCGATGTTTGCCAATTAGCGTGCAACAGCCATGTGCAGAGAGGATAGATGGCGAGGTGAAAGAGAGAAAGAGAAAAACAGAGAGAGAGAGAGGACAGTCGCGTTGCACGACGGGTGTCGGCTAATGGCAAAGCCGCGTCTCGTTTTCTCCGCGCGACACGACCCGCCTGACACCCCGAAGCGCACCGAACAGGGCACAAGTGCAACAGCAACAGCAACCCTGTTTCCTCGCCGCGGATCTCTTCCTGTTGTCCCGCGGTTTAATGGCGCCACACTCTTCTCTGCCTTCCTTTGTTCCGTGCGTCTTCCGATTTTCGTCCGTCATTTCTGACCAGTCTCGGCTTCTCCATGACGTCGGATGATTAGGGAGAACAGATGAGTGGTCGGTGTTTGGAGATCTGTAGTGTGTGGCAGGTGAAAGGTAAGCGAGAGTTTGGGAGATTGTTGAGAGAAACTCGAGTACGAACGAGGAATAGTAAAAATTTTAATTTGGATGTACAGTCTCGGTCGAGGTATAGCGAGATCGTAAGATGAATTAGAAGTTAGGGTAAATATTTAGATGATAGACATTTTTCTACTTGTCAGAAGACTGTTTTGGTCGTCGTGTGACAAGATATTTGGTCGAACGTCAATGTATTTATAAGCGAAGTTAACTATACAATAAAACGATACAGTTAGGACAAATAGATTTCTTCAAAAAGTAATTTGAAGTAGAAAGTTCCAGCATTTAACAATGAAAGCATTTTTTTCTCCTGTAGTTTGTTACGATTTAAAGTTTATGTTTTGGGGGATCAAGTTTTTATAAAATGCCATATGAGTCTCCAGATCCAAAATTTTGAGCTAGAAGGAAGGTTTAGATTTTCTTACCATGTTCTGACTTTCAATGCAGCTTTCATATTCGGTCAGAGTTGTTGAGGGTGGTTAAGATTAAACGTTGCAATAAAGGAAAGAAAAAGAGGAATAAGTAAAGACAACTGTCAAAACAATGGAAATCAAATTAGAGGATCTGTTTTTGGATGAAGATTTCTGAAAGTTCAACATTGTTCAATATTGGGGGAAGAGGATAATTGATGAAGTGAAATCCCTTCAATAACTAACATGTGCGCATAAATATATCTTAATTCTGATTAATGTGAAACTAGACCAAAGTTAATTAAAATGAAACTTAGTTCAAGCCTTAATGGATTTAATGGATTATGCTTCTGATCGAGTTTCTGCGTTAGATATGTTTGCAATGATTATAATTGGAACTTAATCCACGTCTTGTTCGTGCAATTCATACTAAGGAATCTCTAGTTAAGTTGTGCACACAGTCGAACTTAGGGCCAGAGGTCCACTTAAATATAAATATGGGTTTACACTTCAAATTGGTACACAAATAATTTGCGCTTAGGAACTAGCTCGATTCGAAATTGCACCTGGACAGACGTACCCTAGGAGATAGATCTACCTCAGGCTTAACGTGGAAGTAATCCAGGCTAATCCAGTATAGTTCACGCTTAGCTCATACTGTAACCAGTGAAACTTAATCCAGTTCAAGATCAGACCAATCCCAGATTTATCTCAAATCTAACACAGATATAACCTAGCCCAATTTACCTTTAATTAACTTAACTTTTGAAGAGTGACTTTAAATTCGCTTTAAAAAAGCTTTCTATTCGACCAAGCAGCTAAATTGACTAAAATAAGTGAAGTTATACTTAACGTTTCTAACGAAGTAAGTCAATTACATACCTTCAGCTTATATTTGTCGCTTAACCTCCCAACTTTATTACATTCCGTAAGATAATCCTTTTAATTTCGTCTTCTATTTTTACGAATTTTGCACACTTCAAATTTTCAAGTTATCTAATTTGAAACTTCAGGAGGATGACTTTTCCAATTTTCGGATTCCCGAGTTCTCAAGCGCTCGTGTTCTTAAATTTCTGAATTTTCGAGTACCAACGTCTTCAAATTATTGACTCTCCATAGTCATAAAATACAATAACTAAAAAATTAAACTAAACGTTCGACCATCACCGCACGGTCTAAATGGACAAATCTCTTTCATGCGATTAAGTTATCTGGAGAGAATTCAAAAATTTTCAAGTCAATTTACTACTTCCATCGGTTTTATCGACGATAGAATGCAAGAAAATTCGCATCATGGCGTAACAAATTTCATTCTGTTACAATAACACGTCTGTTCGTTTCGCTGTAAGTCATCACGAGCTTAACCAAAAAGCGAGAAAAGCAACGGATACGCGCCGCAGTGGGGATATGGCGTTATTAACTTCATGAACATGAGCAACTTCTCGCGGTAGTTTTGTTCCGCGCGTGGAAATTCTGCGACAAACCCGTTAGTCCGGAGAACGCGATATTTAGCTAACCGGCGTCGACAAGGAAAACTGGCAAAATAATCGAGTCATCACGAAACGTAAAGCCACGGAAGGCGGTTTCGAAGCTTTCAGGCTTATTAGATATTCCGAGTGAAATGGAACGCGGATTAACGGAATCCCTCGAAATAATTAAGCTGTGGATAATCCGATGCAGCTGCTTAAGATTTCTGTCGCCGATCTGATAGTTCGAGCGATTGTGATCCAAACGTGTTTACGTCGAACCTCCCTCGACGAGATCTTTGACGAGAAGAATCGAGAGATGCCTGTAGAGTCTGATTGCTAACTTAGAAACTGATTTCCTTTTCGTAGTTCCGTGTTTCGAAGATACTCGAGGATCTTACGCAGGAAATCTTGTGCATTTAGATACAGTGAAAATTTGGAAAAGAAGGCGTTAATTTGCACAAGCGATACTTGGATTTAATAGCTAAGCTCACGTTTAAATTCATACGTAAGTTCCAGTTTTTGTGCATTCCGGAGGCCTGAAATTTCTGAATCTTTCGCTTTCTTAAGCGTTTGAATTAATAGATTTTCCTATTTTTGAGATTCTGAATGCTCGAGTTCCTGCAATCTCAGATCCTACGATTCTCGAGTTCTCAGCTATCCGAGTTCCTAAAGTCTTAACTATTCTATTCCTAACTATTCCTATTTCTTAACTATTCAAGTTCTTGTATTCTTGAGTTCTTCAAATTTTGAGTTTCTGTTTTTTCAAATTCTCAAGTAGAATGTTAATGAAACCTACTTTTATATCAATACATGTATCAAGAACTGAACAAGAATATTCTTAATCCATTGAATTGTAATTCTGTTACGAATGATATAGAATTTCATTCCGAATTAATTGATCAGGGCTGTTCTTCTCTATTTGATCGTGGATACGTACCACCACAAACTTCATAAATATAGATCGATATAATCTGTAGAACCTATATAATCTCAAGACAGTGATCCTCCAAAAACACGTTACAAATCTTCGCTTCTTTCGACAATAAACCGCTAGCAAACCTCCCTCATCTTCACCTTTCTCTCTTTTATCAAAGAAGTAAGAGAGGACGAGAAGTGTTTTCCTCGAGAATCATCGCGCAATTTCAGCATCAGTTGGTTAACGGTCGCGGTTTCGCGCGTCCATACGAGCGGAAAAATCGACGAGAAGGGTTCTCGTGGAGCGGAAACTCTGGGCAACGGCGTTCAACGGCCGCGTCTCGCGCACGTTTCTCCTCTCCCCCTTGTCGACGGGTAAAATTAATTTCGGTCGTGGCGCGATAACTCACGGCCGCTCGTCGACGCTTTGACGCGCATAAAAATCTCACCGCGGTCAGCCGTTGGCGGAACTGCGCGCGTCCAGCCGCCGCGGCGCCGGCGACGCGTCCCATTCGTCGCCCTCGGGAAAAGGAACGGCCGCGACAATGCGGCCCATTTAAACGTACCGTTCTTAATATTCTTTGCGGTCACCGCAACATTTCGTCCCAGCTGCCTCGTGCTCATTTAGTTTTTAATTATTTTGGAAATTAAGTTTTCGTCTGCCACCTCTCTTGCGTCTGATATCCTGTTTGTTACGTGTTTCTTCTTCAAGCAGGGCTTAAGCACGGGAAAAACGTGGTTTGTTAGTAACATTGTGAACTTGATGGTTGTAATATGAAACTTTAAACGAAAATTTGTTTTTTTTTTTGTTTTGGCGCGGGGTGTATTAAGCTTAATAAAAAAAAAAAAAAAGGAGGAGGAAGAAGTTGCTGTTTTTTATTATTTAGAGATGTTCGAAAATGTGTAAATAAATCTTACGAGATCCATTTATTGGCCAGCATATGCGAGTTTCTCGGAAAGCAAACTGATCATTTTAAGAAACTAGTGATTTACTTCTATGAATTCATTTATCAAAAGAAAAAGTTGCATAACATCGTATCAAGCACTTAGGTATGTAAAGCTTCATACTATAGAAACTGGTACATATTGTGTGTGTGTGAAATTATTTGTTAATACCTATACAATAACGTGTTGAATCGAATCTGCTCCAGGTGCAATGGCTACAGAAAGTATTTGTGTATTTATCATGTATTTATCATATCACTACGTTAATTCATTAATTATTTAGCAATTATTAACTATTTTAGTCCCAAGCAGCGCGATCGCGCTGTTTAGATTTCGTGTCGAAAAGTCCCGGTACGTTTGAACGCCACGGACGGCTGACGGTATTTTGTATTTCATTGTTATCTTCTCAACAATTTTTATTCACAAAGCTTGAAATATTTATAAGCTAATAGTACGCGTATATAATAATATGGATGTATTTCATAAAAATAACAAATATGACGAGCGCTCTTGCGCTGCTTGTTTCTCTTCGCAATCGATTAAGACAAGCGCTATCGCATTGTTCGGAATTTTTCGACCCTGTTTTTTCATATCCCTGAGACTCAAACGGTTAATTACCTAGCATTTAACAGCACATACTTTTATATGGCTGCAAAACTTTGAAACTGTAAAAATGAAATGTAGAACCCGATAGAAAGACGCTGTATTGACAAATGAATGAACGTATACTGCATTAATTTATAAATCCGTATTCCCTTACATATCCAGCTGATCTCAAACAACTCGAATCGAAGCGATTTCAGGTCAAATAGCTTGACCAGCATAAACGTAAATTGAAATCACTAAATTCGAGTAACTCGGCTAATCTAGCCACGGGTTTAAGTAGAGGAAGTACACCCACACGCGAGCACCCTCGAAACGAGGATTTAATTTAAGAAACCCGCGATAAAAACGAACGTATCGAGCAGGGCTTGAACGACGTGGCGGCAAATTGATTCTCAAGCCGCTCGTTCTAAGGTCAAAAGCCGTTCGAGAATCGCATTAACGATGCCTACTACCACTGTGTCGAAGCAGCGACGAATCTCGCAATTAGTCCATTACTTCAATTACGCTGCTTATTATACACTGTGGTTTCTGGCCGTGCTGGCCGCTTTGCCGGCCTTCAAAGAGCAATTGTGCCATCGCCGTTCAACGATCATCCTGTCCGCCTCGATGGAATGTTGCTGCACGTCATTATGCAGTTATTAATATTATATCGCTGTCGTAAGTGCATTCAAAGACGAAGGTTAAGTTCTGAAATGGCAATAAAAATGATTTACCCTCTCCTTATTTGTGGTCGAGTGTTCGTGATTTTATAGGCGATAAGATTATTTTTCTGCTGTCTGAGTGTCAAATTATCAAGTCGTAGAATAATAAGTAGCCTGTTGATATTTATGCAAATTCATATTTTTATGAATACGTCTATAACTACACTTGCAATATTTTATAAGCTTCTCCGTGCATATTATGCGTATTCCGAATATTCTCGTGCCTTTAGATTTTACTGCAAATACGTAACTATCACGTCAACCATCGCAATTATCGCATAAATTTCTGAATAAAAATAATAAAATAGCCTAAGAGAGGAAGAGCAGACCGAGTTGGTCGTAGAAAAAAGAGTTTTCCAAAGCCAACACCATTTTCGTCGAACAAAAAGGATACATTATGTAAAAGAAAAGCCACCCTCCTACGTAGAACATCTTTCGTTAAGTGATCTTGCCCTGGAACTCGAAACAGAATGTGAGATTTTCACTATACTCGCCCCGGCAGAACAGCGATCCTACCCCTTGTGTTTTTCTTTCCTTCGCCGAATTTCGTCCGTTCGACCCTTTCCTTTCTTTCAAAAAGGGAACGACCATAGGGGGACACGCGAAATTCCGAGAATTTATTGCCACGAACATGGATTTCGAATTTCGCAAGAGACGAAGAGAGAGCGCGAGATGTTTTCGGCGCAAACAAGTAAAACGGGCCATCGTATTAAATAATTAAACGATCACGTGTTGCAGGATATCGAATAAAAGGTCGAGCTTCAAGCGGACCGAGAATAATAAATCGAAAGATTACGCGATTCATTATTAACGATATTCTATTACACACGGCCATTTAAATAAATTGCGCCGGATCGAGCGGCGATAAATCGCGTTACCATGCCGCGTCCCATTAAACGCGGCCGCGGCAAATATTTCCGAATGTCTTCCTTTTTTCAATATTTCCCATTCTGCATTAATTTTTGGACAATTAACTGGTTGGACAGAGAAAGAAGGAGGATTGCTTGTTTGTGCCGCGCGTAATTGCATCGAATGAAATTCTTCAATTTCATGTAAAAGTGAGGAATTTTCGTTTTTATTTATAATTTATTATATTTTTATTACTGTGTATTGATACATCATCTTAAATATTCATTAGAGTCCTCATTCGTGTTTTCATCGAGTGAAATTAAAAAACAATTAACTATCTACATGTATTGAAATTTCATAACGTGTTGTTCGTCTTTTGTTCATTATTTGAATATTATACAGGATTTCGTAAATGCAATACAATCTGAATTTTAACATTACAATACATTTATATAACAAATATTTCTAAATTGTTTATTTAATGTTATTCAAATTAGATATTATCCATTTGAAATACTTATGTCCTATGTCTACAATTTGCAATTGGATTGAGCAATGATTTAGTTCACTTTTCGTTAATGCATATATGTATATGTTTTCAAGAACATTATAAAGATCGTTTACAGGATGTAAAGATACATATTTGAATCTCACAAATGTCTGTAAAGAAATGGGATAAATAAATTATTCTTTGATTTCATACAGATTCTATAAGAAACAAATTACACTTGATGAGATCTTTGAAGAAAACATAAATGAACTTGCTACTCTGCCTAACTATTTCACATAAAAATGATTGCCCATAGAAAAGCAACAAACATGTTCTGTCATTAAGCTATTAATTAATTCCACCTACCTACGAAACCTACTACTTACTATCGACCAGTTCCTCCCAGAAAATTCAAGCAGCTCCAATCACTCAGTCCTTCAACCAGTTCCCTCATCAAATAATTTTCATTCAATCAACACCCACCGGGTGTCCATCCACGTTCACTTGTACTTGCAACTACTACGAACTTCCAACCATACAACCAAACCTACACCATCCACAGTGAACAATCTTACACACATCTAATCTATCCCATCAGCATCCATCTCCTACCACCTGAAACCCTGAAAACGACGTTTTCTGAATCGAAAACGTCATTCCACCCACTCGACTCTTTTTCGAATCTTCGAAGGCGGTGCTG